>NW_024412394.1:11544632-11681683 GCF_014898765.1 Herpailurus yagouaroundi | reverse complement strand
CCAGGAACCCCCTCTTGGTCGCACGAAGTTGAAGCGGAGACGCCAGAGCGGCCGGCTGAACTGACTGTCGTTATTTTTCGTTGTAACTTCAGGAGAGGAGGAAGGAAAATTCTTGAGCGTCTGTGCTGACTTCTCGGCACTCTTCACCCTTCCCCCACCCCACCCCCCACCTCTGCCGGAGCGGCTCCCAGGGAAAAAATGATTTTGCAGGGTTTGGGTGCCTTTTAGTCTTAAGTGACACAGAAAATTGGGGTGGAGGGGACACTTGTCAAATAGTTTTTAGAAACTCAAGTGCGTGGCTGGACACTTTTTCCTTCTATATTCAAACTTGTCGTTCCTAGAGAACAAGGATGAGGTTTATTTTTAACGACTGGAAAACTGTCAGTTGGATGATTAAAATAAGTTGCAAAAAACCTTGCTGGGGGAAAACCCCAGCAGTTTTCCGTAAATTGCAATTTTTTATTAAGTCTATTCTGCATCTAAAACTAAGACTAACGCCTTAACTTTCTTCCCCACCACTCCCGGGGGGGGGGGGCAAAAGATAAAAATACAAAATAAAATATCCAAAATGCTTCATTGGCTATTTATTTATGTATTTATTTCCCAATGTGGGTTAAAAAAGCGACTTTGGATCCCCCAAAAAGTTGCGGTCGAGAGGATGAAGGAGCACGGAAAAAAAGCGGCAGTTTTACCTAAAATGTGGTTTTTGGAGGCTGGGATTTCTAATGATTAGGTTTTTGTGGTTTATATAGACACGACTCTGGCTAAGGCGATCATTACGCTGATGAGAGTCAGAAGCACGTGGGTGTCTCCGACCAGCCTCAAACTCGGAACCTTCAAAACAAATAAAACAATGTGCGGCGCCCGCGGAAGCCGGGAAATCCGCTTGAGGCTCTTGCACCCCCAAAAAGGGGACAGAGGGCCATTTCCCCTCCTGGTTGTGTATTGCTACGTTCCTTGCTTACTGTCAAACTCCTTTAAGCTTCCCAAAGCCTGAAAACGTGTTTGCAAAAACAGTCCTAGTTGCCAAAGTTTCAAAGATTCGTAACAGGGTAGCTGACGCCACAATAAGTGATTTTATAAAATAAATGAAAAATGATAACGCTTCCCCCTCTTGAGTATTAAGGAAGAAAGACGGTTGAGTCATCACTCTTCCCCCCCCCCCATCTGATTTAAAACAATTCACGTGCCCATTAATTGGCGTTTTTACTGCTCACTCAGCGCAAACGCCTGTGTCACCCTGGGAGCGACCTGCCACACGACCCTCCCTCCCGGTTTTTAAAGCCTTGCGTCCACTTGCTGAGCGGGAGCACGGGGTCTGCGCCTTTGAAGGGGCCTGGCAGGGCTTCGAGGGCGTGTGGGCACTCAAGAGGGGACCTGGTGCCCATCACGGACTGTGGAGCCCAGTTCAAGAGCAAAGGGAACGTGGAGGGCTATCGTAATGTGTCTGGGACACGAGGATTGCCCTTTAAAGAGATGCGCCGGCGATAGAGGGGCCTCCAACAGCTGGAGCGGAGGTGGGGTGTTCGAGGTGGTCGGTTAGGCGTGGGCCCTCCCGGGGGTAAGGACGGGGTTCAGGGGACGCTGCTCCTCCCTTCCTCTCCGGGGCTGCATTGTTACCTTCTCTTCCTCCATTCACTATTCCACGCCTCCCTCGTGCGCGGTTTTCTCTCCACGTTCCCGCCTCTCCCCCAAATCCCCCCACAGACGCGAGCCTCCTCGCCGCGCCCCTCCCGCCTCCTCGGCCATCCCACGGCCCGGTGACACATTCTGCATCACCCGCGATGACACCCCCTCCCTGACCGACTCCTCGCCCCTGGCCTGCAAGGCCTCCGGGCCCCCACCCCCGGCGCGGAGAGGGTTCGAGAGAACCCACTTCTTGCGCTGAACTGGACGCGCAGCGAGGAACTGAGCGGTCTCTTGCGCGTGCGATGTTTAATTATCTTTTCCGTCACAGGGGAGAGCTCTAACCCCGGGCACCGCAGCGCCGCGTGCGCGCACAAGGTCCAGTCTTCCCCAGCAGCTAGCGGCCGTTACCCCTCCGAAAAGAGAGAGACCAGAGTACGTCCATTACTCTACCTTGCACACCCACTCACGTACACTCGGACACACACTGTCGCACAGGCACACACCGACACTCGTCGGTACACAGGCGCGCGCGCGCCCGGGCTTGCTAGCTTTATTTTCGTTTGGTTTGATTTGGTTTGGTTGCCCTTTAGCGGGAAGGTTTTATTTGGGGCATGTTGTACCACTGTCTCAATAGAGATGTCTGACTTTGGTTTTGAGGGGAAAAGTTACAGGAACTGTATTATTTCCGTGGTCAAAGGTAGGTACAAATTCATTAACTACCATGATAGGTGATATGCAGCCTTCTCTGGGGCTGTCCTCCTCCCGGAAATCCATGGAGTAGGGAACTCCCAGAACATTTGAAGACGCTAAGCCGGTATTTCAAAGAGAGGCGACCAGATGGGCTTTTTGAATAAAAGACTCTAGGGCAGTTTGAATTTAAGTCATCATGTTGGGGAATTTTCCTCTCTTTCTCCATCTCTGTTCATTCCTTTCTTTGTTTTACTTGGTGGGTAGTAAAATGTGGAGGCCTCAGTGGTCGGGTACCCTGACTGGGGATTTTAAGGGCAATTTAATCAATGGTGAATTATTTGTTTTAATTAATCATGTCTGGTAATTTAGCTTTATAGCCTTCCTTGGGCATCTTCCCTCCATTTCACATTTCAGTGGAACTAATATAAGCAGCCCTTGGAAGTTGCCAGTCTTGGATCCCTTAAAATATCCTACAGTTATTTATAATGTGGAAATGAAATTTTCCACTGAATACCCTAACATCGTTTCAGGTATCTGGCACAGCAGATTTTCAGTCTCCTTTCAAAAATATCCTCTTGCTGAACATTCACACTTTCAGCTGGAACTGACTGAGCCTGGAACTCATGATGTCTTGGCTCAGAGCATGATACTTAAAGGAAGAAAACATTTTTACAGACCCCTAAACCGAACCTCTCTTGGTAATAGCAGGCCCATAGGAAAACCATGAAATTTTTCTTATGTGTGTTTTCTGCTATAGTTCACATGATCTCACTCTTGGGTTTAGATTTTCTTCTCCTCCAAAATATTCAGAGCGGGTTACTCACTAGATTCCTATTCCTATTCAGAAATATTCATGTTTTCCGTTGTATGTTATGGCATACAAAAGAACATACTTTTTTTTTTCTGAAAATGTGGGTACTCCAGAAGACACAGGCACCTTTTTCCCCTTCATCTCCTTCAGTATTTAATGTAACTCTTTAGTAACAACACCTGCGAATTCTGACTTTTCAGTCTCAATGAGATGTGAAACAGTCAACTCATTTATCTGGTCAAAGAACTGAACTCTCCACACCAGGAACAGAGCCCATGTTCCCTACAGTCAGGCTTCATCTTATAACCCTTATGCATTATTTTAAATATACTTTTTCTTGATGAAAAGTAAAAAAAGTCATTGCAAGATCTTCAAATGGTTTTCAATGGACCATCTAATAAAGTGGGACAACCTTTCAGACATACAATAGAAAACCATGGACATATTGTTGATCCATAAAGTTTTGAATGTGTCATATGGGAAAACTTTGTAAACAGAACCATCATTAGAGAGCTTTCCTCTGGATTGTGATTGAGTGAAAGCTACCCAGCCCTTAAAAAACAGCCCTGCGCTAGACTCGGAATTGTCTTACTGTATACTACAGCCTGTAGGCCAAATCTGGCCTGACACCTATTTTTGTATAACCCACAAGTTATGAATGATTTTTGCATTGACAAATAGTTGGGGGGAAAATACAAGAATAACATTATGTGAAAATGATATGAAGTTCAAATGTCAGTGCCCACAAATAAAGTTGCATTGGAACCCAGCTAGATTCATCTGCTTTTGTATCTGTCTGTAGCTGCTTTCACCTAAAACAGCAGAATTATGTAGCTGCGGCAAAGATTGTATGGCCTGCAAAACCTAAAATATTTAATATCTACTTTTTTGCAGAAGACATTCACCAATCCTAAAATAAAAGGGCTGCAGCACCCTGGTGGAATTGGACAGAGGAAAGGAGTATGTATTAAAGAACGTATATGCAGTATGTATGAGGTCTGGATTAGATTTTTTTCAAGTGAAAAAGGTTTTCTTTAACTTATTCTTTTCTGTACAAAATGTTCATCAATTAGGCTAATTTTTTTCCACTTAAGAATTTTGCATGTGGCAAAACAGAGAGAAAAGAATGAGGAGTTAGTGCTTTTCCACGAGCTCTTTAAGAACCATTGTCTTACACATGTCTGTAAATCGGTATCTTCCATTGCCCTTCAGAGCAGATGAGAAACTGCACAGATGAGAAAAGAGTAAAGGAACCTCCATGTAATGTGAACATGAAAAAATTAGTGAAGACTTTAAGAGGCTTAGTCCATCTGTTTTACAGATGATTACACAAGAAACATAAACGAGCTTACCAAGAATTTTCTGGTATATAATATTTTCACAAGTCCTACACAGAGTTTTAAGACAGTTAGCTTAATAATTTAAGTGATCCCAAAGCTTTCTGACATATTTTTCCATTTTAATTTTTTATAGTGAAATGCTATATGATCTGTTTTAAGCTCACTCAATTTTTTCCCTTTGTCAGTGGACCTATAATAACTCGCATGCCTGTAACAACAGTCGAAATGTTTGTAGTGGAGGGCTTAGCATCAGCAATCTTCCCGTGTTGTTCTAGTTAGCATTCCCACGGGCCCTTTTGGGGCATTTATAAGAGAGTACGGCATTGGCATAAAAAGGCTGACCCTTGCCACATGATCTTCCAGAACCACATTTATGGAGCACCTGTCTAATTGCTTTTCAGGAATGTCATTGACTAAAGTAGCATGTATCGTATCTGATTACAATACCAACCCACAAAACAACACCCTATTCACTGGAAGAGACCAACATAATTTCTAAAAAAGAGTCTAATTTATTACCCAGGGGTCAGAGAAATAAAACTAATTTTCCCGAATCAGCCCTTGGATATTTTGGTGCTGGCAATTGTTCAGTGGGTGTAGCGGAAGTAGTGGAATATTGTATGTAAAGTTTACAGAGATCTGTGATGAAACATCTAGGAACACCTTAAAATTACAGGTTCCATGGTAATATAACCATTCTTTTTTGACGTGCTTGCCTATGACCTTCAAGGCACCGAGGAAGGCGACCATTCTTTTTTGACGTGCTTGCCTATGACCTTCAAAGCACCGAGGAAGGCGACTGTCCAATCCTGTTCCCACTGCCCAGTTTCAGTTTAGACTTTGGGTTGGTGGCCTGTACCATTTGTCCCTTTTCCACACCCTGTCATCAGGGTAAGAAATGCAAATCATAGGGGCACCTGGGTGGCTCAGTCAGTTAAGCGTCCGACTTCGGCTCAGGTCACGATCTCACAGTTCATGAGTTCGAGCCCCGCGTCGGGCTCTGTGCTGACAGCTCAGAGCCTGGAGCCTGCTTCCGATTCTGTGTCTCCCTCTCTCTCTGCCCCTCCCCTGCTCATGCTCTGTCTCTGTCTCAAAAATAAATAAACATTAAAAAAAAAAAAAAGAAATGCAAATCATAGTATTTCCCGTCTATCTCACAAAGTACAAAGATCATTTGCAAAGTGTAAGAAATTCAAATTAAAAACTAGAGAGGTAGGAAAAAGAGAAGAGAAAAAAATAGCAAGAGTCCAGCCTGGAGCCATCAGCTGCAGTCCTTAGGTGGGGCCAGCTTTAGGTTAGCATCTCAAGCGTGTGGCTCCCCAGGATTTCATACTCCGAAAATACTTTCTTTTTCCCTCCAGCCATGATCAAGTTCTATACACAATGATACTTTTATCTCTTTTGACTTCAAATGATTCCACTGAATTATCTTTTTGGGGGGGTAGGATCTGTTCCTTAATCACATTTCTGTAAGGCACTCTTTTTCTTCCAGATCATTTTCTTCCCTAGATGTGCCGTTATCAACTTACCATCTCTCAGGTGCAAATTCATCCTTTTTTACCTGCTCTGTGAAAATGGATCTGGGCCTTTGTTTGTTTGTTTCTTTGTTTTTAAGTAGGCTTCACATTCCGTTTGGAGCCCAATGCAAGGACACTGAGATCAAGACCTGAACTGAGATCAAGAGTCAGACGCTCAACCAACTGAGCCACCCAGGTACCCTGGATCTGGGCCTTTCGAGTATTTCTCCTTGCCAACTTCCAACTCCATTTTAGAAGAACTACCTCCAATTCTATTTAAATAAAATATGTTATTTAAATAAATATGTTTAAATAATATATTTTATTTAGATAAAATATAAAACATAATGCACTTAGAACCCTATTATCTTTTATTTCCATAAGTATACCTATGGTGTTAAGTTACTTAGATCCTTGTAATAAATTAAATGGATTATTAAATCTTTACAAGAGTTTTATAAGAGAGAATCTCTATTTGTGCCACTACAAAAGTAAACCTTTACCCAAGTGGGAAAAAAAAGTAAGGCAACAACAACAACAACAACAACAACAACAAAAACCCCACAAAGCTTATGTGGCTTGTGTTCTATCTTCTGTCAATACAGTTCTCTTTCTGTTAATTCACATCTTTGCCCAGAGAACATATTTATTTCCGTCTCCTGAGTAAAACCTCTGTAGTTTCTGGTGGCCAGGTATGAGGCTTAACCATAACATGTTGATTCTTAGGTGTTCTGAAAGAGAGATCTTTCGCATGCCTTCAAATCAAACTCCTTACTTGGCTCTTCCTAGCAAGGCTTAATTAGGATTTTGGCCTCAACGTTTAGTCCAGATTTATACGTACATGGCTAATCCACGAATCTAAAATCCTAGGGGGTGACACCAGTTTCATTATCGTCCAATAAGAAAGAAATGGATGAAATGTTCTAGCTCTTCGTCTGATATGCTTAGCTTGAAGCTCATTCTTCTCCAAGATTGCTGAAAATGTGGGTTGCATCGAGTTGTTTCGCTGAAGATAGTCTGTTTTCCATTTTTAACTTGCTTCACTTGCTATTGATCCTTGTTGAAGTGTATTATTATGGTGTGCCCATGACTGCAAAAATGGAAACTACTTGAGGTATATAACTTACTGTATATTGTCATTCAAGATTTAATCTTGGCTGTTCTAATGCTGATAGTATTTGGTTCATACAAAAATAAATGTCTTTTTTCAAAGGCATCTCTGATAAAAGTTGAATTGTAAAAAATATATTAATAAGGAGAGAATGATTAGAAGTATATTATATAAGAACTACAACTCATCTTAGCATTAGCCTTGAAAATTCAAAGTATTAAGTCTTTCAATTTTTAACTTTGTTTTGCAAGCATTTATAAACTCAATCGTAACAATTCCCTCCAGGCAAAGGTCTGGCAAAAGCATTCAGTTCAAAGCCAAACTCTCTGTAGACTATTTCTTACTGCCAGTGTTAAAAATTATAAAACCAGAAGAAAAATAGTTGGAAGGTTGCTTTGCACTTGTCACTGAAAGAAAGAAGGGAGGCATGTATCTAAATAAATTAAAGTCTAGGGGCGCCAAGGTGGCTCAGTCGGTTAAGCGTCCAACTTCAGCTCAGGTCATGATCTCGTAGTTCTTGGGTTCGAGACTCCTGTAGGGCTCTGTGCTGATAGCTCAGAGCCTGGAGCCTGCTTCAGATTCTGTGTCTCCCTCTCTCTCCATTCCTCCCCTGTTTGCACTCTGTCTCTCAAAAATAAATAGACATTAAAAGCAATTTTTAAATAAAGTCAAAAGAATTCATCAGTAATTGTATTAGACGTATATGGAAGAAAAATTAGTTTTAATTCATCCACTTCACCCTTGAAACTGTTGTGTTATGTGAAAAACCTACGTGGCCCTGATCATTTTAATTAGGTGCTCAATTTTTTGAACTTCTCAGTTGGAGAGTATGCAACTTGGAGCCACCGAAAGAAAAAACTTTCAGAAGGTTTATATTGGATTGGAGACTGGTCTCTTCCCTTTGAACTCCCTTCCAGGAGCAGAGCAACAGGACCATACTTGAACCATATTTCTTCTCAGCACATCTTAGAAGAGCGGGTAGAGCTGCAAAATGGGAAGTGCCCTGAGACGTCTTTTTAACTAACTCCCTATGAAACTGTGAACAAGGGCTCCAGACCAACGTGTCCTATGGCCTCGCAGAAACTTCCACCTGAAGATTTAATCCATAAATCCCTCAAAGTCAATATGTCCAATATACTCAGCTATTTCAAGCAGAAAAGGAGACACAGCACACAGCACTTATTTTTTCTTTATCTTAGGTTATAGTATCACCGCGCACAGGATTGCGGGTTCCGTAATGGTAGGCACTCTGTGTGTCAGATTCACAAGAAATCTGGAACCACACCACTGAAAAAGTCCAAGAAATACCATCCCTAGTCTATTCTATGTGCACAGAATGTGAACAGCGTCCCCTGGCGTGGTATAATACGGCAGCCCTTGATAGCCCCTGCAGCTACCATAAGGCCTAGCATGTGGTATGTGACCAATATGTATATCAGTTGATTGAATGAATGAATATCCCCCCCTTAGGCAGAAACTTGGGTATTAGGATAAACTAATCTTCTCCATCATTTTCCACTTTTAGTCTGTAATTCTATTAATGCTACTTCCTTGATATGATTCCTACCTCTTTTCTTTTCATCTCCAGTACCACTGCATTCATTCAGGCCTTTAACATCTTGAATCTCAACTGCAGTAGACCCCTAACTTGTCTTCTTGCCTCCATTCATTCTCATCTCAATCTCAGTCCATCCTCCACATTGCCATATGAAATATTGAGGAGACTGTAGAGCACTGGGAACTTTCTTACATTTTACTGAGAATGTGAACTGGGGGAAAAGATTTGGGATAATAGTTTGGCAAGAGTTAGTAAAGTTGAAACTGTATATGCTCTGCAGCTTGGCAATTCTGCACCGAAGTATCTACCCCAGCTATAAAACGCATAGGAAAAGATAATATTGTGTATGTTCTACTGGAATAAAGAAATGAGAGGCTTGTGCTGGGAGGCAAGGGAGCATAGCTTCAGCCACCTCAACCCATGCTGTGCCCTGAGTGCTCAGGGATCAGTATCTCAGCACTTATGCTATGGTGGTAGTCTTCAAACCCGTTACGATGTGGTCTGCAATAGTATTTTTTTTAAGTTTATTTATTTATTTTAAGAGAGACAGAGACAGTGCAAGTGGGGTAGAGACAGACAGAGGGGGGGGGTGGGGAATGCCAAGCAGGCCCTGCACTGCCAGCGCAGAAGCCGATGTGGGACTCGAACCCACAAAGCCGCGATTTAATGACCGGAGCCGAAACCAAGAGTCAGACGCTTTACCGACTGAGCCACCCAGGTGTTCCGGTCTGCTATGGCATTTAAGAATATTCATTCTGTTTTAGGAAAGGAGAGAAACAAATAAGGATGACAAACAAAACTAAATATAGAAGCCAGTAGCTTATGAGACATGTTAGACATAAAGGAAGGAGAACATATGTGTGCCTAACATCCATTGGAGGGGATAGAAGGATGAAGAGCATTAAATATTCATGATATACTAAATATACATGAGGTACTCAATATTCATAAGGTCTTAAATTGGTATCCTGTTATTGACAACAATTCTGGCCCATGTGTCCTCCTCCCAATAACTCTGTGGCCACTCCTCACTCCTCAATCTAACTGGCAAGCTACAACTGTGGCCAGATGTACCGTAAAATATATGTATATTGGTTCTAGGCACCTTCCTTCTGTAGAGCAGTCTTGCACAAACCTCAGCTCTGGCTTGTATCCACATCATCAGGGCAAGTTTGAATACATCAGAGAAAAAGATAGGACATATGAACTTTGCATAATTCAGAATTTAAGTAGTATACTCCTTCCACCCTGTTTGCACTCTATCCTAAGTGTATTAATCTATACCATGTCTATTCCCTTGCTTCCTCTTCTGTTTTCAATTAATTCAATAAACTGTGATTCAGGAATCTTAATGTGGTCTGTAAGCCTTTTGTTCAGTGGCAAATAGCTTGTCTTAGTGTTCTTAGAGGCTGCTATTGCACCAAAATAATTTCCCACATAATGTTGGGTTACATGTATCCCTATAGGACATGAAAACTTTCCAAGGGAACATACAGTTTTAAGAATTTCCAACTCTTGAGGGTGCCTGGGTGGCTCAGTTGGTTGAGTGTCTGACTTCAGCTCATGTCATGATCTCACAGCTCGTGAGTTCAAGCCCTGCATCGGGCTCTGTACTGACCGCTCAGAGCCTGGAGCCTGCTTTGGATTCCGTGTCTCCCTCTCTCTATGCCCCTCCCTTGCCTCTCAAAAATAAATAAATGAACATTAAGAGAAAAAAAAGAATTTCCAAACCCCCAAAGTCATGTATACCCCTTCCTAAAAGTGACCTCCCTCCCTCCCTTTCTCTCTCCACATTTCCGTTTTCCCCTTTATAAAAGAAAGGATACCTCCTGGCCACCTTCCCTTCCTATTGTGCTTTGCCCCATGGCATAAAAAAATCTCATAAAAAGCTGGCACCCAGAACCTCCATTATCGAGATGCCAAAAGCATCACTTCACTCAACTCCTTAAGAGGTAGCATTTCCCAAAAAAGGCATAACTTTCACGTTCAATAATTATTTTTTTTAATTTTTTTTAAATGTTTATTTATTTTTGAGAGAGACAGAGACAGAATGCAAGTGGGTTGGGAAAGAGAGAGAGGGAGACACAGAATCTGAAACAGGCTCCAGGCTCTGAGCTGTCAGCACAGAGCCTGACGCAGGGCTCGAACTCACGAGCTGCGAGATCATGACCTGAGCTGAAGTCAGACGCTCAACCGACTGAGCCACCCAGGCGCCCCTCAATAATTATTTCTTAAAAATTATAATGCATGCTGTTTTCAGCAAGTGTATAGTATGGTGATAATATTACAACAATTCAAGCTAGAAGAAGTATTTTAACAGAAATTGTGGACCTAGAAAGCTTAACAATTTGCAATTTCAATTAACATACCTATTTTTGCTTCTGAGAAATAGTCTAGCATGACTAATAGAAGACTTTAACGTGTAGGGGCGCCGGTTCGGCTCAGTCATTTAAGCAACTGACTCTTGATTTCGGCTCAGGTCCTGATCTCACGGTTTGTGAGATTGAGCCTGTGTTGGGCTCTGGGCTGACAGCATGGAGCCTGCTTAGGATTCTCTCTCTCTGCTCCCCCTACTCATGCTCTCTCTCTCAAAAATAAAATAAATGAACTTAAAAAACAAAGACTTTAGGGGCACCTGGGTGGCTCCGTCAGTTGAGCCTCTGACTCTTGATTTGGGTCCAGGTCATGATCTCATGGTTCATGGGATTGAGTCCCGTGCCAGGCTCTGTCTGCACTGACAATGCGGAACCTGCTTGGAATTCTCTCTCTGTGCCCTCCCGTGCTTGCTTGCTATCTCTCTCTCTCTCTCTCAAAATAAGTAAAATGAACTTAAAATTTTATTTATTTATTTATTTATTTACTTATTTATTTTACTAAAAAAATTGTTAATAGCTTTTTTTCTTTCTTTCTTTTTTTTTAATATGGAATTTATTGTCAAATTGGTTTCCATACAACATCCAGTGCTCATCCCAACAGGTGCCCTCCTCAATACCCATCACCTACCCCCCCCTCCCGCCCCCCATCAACCCTCAGTTTGTTCTCAGTTTTTAAGAGTCTCTTATGTTTTTTAAAAAGACCTTAAAGCATAAAAATATGTTACATTAAGACACATTCTGTGAAATGAATGGAAACAATATAAAACTTTTGACCGATAAGATCTTGTTCATGTATTTTGCAATGGATGTAGGTGGTCTCAAATCAGTATGGTTTTAGCTTGCACTAAATACATCTGAAAGAACGATGTATATAGGTTTTATTTTTAAGTTGCAATCATTGCAATACGCTGAAAATAGTTCCATCCTTGGCAACTATTTAAACATAGAATGAAAAATGTTAACATTTTATCAGTCAAGTCCAATGAAAGAAAACAGAAACATTTCCAGGAATTGTTTTTTTTTAACAGAAGGAATTCAAAAAAGGCATTTAGAGACTAAAATTAACAACTCAGGCAAGAACAGATGTTGGCGAGGATGAGAGAAAGAGGAACACTTTTGCACTGTTGATGGGAATGCAAACTGGTACCGCCACTCTGGAAAACAGTATGAAAGTTCCTCAAAATATTAAAAATAAAACTACCTTACAACCCAACAATTTCACTAGTAGGTATTTATCCAAAGTATACAAGAATCCTGACTCGAAGGGGCACACGCACTCCAATGTTTATAGCAGCACTATCAACAATACCCAAAGTATGGAAAGAGCCCAAATGTCCATCGACTGATGAATGGATAAAGAATATGTGCTGTATGTATATAATATATAATATATATATATATAATTAAATATATATAATATATAATGAAATATATATACAATGAAATATATATGTGTATATATATTTCTATATATATTATATATATATACACAATGAAATATTGGCGATCAAAAAGAATGAAATCTTGCCATTTGCAGAAATGTGGATGGAACTAAAGTATTTGCTAAGCAAAATAAGTCAGGCACAAAAAGACAAATATCATATGATTTCACACATATGTGGAATTTGAGATACAAAACAGATGAACATAAGGGAAGGGAAGCAAATATAATATAAAAACAGAGAGGGAGACAAACCATAAGAGATTCTTAAATACAGAGAACAAATTGAGGGTTGCTGGCAGGGTGTAGGGTGAGGGGAAGGACTAAGGTGGTGAGGGGCCTTAAGGAGGGCACTTGTTGGGATGAGCACTGGGTGTTATATATGTAAGTGATGAATCATTAACTTCTATTCCTGAAATTATGATTATACTATATGTTAACTAACCTGGATTTAAATTTTAAAAAAGATCACCTTATGATAACTCATTTCAATAAAACAATTAATATTAAAAAATAATTCAATTTCAATATTGAAATTTCAAAATTTTAATTTTGAATTTTGAATTTTTTTCAAAAATTCCATATTTAGAGCTATGGAAGAGCTGAGAAGTCAACAGGGAATAGAAAAGAGTCCCAAGGTTAGCAACAGGCGGAGTCACTCTCAACCCAAGAACATAAAAATGAAAGGAGTGGGTTTTGTTCTCAGAACTTGGAAATCTAGGAGCCAGAAGCATGGTGGGACAACTCTGCAGATCCAGGAACCACAGAAGGAAGAGTCATTTGGTGTAATATGGAGCCACAGAGGCCATATAGCAACTGCCAGAGACAATTCCTGAGGCTGAGGGAGAAGGCGAGAAATTCCATGGCTGCTCCCCTCCATCTGTCTTCTGATCTTCTACCCACGTTTCCGATATTTGCAAATCATATAACTAATGAGGGTCTAGAATCTGGAATATATAAAGAACCCTCATGACTTAGAAAAAGGCAAACCATCCACCTGAAAAATGGGCAAAGATCTGAACAGATATTTCTCCAAAGAAGAAATGCAAATGGCCATTAAGCGCATGAAAAGATGCTCAACATCATTGGTTGTTAGGATGCATGGCTATCCTTTTGAAAACTGGAAAATAACAAGTGTTGAAGATGATATGGAGAGATTGAAACTTTCATGTATTAATGGTGGAGATGTAAAATGGCACAGTCACTGTGGAAAACAATTTGGCAGTTTCTTAAAAAGTTAAACATAGCCCCATAGAGCAAACTAATGACACCTAAGAGAAAAGAAAACATATGTTTACATAAAAACTTGTATACAGATATTCCTAACAGCATTGCTCATAATAGCCAAAATGGGAAACCACTCAAGTATCTGTTGACTGGTTAATGGATAAATAAATATCCATTAAGTGGAATATTATTCAATCATAAAACTTGAAATATGATGCTAAGTGAAAGAAGTCAAACACAAAAGATCACATATTGTATGCTCCCATTTTTACAGAAGTCCAAAATACAGACAGAAAGTAGATTAGTGATCGCCAGGGACTGGTCTGAGGAGAGTAACTGCTAATGAGAATGGGGTTTCTTTATAGAGTGATGAGGGGTGCCCGGGTGGCTCAGTCAGCTGAGCGGCCAACTTCAGTGTAGCTCATGATCTCACCGTTCCGGGTTTGAGCCCTGCGTAGGGCTCTGTGCTGACAGCTCAGAGACTGGAGCCTGTTTTGGATTCTGTGTCTCCCTCTCTCTCTCTGCCCTTCCCCCACTCACGCTCTGTCTCTCTCTCTCTCTCTCAAAAATAAAAATAAACATTAAAAAATGTTTATAGAGTGATGAAAATGTTGTGAAATAAGGTAGTGGTGACCACTGCACAATATTAAATTGTGTACTTCACAAAAAAACATTGAATTGTACACTTTCAAAGGGAGAATTTTATGGTATGGGATTTATAGCTTAATTTTTTACAATTAATTTTTTTTAATGGATGAGTGAGCCCATTGTTTTTCAGGAGTGTACTGGGGGAAATTTCCCAGCTGAAGTTATTCTCTGGAAAGACCTGTGCATATGTTCCCTAGAACATATGAATATTCACAGCAGCACTGGAAACATCAGAAGTAAAAAGATAAATAAATTGTAGAATATTTATGCAATGCAAAACTATCATCAGTGAAAACGAATGAATAGCAACATACAATATCATGGAGAAATCTGAGGAACCTCCTATTGAGCTGAAACAACAAATTTCTTGTATATAAAAAGACATGTAGGAGAATGATCATAGCAGTACTCTCCATAACAAGTGAAAAATAAACTACACAACAAGCATCAACAGTAGAAAGGATAAATTACAGGGGCGCCTGGGTGGCTCAGTTGGTTAAGCGTCTGACTTCAACTCAGGTCATGATCTCACACTCCGTGAGTTTGAGCCCTGCATCGGGCTCTGTGCTGACAACTCAGAGCCTGAACCCTGCTTCAGATTCTGTGTCTCCCTATCTCTCTGCCCCTCCCCTGCTCATGCTCTATCTTTGTCTCAAAAACAAATGAAAACATTAAAAAAATTCTTTTAATTAAAAAATAAAGGATAAATTATGATATATTGACACAGTGGAACTGTGAGCAATGAGAATGAATGAAACACACTTACATGTGACAATAAACTGAATGTCAGTCTCTTCAGCAAATGGTCCTTGGGAAACTGGACAACGACATGCAGAAGAATGAAGCTGGACCACTTTCCTACACCATACACAAAAATAAATTCAAAATGGATGAAAGAACTAAATATGAGACAGGAAACCATCAAAATCCTACTGGAGAAAACAGGCAGCAACCTCTTTGATCTCGGCCACAGCAACTTCTAACTAAACATGTCTCCAGAGGCAAGGGGAACAAAAGCAAAAATGAACTATTGGGACCTCACTAAGATAAGAAGCTTCTGCATAGCGAAGGAAACAATCAACAAAACTAAAAGACAGCTGATTGAATATGAGAAGATATTTACAAAAGACATATCAGATAAAGGGTTAGTATCCAAAATCTATTAAGAACTTAGCAAACTCAACACCCAAAAAAAAAACAAATAATCCAGTGAAGAAATGGGCAGAAGGCATGAATAGGCACTTTTCCAAAGAAGACATCAGATGGCTAACAGACACATGAAAAGATGCTCAATATCACTTATCACCAGGGAAATACAAATCAAAACCACAATGAAACACCACCTCAACCCTGTCAGAATGGCTAAAATTGACAACTCAGGCTACAACAGATGTTGGCGAGGATGTGAAGAAAGGGGAACACTTTTGCACAGCTGGTGGCAATGCAAACCGGTGCAGCCACTCTGGAGAACAGTATGGAGGTTCCTCAAAAAATTAAAAATAGAACTACCCTATGACCCAGCAATTGCATTACTAGGTATTTTCCCGAAGGATACAAAAATACTGATTCGAAGGGGCACATGCACCCCAATGTTTATAGCAGCGCTATCAATAATAGTCAAACTATGGAAAAAGCCCAGATGTCTGTCCATCGACTGATGAATTGATAAAGATGTGGTATGTGTGTGTGTGTGTGTATATATATATACACACACACACACACACACGCACGCACACATGCACACACACACACACACACACAAAAGAATACTACTTGGTGACCAAAAAGAATGAAATCTTGCCATTTGCAACAACATGGATGGAACTAGAGTGTATTATGCTAAGCAAAATAAGTCAGGCAGAGAAAGATAAATAGCATATGATTTCACTCATATGTAGAACTTAAGAAACACAACCGATGAACATAGGGGAAGGGAAGGAAAAATAAAATAAAAACAAAGACGGAGGCAAACCATAAGAGACTCTTAAATATAGAGAATAAACTGAGGGTTGCTGGAGGGGAGGTGGATGGAAGGATGGGCTAAATGGGTGATGGGCATTAAGGAGGGCATTTTTGGGATGAGCACTGAGTTATATGTAAGTCATGAATCACTGGGTTCTACTTCTGAAACCAATACTACACTTTATGTTAACTAACTTGAATTTAAATTTTAAAAAAAATTTTAAAAAGAGTGAATGTCATAAAAATGTTGACTGAAAAAGCCAGAAGTGAGGGTCTTGTGGGATTCTCTTTATATAAAATTCAAAACCAGGCAAAACTAATGTACGAGGTTAGAAGCCAGGATAGTTTACCCCAGGCAGAAAGTGGGTAGTGACTGTAAGGTGGTCAACAGGGGGTTTCTGGGACACTGAGAATGTTGTTTCTCTATCTCAGTGCAAGTTACATGGATATATTCATTTGTCAGACAGCACACTTAGGAAGTGTATGTACACTTTTCTGTATGTATGTCATGTCTCAACTACAAGTTCTTTTTTTTCAACGTTTATTTATTTTTTGGGGGACAGAGAGAGACAGAGCATGAACGGGGGAGGGGCAGAGAGAGAGGGAGACACAGAATCGGAAACAGGCTCCAGGCTCTGAGCCATCAGCCCAGAGCCTGACGCGGGGCTCGAACTCACGGACTGTGAGATCGTGACCTGGCTGAAGTCGGACGCTTAACCGACTGCGCCACCCAGGCGCCCCTCAACTACAAGTTCTAAAAGAACAAACAACCAGTTGCTAAAGAGTTAGTGAAGTCTGATACCATTTATGTGAAATTCAATAACATGCAAAATTAAATAATATATTGAAGAAGGTAATAATTGATAGTATTATAAAGAAAATCAAGGGAGTGATAAACCCCAATGATGACTATCTCTGAGGTGGCTCAAAGACCAGATCAGCGTTTCATAAATATTAATAAATTTTCTTTCATACATGGGGTGGTGAAAATACAATTTATTGTATTACAACTGTTATTCTTTATACTCACCAATATTTTATGAATATTATTTTGATATTCAATATTTAGTAAAAGCAATGTCTAAAAGCTCTCTGCTTCTGATGCCAAACTTCATGACTTAAAGCACATATATTTCCCAGTGCTGGATTCGGCTAGAGATTGGTTTAGAAAATCTATATTATCATTTTTAGTGTCTTTAAATACTATTAATTATTCTATTGGTTGAGTTAAATATTAGGGAAACAAAAGTTTCTAGTTAATCCTGTGTGAGCCAGTTAACAAGGAAATATCCACCAATCTGCTAATTTCAGAGGATAAACAATTACCAATTCAGGACTGCATTCCTAAATTGTGTTTGCAAAAGGATTTTTGGGGTTTGGAAATACTTTTTCCCACAAAGCAATGCTATACATATTGGTCAAATTCCCATCTGGCTCAAGATGCGTATTCAACTGTAATATAACTGAATATAATACAGAGTCTTATATTCCTACATCGATTCTGGAAAATGAGGCCCAACTTCTACATGAGAAGTCAGGATGCCAACACATAACCCGCTATTACTTTAGCTCCATCCAGCCTCTCAGTCAGTAATTCTGCTGTAGTATCTAGAGAGATTTCCTCCCATAGTCCATTCCCTTATTATAGAGGTAAGTGTATGGGAAATAATGTATAAATCAAGCGTGGTCATATGCTTCCGTGAAAGCTTCACAGAGAAGCTGAGAATTTATGAAATAGGTAAAGGGAGAATTTAGTAAAATTAAGCTCTCAGTTATTGAATATTTACTACATACCAATGATTTTTCTTTTTTTTTTTTAATGTTTACATATTTTGAGAGAGAGAAACAGAGCATGAGTGGAAGAGGGGCAGAGAGAGAGGGAGGGAGATACAGAATCCAAAATAGGCTCCAGGCTCTGAGCTGTCAGCACAGAGCCGGACAGGGGATTTGACCTTGGGAGTGGTGAGATCATGACCTAGGCCGAAGTCAGACCCTTAACCAACTGAGTCACCCACGCATCCCCCGCCCAAGGATTTTTCTAAGTAGTTGTCTTGCCTAAACACATCTCCCTGCAACACCTTTATGAAGTAGATCATTTAATATCCACATTTTCAGCTGAAGACACTGAGGGACGTGGTATCTCACCAAATGTCACACATCTAGTAAATGGTCAAGCCAGATGTGAACTGGATGATTTACAGAATCTGCCAATTTCTATGGTGTAGACATTTCCATCACAGTTGACTTGAAGCTATCCACATGACGTCACCAAACACTGGGTTGGAAGGAGAGATTCACAGCTGGCTCTGTGATAGAAGTCACAGAAGTCTCTGATAGGAGTCAGCTCTAGTGGAAAATTGAACAAAGATTTATCTAGTGCTTTTTGTTTACCAGAAGTACTATGCTAAAACAAAAAAAAAGTACTCAAGCTTTTTTAATGATGTTTAATGTGTTGCCCTTAGGACAGTGATAGTATGAATGGAGAGACAATATTTACAGCCATGGAATTTTGAATAGCCCATATATGTAACTCTAAAAAGGAATGATGGCTCATACTTAATTGCCAAATAAATGTTATAGATATTTGTTTAGAGGTGGAAAAAATAGCAGCGGTCTCTACAGACAAGTAAGATTTCATGGAGAAGTAGTAAGGTATTAAATCATTGCAGAATTTGCATGGGCAGAGAGGAAACCATTCTAAAATTTTTTTTAGATTTTTTAATTTTATTTTTGAGAGGGAGAGAGATAGAGTGCAAGCAGGGGAGGGGCAGAGAGAGAGGGAAACAGAATCCAAAGCAGGCTCCAGGCTCTGAGCTGTCAGCACAGAGCCCCACGTGGGGCTGGAACCCATGAACCACGAGATCATGACCAGAGCTGAAGTCAGACACTCAACCGACAGAGCCACCCAGGTGCCCCGAGAAGAAACCATTCTAGACAGAGGCAAGAACATGAACAAAAAGTGCTATTTAAGTGAGTTAATGTTCTTTGAAATCAGCTCAGTTCACTAAAATCAGACTACAAAGAGAAATTGTAGAACCTCTCTCTCTCAATGGAAATTTTTTCAGTTATCTGGATTACTTTCAACACTGATCTGCCAAGAGGCAAGAGGACAGACCAGATGACCTTTTAAAATCTTGTCTAAGTTTGCTAGTTCTTACAGTTATAACTCATTAGCCTTATTGGTCCTATAGCTCTGCTTTTCTAGAAAGGCATTAATTGAAGAGAGCATTTGAAGTCTAATCTTTCAAAATGTGATGATGTTCTGGAATGCTGAGAATCTTCCTCTGGCTAAAATATGAATTTCATATCCTTTTTTGTTAAACTGCGAATAATCAATCCGTTTGGTCTGTTACACTGATGTTTAATGTGTTGTTGGCAGACATCCTGAGAATTGTCAATACAGTTCAATTGGATGGATACTTTGAAGCATCAATGAATAAATGTCAGTTGACAACAATGCCAGCGAAGAGAATCAACAAGCAATTAGAGGGAGAGGAGCAGAAGCGGTTTCCGTTCAGGTTTCTCTCTAACTAGGGAGAAGGAGAAGAAAACCACTCAAGGACACAGAGGAGGGAGGAGAGGTAGGCGCTGAGGACAGAGACATCTGAGGACGGGAGAGAGTTTCAAGAAAGCGTCCTTTGCACTTGCAGTTTCTTGTGCCCGGAACATTTCCTTTAGCGTATCCACCCTCATCCTTTCAAGTGTCACCTTCCTAGACTGTGTACGTGAAATAGCGATCTTTCCCCCCACTGCCCCAATTGGTTCCCTTATGCCCCTTCTGCTGCTTTGCTTTTCTCCGTTTTGCTAACAGTTCATCATTTGATATATATTTGCCTGTTTATTTGCTTTAATCTGTCTTCCCCCCAACTCACACATATGTTAGAATCTCAGCTCCATGAGAGTTTGTTTTGTTTATGGCTAAATCCCTAGTACCTAGAACACTGCCTTATACACAATAGGAACTCAATAAATAGCAGTTTGACACAAATAATGAAAAAGAGGTAATCAAACATAGCAGAGGTGTTCTAGTACCTTGAATAGACGACGTCCACAACAGCCCTCAGCTAAATTAAATACACCTCTATTGATTACAAGAAAAATCAAAATGATTAAGTAGGAAGAAAATAGCTTAAGCCACTGCCAACAGCTGAATAAAAACAAAAGAAATCCTTAAATCCTATTTTTGGTTAATGACACAGTTAATACAATGAACTTATATCCTTACTATAAGGTTCTTGTAATTATATCCTTGTGTTTTACAGTCCTAAGAAGAAAAATGTCCCGGTGAGTGTGGGTTACTTTTTAAAACTGCCAAAAAGTTTTTGGGTCTGCCAAAATGTCTCTCAGACATTGTGGTAAAGGTATTTTTTTTTTTTTAAAATTTACATTCATGCCTTTCCCAAAAAGGACTATTAAAAAGATATTTAAGTATTGATTGTTATATCCAAGATTTTTAATGCTTGCTTTAAATAACTGATAATTATCTTTTGGCATTTTGTAAGAAGGTCTATAAAAATTCCTAAAATATTCACTTGGAAGTATGTAAAATATTAATGTGTACTTCACAAAGCTGGGTGAAACCATTTCAGGGCTCTTTAAAATCTTTCATATTCTTCTGTCTAAATAGTGATTTCAAAATATCAGGAAGACATCATGATGTTGACTGATCTTTCATAATTCAACTTGTGATATACGATTTTTTGCAACTCCAAGCTCAGGATGAGCCAATCTGCAAAATTTGCCCATTGCTAAGGGAACAATTACTGTTAAATTCCCATTTATATTAGCTCCAGCTAAGGAAGTAGACAAGTTAAACAAGGGTAAAGAATGCTTAAATTCTTGTCAAGAAAATGGAGTGGTAAAGAAACCTTTAAGTAGTTAGAGAAAATTTGTGGAGAAGAAGATGAATATTCACAGTGAAATACTAGTATATACTCTATGAGCATAATTAACCAACACCCCTCCCCTTGCATTATCTGATTTATGCTTTTTCATAGTGAACAGAATGCCGAACGGGACATTTCTTGATGCTTCAGAAGTAACTACTGAGCCCAAGTCACTAGGACCCAAAGCTGAAGACAAAGAGAAATTGAGTACCCCCACTACCATTGTTTGGATGGACAAGGATGTATAGGTTTGTTTGCGCCAAATGGGTACTGCGGAAAATAGCAGTCGTCGAACCATCTGGACAGTAGCTCATTTAAGAGGGCTGCCTCGGGGCGCCTGGGTGGCGCAGTCGGTTAAGCGTCCGACTTCAGCCAGGTCACGATCTCGCGGTCCGGGAGTTCGAGCCCCGCGTCGGGCTCTGGGCTGATGGCTCAGAGCCTGGAGCCTGTTTCCGATTCTGTGTCTCCCTCTCTCTCTGCCCCTCCCCCGTTCATGCTCTGTCTCTCTCTGTCCCAAAAATAAATAAAAACGTTGAAAAAAAAAATTAAAAAAAAAAAAAAAAAGAGGGCTGCCTCTAGGGTTGAACCTGGGAGTGGAAGAAGAGAGACCATTGGAAGAGGCTGAACTTCCACATTAGGAAAAAGTACTAGCTTTTGAATGCCTGTTGCTCATTAACCAGAAAGGCAACGACCCCCAACAGTCAATCACATAAACAGCTTTTGCCCTCTTTTCATTATCCAATTGTTCAATTACAGGTTAGAGTTTTTTTAAAGCCCGCATGACCCAATTTAAAACTCATGACAATCCTGTGAGGTAGGCATTTTAAAAAATCATACCTTTTTTTCAGATTAGCAAACTTGGAAATGGACTCTGAGAAGTCATTCAGCCAGTCCAAGGTCATACCGTTACTGAGAGAGCCAGGACTTAAACCAACTTCTTTTTTCAGTTCCATATGCCCTTATATGTATATTTAGTATCTCTTATGGACAAGACATTATTAAATGCATTAAGGAACATATAGATAAGTACAAGGTGGTCCTTGCTCTTAAATAATTCTTAAGGACGTTGTTGGGAGAAGATCTTAAGCAGCTTGGGTGTAAAGACAGCAAAGGGATGATTAGTAGGAGATAATGCAACAAAGAAAGCTAAACTGTGCTCATTAGAAATGAACAGAAGTTTTGCCAGGGTTTCCCCAAGTTCAGATGATCCAGAGTCTCAGGGAGAGTAGGATGTATGGCTGAATGACTTAGCAGAGGGACTTTTTTGATTTTGTGTTTTTGTTTTTCCCAGTATTCTATTATGAAAAACTTCAAACAGAAGTTTATTTTGTTTATTTTATTTATTGTGTTTATTTTTGAGAGAGAGAGAGAGAGAGAGAGAGAGAGAGAGATTAAGTGGGGGAGGGGCAGAGAGAGAGGGAGACACAGAATCCAAAACAGGCTCCCGGCTCTGAGCTGTCAGCACAGAGCCTGATATGGGGCTTGGAACTCAAGAACCAGGAGATCATGAGCTGAGAGGAAGTCAGATGCTTAACCAACTGAGCCACCCAGGAGCCCCAACTGCAGGAATTTTTTTTTTTTTTTTTTTAGAAAAAGGGTATGTTGTATTCAATCTTAAGTTCTTTCCGCTTGCACTGTAAATCTTCATTTCTCCTTACCATCAGTAAAACTCACTATGCATAGCAAAGCTTTTGTCAGAATGGTGTTTTTAACTAATAGAAATGAAGCAAAACGGCTGTGTTCCAAGTATAAATAGATCCAGAAACTGAGATAAAAGAATATATGAGACAGAGTGAAGAATCCAAACTTAGTGGAATCAGGAAGTCAGAACTAGAGGTGACCACAAAAGTATAAACTCCCTGGAATTTGGAGAAGTCTTGGGAAGAGCATCACATTTTACATGAGGTGGGAGTAGGAATTTGAGCCCATCTTATTTAGATAATTTAAGGGCCAGGCAAACACCAGTTGACAAGTAGATTACCACCTCTTTCTCTGTTTCCATTTATGGGAGCTAAAGTTGTACCCCTGGAGGCAACACCTGTGATGGGAAGGAGGGGCAGGCAAGAGAGGAAAGAAAACCATAAGTCAGAGGCGCCTGGGTGGCTCAGTTGGTTGAGCGTTAGACTTTGGCTCAGATCATGATCTTGTGGTTTGTGAGTTCAAGCCTCCTGTCAGGCTTTGTGCTGACAGCCTGGATCCTGCTTCAGATTCTGTGTCTCCCTCTCTCTGCCCCTCCCCTGCTCATACACTGTCTCTCCCTGTCTCTCAAAAATAAATAAATGTTAAAAAAAATTTTTTTAAAGAAAAAACCATAAGCCGGCTACTGACAACGGTTCTCCCCTCTTTTCTCCATCCCCCCAAGCCTCCATAATTCTTCTTCCTTTTGTCTTCCCTTCCTCCTTTCCTCCCTGCCTCCCTCCCTTCCTTCCTTCCTTTCTTCCTCTCTCTCTCCCCACCTTCTTTCCTTCCTTCCTTCCTTCCTTCCTTCCTTTCCCTTACTTCTTTCTTTGGAGGGTGAAATAGAGAAACAGGAGGAGCTAGGAGGCAAAAAAGGAGAGCTAGAAAGAAGACAAAGGGAAAAGGAGACAAGGAAGTGATTTGGGATCTGGACACCTCTCTGCCTTCGAGGCTGATCTTGCTAAACACAGATAAAGACAAAGAAAGGAGGAAACAAATGGTGGGGGGGAGGGTCAGTAGAACATGGAATAAAGATTTAAGGTGAGTTAGAAAAAAATGTTTTATTCAAGCCTAGGGATGATGCCGGAACGTGGTAAAGTAATTCTTGTTCCTATTTAAGGAGTGGTAACAAAGATATCACATTATATCTAGTTGCCAATCTCTTTAAAACCTTGCTCTTCACATATCATCTTTCGAATATTTATAATGTTGTTATGTGTATTGCTTTTATTTTGGGGGAAATTGAGGGGAAAAGGCAATGAAACTACTTCTTTGTTAATCAAACCTATAGCTGAGGTCTGGCTGTTCAGACTCTAACAACTACAGTGATAATAGCTGATGTGTGTTGAGTACTTATTTTGAGCACTTATACATGGATAGCCTCACCTACTCTTTACTGCAATTACCCGCAGCAAGTATAGCTGATAGGTGAGGAACCCCCGGCCTTGTGAAAGAGGTTGAGTAACTTTCTCAAGGGCACACAGTCAGGGAGCAGTGAAGCTAAGCAATCTGACTCCTCAGCTTGCACCCTTGACTGCTACAGACCGCCCCTGAGAGGACGTTTTTGACTTCCACGTGATGCAAAAGCGATATGCACTCAGTAGAAACCACACTTCAAATTTTGAATGTGGATCTTTTCCCAGGCTAGCAATATGCTGTGTGACACCCTCCTGTGACACTGGGCAGTGGTAGAGAGCCACAGTTCCCTGTCAGCCATGCGATCACAAAGGTAGACAACTGACACGCTTACAGCCATTCTGTCTCCATACAACCATTCTGGTTTCCACTTTCGGTAAGGGGGGTATTCAAGAAATTACATGAGATATTCAGCACTTTATTATAAAAGAAGATTCATGTTATGATTTTGCCCAGCTATAGGCTAACATAAGGGTTCCGAGACTGATCAAGGTAGGCTAGGCTAACCTAGATGTTCTTTAGTTTAGGTGTATTAAATGCATTTTTCTTTTTTTTTCTTTAAAAAAAAATTTTTTTTTAACGTTTATTTATTTTTGAGACAGAGACGGAGCATGAACAGGGGAGGGGCAGAGAGAGGGAGACACAGAATCGGAAGCAGGCTCCAGGCTCTGAGCCATCAGCCCAGATCCCGACGCGGGGCTCGAACTCACGGACCGTGAGATTGTGACCTGAGCTGAAGTCGGACGCGCAACCGACTGAGCCACCCAGGCGCCCCTTAAATGCATTTTTCAACTCACAATAGATTTATTGGGACATAACCCCATCTTAAAGTATATTTATTTATTTTTAAAGTTTATTTATTTATTTTTTTTTATTTTTGGGACAGACAGAGACAGAGCATGAACGGGGGAGGGGCAGAGAGAGACGGAGACACAGAATCGGAAGCAGGCTCCAGGCTCCGAGCCATCAGCCCAGAGCCTGACGCGGGGCTCGAACTCAACGGACCGCGAGATCGTGACCTGGCTGAAGTCGGACGCTTAACCGACTGCGCCACCCAGGCGCCCCATAACCCCATCTTAAATGGAGAAAGACCTATACATTATATTTCTGCGTATCCCAGAGCCAAGGAGGTAGGTCAGTGGAACTCCTGACAAAGTTATAAGGAGAAAAATAACTTCACATGGTCTGGATTTCCAAACCTGAGACCATTTAATTACAATCCTTTGAACCCTCAAAATGTTTTAGGCACAATACTAGCTTCACTGTTAGAGGCAGGGCATACTACGGTAAGATAAGGTCCCTGTCTTTCAGGACTTCAGCGGGTCAATGTTGATATTCTTTTGCTTTCTTTTTATTTAATGTTGTAAGTTTAAAGATAATTAATTGCACTATACCTATATTTAGTGTATATGTGCAATTCATGAATAAAAAAATCAAAGGAACCTAATTGTATCTGTAAATCTTTAATTTTGGCTCCTTAGAATATTATATGACTAGCAAAATAATTGGATTCACATGCCACACACACAAAAAAGGTATACAGATGGCTCATAATGCCATTCTTAAAATGTTAACCAGTATCACAAGTCTGGCATCGTCAGGGGGGAAATGCAAATGAAACCCACTATGTGATACCATTTCACACCTACTAGGATGTCTGTAACCAGACGGATAACAAATGTAGGCAAAGATATGGACAAACCCAAAGCCTTAAACCCTGCTGGTAGGAATGTTAAATGGTGCGGCCGCTTAGGAAAACAGTTTGATCATTTCTTAAAAAGCTAAATACAGATTTACTGTATGACCCAGAGGTTCTACCCCTAGGTTTATCCCAGGAGAAATGAAAACATACATCTACACAAGTATGTGTGAGGATTATTCATAGCACCATTATTCATAATAGCCAAAATATGGAGATGACCCAAGTGACCATCAGCTGGTGGATGGATAAACAGAACGTGGTCTCATCATTCAGTGGATATTGTTATTCAACAATAAAAGGTGATGAAATACTGCAACGTGCTATGGGATAAATGAACCTTTAAAAACATTATGCTAAGGGAAAAAAGCCAGATACAAATATCCAGAATGAGCAAATACTCAGAGACCATAAATAAATTAGTGGTCATTTAGGGTTGGGAATGGGAGCAGGGGTTAACAACATATGGGCATAAAGGGTTTTTACTGGGGTGATAAAAATGTTCTAACCGTGGATTATGGTGATAGTTGTACAACTCAGTAAGCTTATTAAAACCACTCAATTATATGGGGCGCCTGGGTGGCGCAGTCGGTTAAGCGTCCGACTTCAGCCAGGTCACGATCTCGCGGTCCGTGAGTTCGAGCCCCGCGTCGGGCTCTGGGCTGATGGCTCAGAGCCTGGAGCCTGTTTCCGATTCTGTGTCTCCCTCTCTCTCTGCCCCTCCCCTGTTCATGCTCTGTCTCTCTCTGTCCCAAAAATAAATAGACGTTGAAAAAAAATTAAAAAAAAAAACAACCACTGAATTATAGAATAAAAATTTTATGATATGGAAATTATACCCCAATAATGCTTTAAGAAACCCCAGACAATTATGTGACCAAAAATCTCAGCTATCCTAGTTAGTATCACTAATTATTATTATTAATATGGAAACTATTTCTGTTTTATATAATATTTATTTTAACAAATGTATTCAATAGTATCTAATAGGTGAGTTTTCTTAAGAATAAACAGCCCTGAAATCAACACGCAGGCCTCTTTTACCCCCAAATCAGAAAATCAAAGAGATATTAGAACATGCATTCAAAGTGTAAAGGGGTTTTTGTGTTTTGATTTTTTTTCCAAATTAATATTACAACTTCTGGGTCTTCCTTCTCTTCTGACTCCCCCGACCTAAAGTCGCTCCTGTCTAGGACTTATGGTAGAATTGTTACAGGGGGATTGTACACAAAATTATTTCCCCCCTTAACAAGGAAAATACTATATTTGTTATTTTACTATATTTTAAAATGTAAATAGCAAAAAATAAAATGTTCGATCAGCTTTATGTCCCCAAAGGGACTGCCAATTTCTTGAAGGCGGAGATTAGAGATTATATAATTCTGAATTCAAAATTCCCTAGCATGTCTAGTACTGCTTATACTGTGGAATCACATGAGATGCATGTTCTTTTAACTGATTGGAAGCAAGTGTAAGAGCCTAGCTACACCAGAATTTGCAGGTTAGAACTGGGACCTGGTGAAGAGATAAGCCACCAACCAAATGGATTAAACCATTTTGAAGTATCAGGTAAATACTTACCAAGGAAAACCTGTCCCCTCTATTATCCCGTAGCATGTGGTACATATGTAGGACCCACAACGACTTGTTTACAGGTCCATTTGTCCTGTCAGCCTGTAAGCTCTTCTAGGGTGGGAGCACGTCTTTCTTCCTCTTTTACTTGTGAGAGGCACTGAATTCGTATGTTGTAAATAAAAAGTTGAGAGATACCTGATCAGAGGGAAGGGAGTCTGAAGCCCTTCTGCAGTAATAGAGCTATGAATTTGAAAGAAGTGGCTAAATGTTGTATCTGCGAGTAGTTTTTGAAGGAGTTTTCCCCAGAAGAAGAGGTGCACCCCCTTGGTGCACAAACCCAGTCTTCTTAGGGAGCCTGGATCCCCACTCAACCCCCTTCCACCCAAGGGCTTTCGTGTCTGTTTCCACTGGTTCCTTCCCTTTTCCCTCTAATCTAGCGTCCTTTTCTGGTGTATGTGTGGGCATGGGGCGGGGGTGGGGGTGGTACTCGATGACAAAACAACCAGACTTCTTTCCATTTACCCAACTACCTCTTCCCCCTTTCCCCCTCTTTCCTTCCTTTAACTGCTAAGCTTTCTCAAATGCACGATTATTCAAAACATTCACACTCACAACCCTGCCACACCATCAAGATGAGTTATGCTAACATTGACGAGTTTCTGACTGAATGCAGAAGCCATTTCTCAGTATCTCATCCACTTTAAGTTCCCTGTGTTTTAAAATCTTTTCATAGAGCAAATGATTCTTTTACGAAGTGAACAAGCACATGCTAATCGATCTGTTTCCTGTAGTTGTTCAGAAGAAGGGCAGGTTTCCAGGTTGGGGGCCTGCCAAGGAGAGCCCTCTGAGCCTCCTCAGAGTTGGAGTTGAAATTTGGGGTTTGGCTTCCTGGCAACATTATCACTATTCCAGAGCTTACTCACTCTAACTCATAAGAGACCCAGAATAAAAACCAAAATGCTGAGTTATTGATTGGCGATGGGGAAATATAACTGTTGGGTGCAACGACCCTTCCTGTCAACCTGATCATCATAGTATTCGAGAAGCTTCATGGAAGCCAGAATATGTAGATTGCTGGTCCCAACAGAATCAGGATAAGGGGAGTTAGCTACCGAATTCAAATTCTTGAATGATATTAGGACTCTGATAGCTTGACCCATTTATCTTTTCCCCACTCATCTCCACAGTATAGACATATGCTCTGTCCGTTTGTTTCAATTTTGCTGTTTCTATGCTTTGTGATGAACTCACCTCTCTTCTTATTTACAAGGTATTTTAATCAGGTTTTAATTAATGTGTATCAGCTTGTATCTTTATCTCTTCTGTGATCCATCATTTGCTTCTTGCACAATTAACTTTCAGAGGTTCGTCTTATCTGTTAAGTGATTGAGGAGAGTCTCAAATGTGCACTTGTGAATGGTAAATAATGGATTTCCACACATTGCATCATATTTATTAAAGCAAGGCACACCTTGATAAACCAACCTGATCACCCACTCACATATTTGGCTGTAAAATAAGTCTTTACGATACTTCTAGACCATGACTGTCAGCCTTTCTATTGTTTAGGGTATTCAAAAGAATACCCTCCAGATTCTGCAAGTAGTTCCAAATTATTTGAGCAAAGGCAACATTGTGGGAACAATGATAGTAGAGAATATCTATATTATTGGTGTGTAACATAAAAATCACGGTCATTGGGGCGTCTGGGTGGCTCATTCGGTTAAGTGGCTGACTTTGGCTTAGGTCATGATCTCATGGTTTGTGGGTTTGAGCCCTGCATCGGGCTCTGTCCTGACAGCTCAGAGCCTGGAGCCTGCTTTGCATTCTGTGTCTCCCTTTACCTCTGCCCTCCCCCGTTTGTACTCTGTCTCTCAAAAATAAACATTAAAATTAAAATTAAAAAAAAATCACACTCATGAACATGTGCCCAGTTGTAGAGAAACTATTGATCTAACCATGACTGGCTACCTTCAAGTTTTATTAATATTGACTTACTATTTGTACACTTATTTTGTAATCCTTTAGCACTTGTTGCAAAATAAGCAGTCGCAAGGGCCAAAGGTGTAAGAAAAATTTATGGGAGATTAACTTAAAATTAAGGAAATTCAAGTCATAAACTTTCTCCACGTGAATTGAGGAATGACTATCTTATTTAGTTAGAATGGGATAATAGGGGCGCCTGGGTGGCTCAGTCGGTTAAGTGTCCAACTATTGAGGTCATGATCTCACAGTTCCTGAGTTCGAGCCCCACGTCAGGCTCTGTGCTATTGGGATTCATTCTTTTTCTGCCTCTCCTGCTCTCTCTCTCTCTCTCTCTCTCTCTCTCAAAATAAAGAAACTTAAGAAAAAAAAGGGATATTAGTGCAGGAGCATAATTTGAGAACTGCTACTATATAGTGGGTTAGTACTTATGATGCAGTGCACTGCAATTTTATTATTTCTCTATTATAAATGTGGAAATTGAGTAGAGAGGCAAAAATGTTCTATAGTATTTGCTCTGTAAAATCTGGAAGAAAGGATTCTCTTTGCTCAAATTTGTAAATCTTATATGATACCCATTTCCAGAATGGAAAATTCCAGAATTTTTTAAACTCTTAAGGATATTGTTCTGAATAAATATATTTTACTGTAATATGGAAAATAACTAAAAAAAATTACTAGAATGTGGTCGAATAGCATAATATCATTTGTTTACTTATTGGGGGAAGCCGCAAGTTCTATAGAAATTGTTTAGGGGCGCTTGGGTGGCTCAGTTGGTTAAGCGTCTGACTTCAGCTCAGGTCATGATCTCATGGTTCTTGGGTTTAAGCCCCACGTCTGGCCCTGTGCTGACAGCTCAGAGCCTGAAGTCGGCTTCAGATTCTGTATCTCCCTCTTTCTCTGCTCTTCCCCTGCTAGTGCTCTCTCTCTCTCAAAGATGAATACATGTTTAAAAAAAAAAAAAGTTGTTAAAAGGGAACTCAAAACCACCTGGAGGGGATTACCTGGAGGGCTTGTTAAAACAGATTGATGTGGAACTCCACCTCCAGTTTCCAATTCTGTGGGTACGGAGTGGGGTCCAAATTTGCATTTCTAACAAGACGTAAATGCTGCAACCACGCTTTGAGGACCACTGCTCTCTATACCTTGGGCTGCCTTCAACTTAACAAGCCCTTGGTTATTTCTCTCCTATTCCCCACAGTGGCTCAATAAAACTTTATCACCTCACACCTATTTTACAGTATGATCCCCGCTTCTACAGCATCCCCACTTTCCTACATTATAGGGTAAATTTGGGTCACTGGGTATGAACCGCTTCAGGTTCTTACTCCTTTCTTCCAGTCTATCCCTCTTCCATTTTAAGGTCCATTTCCTGGACTGTTGATCAAAAAGCTTCCAGTCTCTTCCAGGATCTATCTAATTCCATCTTTGCTTCCTAGAGATTTTGTAATCAGCCCTCTTCTATCTCGAGTGTTCAAACTTTTCCTCTTTATGAGTTTCTTCTCCAAAGCTTGTAAACAAGTTCAAGCCCTTGATCTTGAAAATGTATCCTGTGACCCTAAATATTTCTCTAGCCAAGCTCTTTCTTCTACACAGGACATGCTCTTGGGAAGAATAACACACTTGATTTCTCAACTTCCTGATTTATTCTCCTCAAGTCATTACAACCAGGTTTCTAATCCTACCACTGTATTGATGCTTCTGTACCCAAGGTCACTTTGAGCTGGCTATGCACTGTTGACACCGATTCTCCTTAAAATTTTTAAAAAATGTTTTTATTTATTTTTGAGAAAGTCAGACAGAGTGTGAGCAGGAGAGGGGCAGAGAGCGGGGGGGACACAGAATCCGAAGCAATATCCAGGCCATGAGCTGTCAGCACAGAGCCCGATGCAGGGCTCAAACCCACAAACCACAAGATCATGACCTGAGCCGAAGTTGCAGGCTTAACCGACTGAGCCACCCAGGCACCCACCAATTCTCATTTTAGTGCCATTCATCTCTCTTTGAAGCTCTTTGCTCTCCTGGTTTCTGTGACACTATTGCCTCCTCAGTTTTCTTTGTAGATTCTTACTCTCCCTTTTCCATTGAATGTGGGTGTCTAGAATCCAATCTTTGACTCATTTTGTTCTATGCATGCTCTCTAGGGCATTTCATTGCGTTCCTCGGCTTCAGTTCTGTTCACACAGATTCTTCTGAGAATGTTCTTAGGTCAAATCTAGGAACAGGGCTAAATTTTTTTACACTTAAAATTAAATTAAATTAAATTAAATTTAGTTTAAATTAATTACATCTAATCGATGTATATGGAATGCTGTATGCTGTGTGCTGCTGGTTCCCAAACCTAAATGGCTATTTACTTTCTTGAGCTGCAGACTTTAGCTTCTATCTCTACCCTTGCGTCTGAATAGTCTAGTTGGCTCTTGGTGGTAGCCATCTGAAATTTTATATGGTCACCTTAAACTCAAAATGTTCAACCTGCCACTCAGTAAGTTGAGAAACCTTATAATTGTCCTCGAATTCTTTCTCTTTGCCTTATTTCCATCCTCATATCTTACCAGTAACTAAGTCTTATAAATTCTATTAATATTAACATAAATTAATATTTCTCCCTCCTGTCATCTTCTATCTCCTGTCCCCACACAGAGCTTTGTGAAAATGATTTTGGGTGAGGGGCGCCTGGCTGGCTCAGTCGGAGGAGCATGTGAGTCTTGATCTCGGGGTTGTGAGTTCGAGCCCCAGGTTGGGTGTAGAGATTACTTAAAAATAAAATCTTAAATAAAACAATGCTTTTAGGTAAAATTTAGGAAGAAGGTTAAGTTCTAAATCTGAGTGGATGTTTGTGAAATAAGGACAGTTGGAAGCTTATCCACAAACTTTATCTAATAAGCATAAGTGGGAGTTCAGATGGGACCTTGGGAATGCTAGCTTCCCAGAAATACAAAGAGACTCAGAGTTGATTACTGGGCTTGCAAATGAGGTAGAATCATCACTCAAGCCAGTTTTAACCAATAGTGGGGGAGATGTCAGCTAATATTGGTACCACATATTACCACGGTGAGTTTGCTTTTATTTACATAACTTTGTCCCTTCCAAATTTATGAGTAAGAAGTCATTTTGAGGTCAAAATTCTGTGTTACTTCTCATTATATCCCCAAGACCTAACAATGACTGGTATACTTAAGGGTCCTTAAAAAATATTTATTAAGAGAATAATTGTCATACTGACATATATTTATTGATTCATGACAAATAAAACATTAATACTTGAGATAGGATCTCGTGTTTAGTTTATTCCCATGTCTAGCACATCACAAATACAAACATCATAAAAATTACTCGACAGCTCATTAAAAACTGGAAAACAATAATAACTATAAATTACCGAACATTTTCATTATGTCAGGAACTTTTCATTTAAATCCTGATAACAACCCTACCACATAGATGTCCTTATTCCTATTTTACAGTGAAAGATGCTTATTTTCTGAGAAATTGAATAATTTGTCCAGGGCATCATGGCTTATAAGCAACAACAAAGCCCATATTATTTTGTGCTGTACCCGACTGAGTGAACGAAGCTGTTGTAAGTATATTCTAGAAAGAGGGACGCCTGGGTGGCTCAGTCAGTTAAGCATCCAACTCCTAATTTTGGCTCAGGTCATGATCTCACAGTATGTGAGTTTGAGCCCTGCGTGGGATTTTCTCTCTCCCTGTCTCTCTGCCTGTCCCTCACTCTCTCTCAAAATAAATAAATAAAATAAACTTTAAAAAACCTTTAAAAAATACATTCTAGAAAGAGAAAATACAGCTTATGCTGTATCTATAAAAAACTAAAACTAAAACTAAAACAACTTAATCAAATCTGCTGGTATAGTTCCCCAATCACTAACAATTGATCTGAGCATTCCTTAGTCAGAATAGGCTTACTGCATTGGGCTTCAGAGTGTGAACTAGGGACAGCAGGTTGCATTAGCCATACTGTGGTATATTTCACTCATGGCACTGATTAACTTTCGGCCCTGTTGCCACGCATGATAGAAAAAGAAATGTATATGTGTAATACAAAATGGAGGCAGTTATTCAAATAATTCACTGAAATAGATCCAGTTTTACATCTAAATATTGCAACGAAAATACTTTGAGGAAACGGATGTTCTGTGTATTTGTGTCAACTGAATTCTCCACCTTGGTGTCAGGCATTGATAGAACAACAACAAAAGAAAGGTTTGTTGTTGTTTTAACAAGGGGATGTTGAGATTTCTTCACATCTTCTTAAAACAAAAGATATTCTTTGACGAGCGTTATTATACAGGACTAGATGGACCTCTATTCTGTGAGCAGGATTGGAAATTAACTAAATAATTATTAAAGAAGGTAACAAATGCAAACTTTCCTATATTTCCATAAGAAGTTAGTTATGAAGGCAAAACAACTGATAATGCAAACATTGTACTTCATTACTTATGCCTAAAATTGCATTCTTGATCTCTTATCCCTACCCAACATCTCCATCCCCACTCTTGCCCATCACAGTTACTGGCAAATTCATTTTTCCAGTTTCCCAGGACACTTCAGTCATCCTTTATTTCTCTTTCCCTAGAACCCCAAATCGAATCTGTCAGTAAATCATATTGATTTTGAAAAAATATCCAGAATTTAACCCTGTCTTATGGAGTCTACCGTAATAACCCTAGTGCAAGCTACCATCACCTCTTACCTGGGTTACTACAATAAGACCTGTACTCTACAGACTATTTTTAACCCAGAAGTCAAAGTAATTATTATTATTATTGTTTTAAAATTTACTTATTTTGAGAGAGGGAGAGAGGGAGAGAAAGGGAGAGGGGAGAGAGAGAGAGAGAGGGAGAGAGAGAGAGAGAGAGAGAGAGAGAATCCTAAGCAGGCTCCACACTGCCAGTGTAGAGTCCGATGTGGGGTTTGAACTTGCGAACCATGAGATCATGACCTGAGCTGAAACCAAGCTTCGGAAGCTCACCTACTGAGCCACCCATGTGCCCTCAGAGTAATTACTTTAAAGCCTAAACCACATCATGTCAATCCTCTGCTAACAGCCTCCCTGTCCAGGCACACAGGCCTTCTACCATCTGGCTTCATGGCGCCTCTGTGACCTCCCTTTTTTTTTTTTTAATTTTTTTTTCAACGTTTTTAATTTATTTTTGGGACAGAGAGAGACAGAGCATGAACGGGGGAGGGGCAGAGAGAGAGGGAGACACAGAATCGGAAACAGGCTCCAGGCTCTGAGCCATCAGCCCAGAGCCCGACGCGGGGCTCGAACTCACGGACCGCGAGATCGTGACCTGGCTGAAGTCAGACGCTTAACCGACTGCGCCACCCAGGCGCCCCCCCCCTTTTTTTTTTTAATGGGTCATTGTTTTTCAGCTAACAATGGGTCGTTACCCATTCCTGCAACTTACCAGGCTTGTTCCCACTTGGGTTGTTCTCCCTGGAGTGCTCTTTCTTTAGATGTCTGTAGCGATCTCCTTCACCTTCATCAAGTCATTGTTCAAATAGCACTTTCTCAGTGAGGCCTACCCTGCTTGCCCAATTTAAAAATTGACAATTCTCTTATTCCTCCTGTTCTTTGTCTCATTCCTCCTGTGCTTTGTCTCATTCCTTATCCCTTCCCTGTTGTATAAAAAATTTCCCCCTGTTCAGGGACACTCATGGCTTTCTAACATATTATATTATTTAGGCGTTTATTTAGTTTATTGTCCAACTACTCCTCCTACGTTTGATGATGGCATAAATTTTTGTCTGCTTTGTTCACTGCTGCGTCTACAGCTCCTAGAATAATGTCAGGCACGTGGTAGGCCTACAATAATAATTTGTTGAATGAATGAACTAATTAGCACCCATTACTTACACTCAGTGAACAGACCTTATCTTCAAGGGGAGAAATGTAGAAGTTGTTTGCTTCTAGAACAAGAGGATTACATATTGAATTCAACGGGAATGAAAGCAACTCAGTTTCCATGTGTCTAGGGAGCTCAGGGGCTCTGTGAAACCCTGATATTATAGGATTCCTTTTTCCATTCTAGTCTCAAAACGTGATCATTAGCCAAAGACTAATTTTAAAAGATCCTGGAGTGTTAAATCTGCACTGAGAGGTTCCTAAGAGGATGTATCATGATTATAGTTCTACAAGCTGCTCAGTACTGTAATTCTTAACATTCCTTCTCTCATCACTGTATTGCTCTTCCTAATTTGAAATCTATGAATGTAAATGGAAGGCATGGGAAGCCAATTTAATTACACCCCAAAGAATTATGCGATGCACCACCCCTCCTGTATTTCAACAGATTCGATTAATGTATATTTTTCATGTTGGCCTTTCTTTTGCAGTGCATAATATCAGTCCTACAGCAAGAGCCTTGAATAGTCTGTATTTTTTGTAGCACAAATATATTGATTGAATGCTGAAATTATCTTGTACCACTTTAATATCCATCCTTTGGTCATTCCTGTTTTGAAGGAGCATAGAATTTTAGGTCTGCAAGGTTTTAGTTCATTTGGTTTGATCACCTTATTTTACAGACATGGAAACAGAGGCCCAACAATGTTAAGTGACGTGCCCAAGTACCACAGAGCTGGTTGGAACAACTTGTTCTGAAAGTAAAGCAAGCTGCAATTGAAAAAATAGTTCTTAAAACGTTAATTGAATACAGCAACAATTGTAATATGCAGTTCTAAACAATATGCAGCTCTAACCAGTTGCTTTCCATGGTGACTATATAAGCATTAGAAATCTGGGGTGCCTGGGTGGCTCAGTTGGTTAAGTGACCGACTCTTGGTTTTGGCTCAGGTCATGATCTCACAGTTTCATGAGTTCAATCCCCATGTCGGGCTCTGAGCTACAGCGTGGAGCCTGCTTGGGATTCTCTCTCTCTCTCCTTTTCTCTCTGCCCCTCCCCAACTCACGCTGTCTCTTAGATTAGAAATCTAAGGCAGAGACAGCAAAGAATAAAATAATTTGTAGATAAGAAGAGGTTCTACAAGCATCCTAATAAATAAAATCATGGATCACAAAAGAGTAAGAATTTTGCAGGTCACCTGAAGTGAACTAGCCTGATCACAACCACATGAGAAGATCATCACAGAGATGTTTCCAAATAGCTTCTGGTATTTGGAGAATTGGGGCTTGTTTTATTGCTTAACGCAATCAGTTTTAGGATGCCAAGAGGCATTTTTTTATCTACACTTTCTTTTTGCACTAGCGACTCTATATGAGGGTTATTATGCCAGAGGAATGTGAACGTCTATGGTCACAACGCTTCATTTTCCTTTAACGGCTCTGTTTAAGGGACAGAGACATTTTTGTGGTGTGATGCATTCAGTTGGTCTCCCGGTGCTTTCTCCACATGCTTTGGAAATCATGTATTTTTCTGAGAGGTGGTGGTCACAAATGTCTTAATTTCAGCAACAGCTTCATTGTTTTAGCTTTGTTATAATTAAGATACCCTAGTAGTGTTGATTGTTTAGGAGACTCTATATTCATCTAATGGAAGATACTTTGACCCTTTGTGTACAGCTGCGTTCTCAAATGACAAACAAAATTATGGCTAAATCAAATTTTAAAAATGAATTTTAATAGATTCCAGGAGGTAGGAACACTAGGATAACTCATGTGACTTCAAAGCTAAGATCTCTGCCAACAGCACAATTCACAATTTCCTAAGAGTGAATTTTTGAGTTCCCTTTACTAGTGCCTGGTTTAATTCGGTTTCCGTTCTCCATGGCTCACTTTCAGTAACTCCTGTTGTGCGTGATTATATGTAGATTAGACACCAGTAGCCTGAGAGTAAGATCTGTGTTCTATTCTGAAAAGCTAGGTCAAATCTGGCCTCCACGTGATGCAGGTAAAATGCCCATGCAAGTACTATGGCAACATTTACTGAATGTAATTTTAATTGAAACGATCTGCTTTGGGTTATATTTCCTTAGATGTAATATCAATTTTTCTCTTAACTTTCTCCTAATTATTTTCTTGGTAATGTACTTGAAAGGGCTTTTCAACTACTGTGTATATCGGTTTTCCTTTGTAAGAAATTATGAAATTGTTACTTTCTCTTCCTTATGTTCTACACTTTGCCCAATATTGCATTGAGCCCTGATTTACACATTATGGTGAGTCTTTATATTCTAAATGTATTATTTTAGAACTTTAAGTATTTGGCAAATAGTGAAGTATTGGGGAGATTAAAGAGAACTAAACACACAAGAGTCAAGTATGATCCAGAGGAAACAGTCAAAGAAGTTGCTCTTGTAAAGAATGTAAGCAAGTAGAAAGAAAAGCTTATTTCAGAACACAAATATCCATAGGAAAATAACAAGCAGTAAACGCTTTAAAAGACCCGACTGAAGGTTGATAGTTGAATTTCTATGAAATACTTTATATTCGACGTCATAGGAGTGGACGTAGGCATGGGTAATTGTTTTCTTCCCTTAACAACTGAAAACAATGTTAAAAACATAAATAACAAGACTTCATACACAGTGAAAGCAAGTGAAGTAACTGACGATTGTATTATAGAACTATAGGTATATCACGGAAATTGAGAGCACGACGTGCAGTTTAATAGTGGGGGTGCAAGATTTAAAAATGAGGAACAGGCCAAAATCCTAAAGAAAAAATAGGATCATCCTCCCCCCCCCCCATCCTTGAAATGGAAAAAGATTTCAATTATAAAAATGTGGTCGTTAAATGCCTGAACTTGTTACAATGAGTCTGGCGGTGGGAGTGAGGGGTATTCATTGCGGATCATCATCTCCTACCGCCTCTCCTAAGACTGGTGCGCATGAGCCTGCGGAAGAGCTGGTGTCCCACTGTCCAGAAAGGGTTCCATATCCACACCCCGGCACTGCGGCCCCTTGGGGGAGCAGGCCTTTTTGATCTCTCCGCTTCTCCTCCCCATTTTAAAAGCACAATCCGGTTAAGATTCCGATTCACCCCAATTCCTGGACAGAACCTTACACGGGCCAATCTCTGCTCTCAAGTTGAAAACAAACTTCCAGTATCGGTCACCCAAGCCCTCGAAAATCCTAGCCCTCTCGGTTCGACTCTTAAACAACGGCCTGGCCCTTGAACACCTTTGGGTCTCAGCACGACTCCACTCCCCTCCCAGCAGGCACCGCTTTGAGGTCCGCCGCTCGGACCACGGTGGCCCGCAGCGGGGAAAGTGGCTGCGGTACACTCCACTACGCCCCGCCCCCGGCGAGCGTGGCGGAAGTTGCTTGCTCGGAAAAGGAGACCACGGCCACCTGGTGGAGCGCGCATGCGCCAGAGCCCGCGCAGCTAGTGGTAGGGGCGTCTGCAGCGCTCCCTCCTCCGTCTCCGCCGCCCCCGCCCCACGGAGAGTCGGGCTCACGCCATCTTGTGCCCCCCCGCCCCTGCCGAGCCACCTTCTCCCTTTCTACACTCTCAGCCCTCCACCCCGCCCCTTTCCAAGCGTGCCCCAGGCCGCCGCCGCCGAAACCGCACCATCTCTCCCCACATTCTCCACGCGGGAAGCGCAGCCGTGCCTACAAGTGCTCTTAAAGCGGAGGTTGTAGGGGGTGCGGGGGGCGGTGCGGGGCGGGCGGGGAGGGATCTGCGAACCGGGATGGACGGCGCGCGGCGAGTCCCGCGTCCGTGGGCCCGGCCCCGTCCTGACCCCTGCCGCGGGGCGGCCGCGGGGGAGGAATTGGCGTTTGTACTCTAGGGCTGAAGGGAGGACGGTAGCGCGAGGCGCCGGCCGGGCTCAGCACCCGGTTCTCCCGCCGAGCGTGGAACTGGCTCTTGACTCCTCCCCGTCGGCGGGTGGGCGTGGGGCGAGGGGAGCTGGGCAGGCGAGCTGGAGCTGGCGTGGCTGGGGCGTGTTAAGGAGCACCTTCCGCGCCTCATCTGGGTAGTGTTTTGCGGGGAGGAACCCTTAGAGAAGGAAAGTGCTTTATGCCCGGGGCGGAAGAAGAGTTAAGTAGCGTTAGTAGAAGCCTAGCATCCAGGAAAAGGGAAAGATCGACTCTGTTTTCTGTGGGCTGAGCCCACATCTGTGACCCCTGCGGAAATTATCGAGCCTGCGTTTGCCGGGTGTTCCGGTCTGTAAATGGGGGTGGTAGTAGCCTAGCCCAGAATTGCCCCGATTATGTGAGGTAATACACTGATCAGGCACTGATCAAATTACATGTTGACGGTAATTAATTTTAGTTTTCATGTTTTAAGAAATTCAAAATGACTGTGACCCTGTTTTCTAAATTAAAAGTCAAGACACTTGAAGGTCTGGTAAGAGTAGATTCATAGGAAGAGTGGAATGAAGTATCTGACAGAGAGGATACTAACATGTGTTACTAACATGTGTTGTTAATGTGCACGGGGGTGAATTAGCATAACTCCATGAGGTTAATACAAACTTTAAACTGTTTACTTTGAAAGAAATTAGTATGTATCAATAGAGGAGGAAGAGACAGGGTCTTAGTATATGTTAGGAGTCAGAGCTTTGAAAACGGAAGTGCGTTAGCTGTGCACAGATTTACTTGACGACCAAATTGAGGATGGACCTCTTGGAATTTCTGGTGGACGTTTCAAAGAGACTGGATTTGACTGAACATGAGGATCAATTTTTTTTGATGGTACTTTGCAAAAGGAGAATGCACCTCATTGCACTTAATTCATTATTGCAAGTTTCTTAATCTCTGGGAGTATTCAAGCAAAGATCTAGAGCAGCCTAGGTCCATAGAAGCACTGTCCAATATTGTAGAACTTTCTGCCATGATGGAAATATTCCGTAATCTGTGCTGTACTAATGTGGTATCCACTAGCATCAAGTGGCTCTTGAGCACTTGAAATGTGGCTAGTGCACTGAAGAACTTAAATTATATTTTAATTTAAATATAAATAACCAAAAGTGGCTAGTTCACTGCCTTTTGGGCAGCTTAAGCCTAGAATCTAGACTTTGAGACGCGTTTCACTTCTTGATTTGATTGAATTTTAAGTCGAAGCCAATTCTTGGAACATTTATTGCCTTAGGGAATCATAATTATATTCAAATAATGCCTTTTGCTCAAATACTATAGTTCAAAGCATGGGTCTGTTAGTACTTATTTACAGCTTGACAGATTAAAGCAAATTGTTCTTTTGACTCCTTGGGTTGTACAGCCAATGCCAGATTCATCTGGAAAGCCATAACAATACTAGCTGGCACTTCCTTTAATCATTATTGTACCGTATTGTGACCATGGGGTTCCACTATCTTTTATCACTTCGGTTAAGTTTCAGTGAAAACGTTTCTACTTTTTTATTCCTAAAGTTGTTTTCCATTTGAAAGATAGTGCTTTTTTTTTTGTTTTGTTGTTTTGTTTCGTAACTTTTTGTATAATAAAGCAAGTTGATAATTTATACTAATAACCTTTGAGCATTGGGCCATTTTAGAAATAGTTTTGTGGTTATCAATATTCAAAACTTTTGAAGAGATAAGTCTGGAATTTGGTGATATTGATGAGATTCCTTTCTTTGAGATATGTAGATTTTTTTTCTTTTTTAAGCACATTATTTTAGTGTGAGAATAAAACTTAAAAAAAAAAAAAACTTTATTTTAGGTAGCACCCTTAACTCTGGCCTAGTGCCCTTGATCTCAAGGCTGAAGATAATTGTTAGATGTAGGCCAAAAACTTAAAGCCCATGAAATATGCATTTGAATAGCCCATAACATACAAATCAAAATGGGTTGCTCTTATATAGGGTGATTGTAAACTCCAACTTTTCTGGGACAGTCATTGTTTAGAGCCTCTTTATCCTAATAGAGCCCCTTTCATATAAAAAATGTCCCAGTTGGTATCACATAATAATACGGCCACCCTACTTTTAGTCTTATTACTTGTTGAAGTTTGTAATATGTAATTTTTAGGGGGATTAATTATATTGCAATCTCACAAATGTACTAAAGTATTGAGAGAATTATTGGTTGTGCGCTTAAATAATAGATGAGATATCTGGAATAAGGCCAGCAAGTGACCTGTTCATTTAAACTACTGGTAGGTAAACATTTTTGCTTTTCTCCCTATACTGGATGGAAATCTTGGACAGTTTGATTTTTGCTTTTCTCTACATAAGTGATGTTTTCATGTTTTTGCTTTTCCCTACATAAATGATCTTTTGGTGTAGGAAGCTGCAAAGAAATTTAGGCTAAGTCAGTCAAATCAGAAGATTGAGTAATCTTGTTGAAAATAATACCCATTTTATTTTATGGTTAAGTTGAATAGTGAAGTCAGCCAGAAATCTGTCTGTTATTATTTAGCATGTACAGGAAGGATTTTGCTTATTGTTCTATAATAAAGAAAAATAATGTAGCCAAATGCCTTATTGTGTTAATTTAACTTATACTGTGGTAGGTAAAATATTTTATTGAGAGTCAAACACACTTGGTTTGAGTTCTCACTCTGCTGAGGATTAAATGAGATAATCCATGTGATGTGTTGGGTGCAGTGTTGGATACAGCAAAGCATATAAGTCAGTGCCCAATAAATATTAGCTGTTTTAGCCTTAAGTTTATTGAATAACATATCTGGAAGAGATGTTGATGTTCTGGGATGCATTGTGGATAGGTGCAAAGAGTACTTGAGACTAATTCTGCAAACCTAGGTTTCTCCCTTTTCTACCATATTCTTTGTGATTCCAGTGAAGGTGTTTAACTTCTCTGAGCCTCAGTTTCCTCATCTGTAAAATGGAATTTGTATTTCACCTCATTCCAGCCTTCCCACAGGATTGTTGAATACCATAGAGGAGAATTACATAGATTGTCTTACTTTACAAAGACATTTTATTTTAATTGGTTTTGCCTCAACTTTTCCACCTACTACCTCTAGTAAAGACTAATCGTAAATCTGCAAAAGTTGTTGTAAATTTTATTTGTAAAACAGCATAGAGTATAATAGGCTCTACCCGAGGTTGCTCTCTTTAACAATACTATAGTTCTTGGTAATGGCGCTTTACTGATCTGGTTGCAATATATTTTCTACACTAAACAACTGCATACTACTGCTAAGGGAGGTCCACCATTTTCATGGGCATTTGATGTGTTCCATCTCCTGTGCTAAATGCTGTATCTCATTTATTTATCCAGACATGTCATTCCCCCTTACTAGGTGATACTGATGAGGTGCTCACTTTCTGGAATGGGTCTGTTGGTTTTTTTTGCATTGTATTACTGCCTCTGATAGTATCTGGCTGATAGTGAATGGATATTGAAGGCTGAATAAGGTAATGAGTATGAAGATGGCACGCTGCCTGGCATATGGTATGTAGTAGTTGCTGAAAAAAAAATAGTGTGTTCATTGAATTCCTAGGGCATACATTGGAATAATTTATGTGAGTGCACTTTATAAATGCAAAATATTATATGAATATAAATGACACAGTTTAGCCATTTACTGCGAAACTGTGAGTCGGCATAGGCAGATATTTCACAACAAAGTTCACTATGACAAACACATTGTGGAGGTCTTGTGAGTTAATTAGGATCAACTTTTATTTGTATGTTCCTTGTGGGATAGTAGAAAGAACTCTGGACGGGAGTCAGGGGAACTCAGTTTTAGTCCCAGCTGTATCACTAAATAGTGATGTGTCCTTGGGCAGTTCAAGAAACCCCTCTGGACTTCAGTTTCCTCACCTGAAAAATGAGGGATTTGGATGAAATTAGTTTTTTTCAAACTGTAGTTCTGAACCTCAGATGTCTTTGGCCCCCCTCCCGCCAACTGGTGTAGTTGTAGTTTTGTCTAATTGTTTATCCACCTGCCTAAGATTGACTTTTAAGCACAGAATTCTTGAACTTTTAAAGTTAGCAAGTCTCTAAGACAACCTAATGACAAGTCCCCTGACTACTTACTATGTGTACAACTTTTCAGTAATTTCACATTAGTTTAGCGTGTTAAAGGAGATAGGCATCGTTTACAAATGAAAAAAACCTAAGGCACTGGAATTGGAGAAGGTTAATGAATTTTTGTTAAAAAATGTATGGGCATGGATGGAATATTTCTGGTTGTCTGTCAGCTACTCTGGATCAAAGCCTGATTTTTGTTAGATTTGTGACGTTTCCCCAGTTTTTACTCTTTGCTTCCTCATTGGTAGTGGGGATGATACTTGCCTTGGAGGGTAATTGTGAAAAAATGTTAGGTAGTACAGGTGAAAGACCCTTTATAAACTCTGAAATGCATATACAAATTCATCAATTTTTTTTTTACATGCCTACAGTAAATCTCTAATTCCCTTTTCTTTTAAAAACTGTGTTTTTAACCACATCAGATAGTTTATTGACTTGTTTATATTTAAAATAGACTCCTCATAAGGTTAAATATTTCTAGAACGTGAATCTAGAGTGGGAGAGAATCCTGATGTTTAAGAGAGACCTTTCTTGACATTCTTGTCAATTACACTTACTATTGACAGTATAGTTGACTAAAAATTTTTGCCCTTATCTGAAAAGTTAACTATTAAGTCACTCAAGTATATGATACTTTATGTAAAAACAACAGTGTTTTAATATGGGAAACGTAAGCTTGCCATTTTGTCAGGGGTTGAATGTTAGGTATTTTAGGATGATCTGACGGGCACATTGGCAGTGCACTTTAAGAACCGTATTTCCAAAGAATAAAGATTTTTTTTTTTGAAACTCAGTATTTCCCTAAGAGAGTACTGGATGTGAAAGCACTTGAAATAGAAACCTGCATTAATACGAAACTAAAGAAGAAAAACATAATAATACAGCTTCACAGGTCTCTGTGCAGTCTGACTGTGCTCCTAAAAAAAAAGTAACTGCTCATTTAGCCAACTAGGATATGTAAATGGACAGTTTATATCTGGCTATCAGGAATTTTTGTGGTTCACAGATGTTTTGATATTCTTTTCAATTCAAATAGATTTTTTGAATACCCGTTATGTGGTAGCCACTGTCTTCCTTATAACACTGCTCTGAGACCGGCAGAAATTATTCTTCACAGATGGAGAAGCTGAACTTGAGAGATGATTGGTCCTTATTATCAGAACCTACAGTATTGAGTAATTACCCTTAGCAGAACCCCGTGACCATGAATTATATCAGTTTTCTGTCTTACAACATCTGTCACACAACTTCTGCAGGATTTCATCTCCCCTTGAATGTCTGATAGTTGTCTCAGACTTACTATGGCATAAACTGAACTCCTGGTATCTTTGTTTTTCCTTTTTCAGTTTTCCTGATCTCAGTAAATGGCACACCATCCAACCAGTTGCTCAGGCCCCAAGCTTCGGAGTAAACTTCAGAGTCCTCCTTGACTGTTCTTTCATACTCCATGTCTAATCCATTGGCAATAAGCTCTGTCTTCAAAATATATTCCAGAAGGCTGACCACTTCTCACCATCTCCTTGTACCACTAATTCAGGCCGCCGTCCTCTTTTGCCTATACAACTTCAATAACTTTCTGACTGGTCTTCTCACTTGTACCTTTGCTTCTTTGCAGTATAACGTCATGGCAGCCAGTTACCTTTTTAAAACCTAAAACATTTCAAGTCACTTCCCTTTTCACAGTTCTGTATTAGCTTCACATTATATTCAACTAAAATTTAACCTCCATGGCCTAGAGGGCTTTATATCACCTGGCCACTTGCTAACTGTCAGGCCTTATTTTCTACTGCATATCCCCTCTGTTCCCTTCCTTTGAGCCACACTGGCTTCAAGATCTTGGTACTTTGCTGTTCTTTTTGCCTGGAAGTTCTCCAGAGCTCCATCCCGGGCTTTGTTCAGATCTTATATCAAATGTCACCTCCTGGTTGAAAACAGCTTGTTTAATTTGTTTTCATAGCCTTTGTCATGACTTCACATTATATTTATATGCTTGTCTCCTGCATTATAAGATATTTCTTTTGTCTAGCTTAGGCACTATCCTATCCCTAGCTCTTAACAACGGTGTTTGGCTGGCAGTCAGTGTCCAGTAAATAGGTATGAATGGATACACCAAAGCACAGGTCGTGCATCAGCTTTAAAGAAGAAAGTGCCTAGATTGTAAGAGGAGGGAATCAGGAGAAGATACAGGGGCTTTGGTTGAGGAGAGAGGAGGAAGTAAGTAAGAGCTTTTCATTTCTCTATGAAGGAGGAGGGGCAGTCATCTGCCAATAGTTGGGGAAGTTTATTAATAAACTAATGTGCACTGAAGTATTTAAGGTTAAACAAAAGAATTCGTGAATGAAAACATTAAATGTCAGGGAAAGGAGACTTCCTGAAGATCGTTGAGTCTGGGAAGTCTTGGAGACCTTGAGCTTCAGTTGGGCTTTTCTAGGCAGCTGGGATTTGGAGAGGTGGAGAGGAAACAAGAGGTACTGTAAGTAGGAAGAACTGTAGGCTAACGATTCTGAACCTGGGATGGTTTGGGAGATGCTGGACATTTGCTTTGACTGCTGTAGGGAAAGGAGGCTGCAGAGGTCCTGTGGGACTGATATTGGACAAATTTTATCCTCCAGGGGAAGGAGAGCTATTGGATGCTTTGAGTAGAGGAGTAACCACTACTTGTTTATTTATTATGTTTATTTATTTATTTTTTGAGAGAGAGCAGGAGGGGCAGAGATGGAGAATCCTCAACAGGCTCCGTGCTATCAGGGCAGAGCCCAATGCGGGGCTTGAATCCATGAACTGTGAGATCATGACCTGAGTGGAAACCAAGGGTTGGATGCTTAACCGACTAAGCCACCTAGGCGCTTCAAGGAGTAACCAATATTTAGAATGAGTACTCTGGAGCTGTATGCAGAATTAATTAGAAAGGTGGGAGATGGGTTTAAAAGATACTCTAGTAAAGGTATTTATTAAAGCGAGATTGAAAAGGAAAGGATTGAATTAGAATTGCTTTATTAAGAGAAAATATGCCAGGACCAGATTGCATGGAGGTAGGCAGAAGAGGAGCTGGTGAATCAAAAATGCCTTGGAGTTTTTGAACTTAGGCAACTAAAGAGTTGCGTTGTTCGTACAGAATCAGGATGTTGGACAGGGAAGCGGGTTTGGTGGGGGAAAATGTACTGGGGAATAGTATATTACAGAGGTGAGTTTTTCTGTCTATGAATATGAAGTCTTTGGTAATTATATTAAGATGGCGATTCTCTGCTTAGAGCTGGTAACTTGTCATTTTGATCATTGGGTGTTGTTTATGAGTATTTGTATCTTCTTATCTATGCCAATTAGAATCAAACTGATTTTGGTTAGGAAGTACTTACTCCTGTTCTAATAGTTTTTAAGAAAAATTATTGCTCGTTGAATGAATGGGAAGGAAGAGTATTTACTATCATACATTGCTCTTTATGGTGCTTCATGGTTTTCAGAGTACTTTTCACCTCTGCACTTACAGTAATCCACTGGCATATGGGTAGTTTAGATGTGCTGTTCACTTTTTTTTTTTTTTTTTTTTTAGTGTGGCTAAATATGCTTTATTTTCAGATTTTTACAAGTGTTAAATCTCAGGACAGTTTCCCCATAATAATTGACAGGTCTTAGTTCCTACTTTTGTCCCATGGTATCTTTTGCCTTATCTCCAACATCATTCCACTGAATATATCTGATCGATGAACTTCAGTAGGCTCGAAGCTACTCAGTGGCGGAGACATGTCTTTTTTTATCTTTGTATTTGTTATACTGTTCAGTAGTTTGTTCATTCACCCAGCATTTACTGAGCATCAGCAGTGTTAGGCAGTACTTTAGGCACCAAAGTTACAGAAAAATCAGTGTCCCTATCATTACGCAGGTAGCAGTTTGATGACAAGGAAATAGTTACACTGTAGTATGAGAAGTGCTATGATTGATGCATCTTATCTCAGGTTCTGAACTCATTTAATATGTAGTAAGTGAATACAAATGATTTTTAGTTATGAAAATACAATCAGCAGTTTCAGGAGAATTGTTGATTTCCAGACAGTTACACATGAATCATCTATTCTTTGGATTATTCATGAGATGTTTTACCTGGTAATTGTATGGACACTTGAGCTTTATATCTTCTGAAGTCCACTTATTTAAATATATTGGAATTACCATTGTGTTATCCCAAATACTAGGTATAAAAGTTTTAAAATTGTGTATAATTAAATTATTTTATTTTTTACATTTCCAGTGATTGATCATTTTGGTAATTATTTTTCACAGCGAGAGAAATTTATGCCATGACGTAACTTGAGTTTTTTTGTTTTGTTTTGTTTTTAAACAACAAAACTAAAATGCAGTGTATAATAGTGGTAGCTTAACCTTAATTGCTTCCTGCCTTTGGAGTTCTATGAAAATGAGAATGTTCTGACTAACAGTTTTCTATTAATTTATGTATGTGGGATGTTCAGGTTATGCATGGTTGGAATTGAAACTGTTCATACTCAGAATCAGTACATAGGTCTGCTGAATTAATTTTCCTCAGCAGTGATGTAATAGAAGAAATGATAAAACATTCCACTTTTTTTTTTTTTAAATTTTTTTAACGTTTATTTATTTTTGAGACAGAGACAGAGCATGAACGGGGGAGGGTCAGAGAGAGGGAGACACGGAATCTGAAACAGGCTCCAGGCTCTGAGCGGTCAGCACAGAGCCCGACGCGGGGCTCGAACTCACGGAGTGTGAGATCGTGACCTGAGCCGAAGTCGGCCGCTTAACCGACTGAGCCACCCAAGCGCCCCAACATTCCACTTTTAATAAATGGGTAGACTGATGGATTTCACAACACAGATATTTATGTTGTTTTGGTGTGCTATAACTAGTGATAAAGTTTCCAACTCTTTGAGGTATTTTAAGCCAAAGATGTCTCATTGTATTTCTTCTTTGGTCATTTAGCAACAAAAATATGAGCTGTAATTAGAAACCCAGTAGCATGTTCATTACTTTTTTGTTTAATTCACATTTGTAATGTATAACTTGACCACAGTTAAAACATTTTTTTTTTCATTATGGTATTTTCTGAGGAAAAGGGTATATCCTCAAGCTCCATTGTTTTAAAATAAAAGATGTCAGTTTTTCTACTCTGGAACAAGATTTTACAGGTGTGATATGGTATCGACTATTGACTTAATGATTCGGTTTAAATATGTATTAATCAGAGATGAACTTAGTCCTCGGGTTCACATTTAAACTGTGGCATGTTGAAATAATCTAGATCTCCATCTGCACATCTGAATTCATTTTGTAAAATATGGCAAACAGCTGCATTTCAATCGAAAGCTAAAACGACTGCAGGACATTAACCCATTGAGAAGATTACAGTAGGTTTTCAGTTCCATGTTAACTGTATTTATTAGAGAAAATTGACTTGAGTGCTTCTGCTTTTAACTGACTTTTTTTTTTTAATGTCTAGGAGAAAGGAAATAAAGCATTGGGATGATAGGACTTTGACTTTGATGTGTAAAGAAGTTATGTCTAAAGTTAATTTTCTAAAATCAAACAAAATTTGGGTATGGGAAATAATTATTTTAAAGATTCTAATGAGCTATCAGCTCATCATGTCAGAAAAATGTTATTCACCTGCTTGATGTAAAAATTAAATAACTGACTGTGGAAGGATGATCGTGGTTATAATAAACTAGGATTGGGACCTTTTACCTCTTACCGATAAATACTCTTGATGTGAAACATTTGCAGTAGGGGGACAACTGAAGAAAGCTGTTTTAATAGGAATTTACTTTCTGAAATGTCTCCTCTTCAGAGAGAGTGAAAGTGGGGTGACTAAAGGGGCAGGCTGCTCCAGCAACGTCAACAGGACATTTGGCCACAGGATAATCCCACAGACTGACATGTCTTCAAATCTGACATGAGTCAACTTAAATCCCGTTTTTGGAGGCTGGGGTTAATACACAGTCCTTGAGTTTAACATTTTCTCCATGATAGCATATCTTTGCCAGTATTCTCTTGGGTGAGGGAAACATTTTCTGAGGTTCTTGGGAGAGCCAGGTTCCTTGTTTTTTTTTTTTTTTTGTTTTAAATCACTGCTCTGATTCTGTAGGACCGTTCCTAGAAGTAGTTGGGTTCCTGTCTATTTTCCCCCAATCTTGGATTTGGTGATGTGAATTGTTTTTTGCTTTTTTTTTAAAACCTGAGTTCTAATCGTGATGCTTCTTATCCTATATTTTTGTAGTAAAAAGGACTTACTTTAAAAATCTTTGTGGAAAAGAAATCAGGCTTAACACAAGTTTATGGTCTTTAATAGCATCAGCTTTTTTATGTGCTTTAGAATTTTGGTTTTCAGGCTCAGTTTGAGTGAAACTTTTTCCCTTGTTTTTCTTTGCTCTTGCATTTGGCCTGGCCCTAAGGGCCCTCTAACTAGACCATGACTTCTGTTGGCAGATAGTTGGCTTTGCCACAGAAGGATACTGTGACACTCAGATCTAGCTAACCAGCTAGCCTGCTGTTTATCTTAGTCCTCTGTCCTGTTGACTTCTGAAAAGCTTCTTCTTTTCTTTTTTAAAGTTTATTTATTTTGCATGCGCGTGTGCATGCATGCAAGGGGGCGAGGCAGAGAGAGAGGCACAGAATCCCAAGCAGGCTTGGAGCTGCCGGCACAGAGCCTGGTGTGGGCGTTGATCCCATGAACCATGAGATCATGACCTGAACCCAAAATCAAGATTCAGACACCAAACCAACTGAGCCACCCGGGTGCCCCAGTACTACTTTCTTTTATCATATGTTCAAATCTGCAAATTATTTTTATTGTAAGGAAATTATATTGCAACGTTTATATGGACATACAAAATAATAGCTAACATTTATTGAGCACTTACCGAGTAATAGTTGAGGCTTTTATCTACTTTTATTGTGATGTTATTTTCACTAATTCTTGTTTATAGGACTGCCACATGCATTAAATAAAACAGCATATGTTAGGTTTGGCATCTACTTTTCCTATTATGCATCAGCTTAATTTTATTGGGGGAAAAGTCACATTTTAAATTGATGAGTTAGTTAACCATAAGATAAAATATCACACTACTTACTTCTGATGTGCTGATTGACTTTATTTTTATTATTTATATTTTAGGGTTTGGTTCAAATGGGGGTTAGGTTATGCATTGGTTTTCTAATTTTGTGTTTTGCAGCTGTGCAGTTCTTTGTATTAACGCTCACTTGGAACCCGAGTACATGAATAGAAAAATCAGAGTTGTTCTGTTGTTCTGGATGGAACTGGGAGGGTGTGCTTAGAGACCCCTTGGGAGCTCCCTGAAATATTGCCAGTGAACCTTAGGGATCCCTGGAACGTATTTGGAAACCATGGAGTTCTGTTATTTTAATGACTCTTTTTCTTCCATTATTTATTGTAAAATTTGTACTAAAACGTTTATCACTTAAGTCGGTAATTTTTGATATCATATTCGACTAAGCAGTTTTCCCTTTTTGCTATTTCATTTAATAAAGAATATTAATAGGAACAAATCAGATTTATGTAAAAATTAGAAATTTAAAATTTTCTATACTTTTGAAGTAATTTATAATTGCTTCCACTCTCCATGCATTTGTTTATAGTTAAATACATTTTGTAAGCCTTATTTCTTTTTTATTTAGATGAATAATACTGCAGCCAGCCCAATGTCTACTGCCACTTCAAGTAGTGGAAGAAGTGCGGGGAAGTCAGTAAGCTTTGCAGCAGAATTACAGAGTATGATGTGAGTATGTCTCTGCATCACACTTCTTACTATTTCAAGTTTATTCATTTGATAAAAGACAATAGAAATAACAAAATTTCTAAAACTTAACTTTGAAATGTGTCCTTAACGAAGTAAAAATGGAATAGTCTCTTCATAGTTTAAATAGCCGTATGTAGAAGGGGCAGAATAGGTTAATAATGCTCCAGTAGTGCTGTATTTGAAAAATAAGTACTGGTTCATCTTTATAAAAGAATGAACAGTCACATAAGTCTGTTTGCTCTCGTTATGATTCTCTGCTCAAATCTGTGTTATGGATTGTTTATTACTATTTTAGTTTTAGATTTAGAGGACTTTGAGGTTGATTATATTCTTGGATAGTTGAAATGTTTTCACAGAGAGGTTCTCTGTTTTTCTCAAGTATCATAATAATTCCGTGAGCCTAATTTAAATTACTTTTTAGTTTTGATAATATTTGAAATCACTGTATTGCTGAATGTTGAGAAAAAACATAGAACACCTAAAAAACACGTGTGTTCTTTTTGAGAAATTGCACAATCATTCTTTCCTTAAGACTCTTTTTAGCTTAATTTCTTGTTTCTTGCATTGAGTGACATGGCAAATCTTGATTTGAGGGGAGGTAGCATATTTATTAGAAATGTCTGCTGCCATATATTCGTTTTAGTTTATTCTTAGTTCAGGAGACAATTACTGGCATAAGTGGGACAACACATTAGAACTCTTCTTTTCCTGTAGATACATTATTTGTGACATACTGGGCAATTTGAAAAGAATGTTTCTGTGGAAGGTTTAAGTATCTTCCTCTTGTGGGGGTATATTGGTAGCCTTCATAGAGGGTTAACGCTATGTGTGACGATTATTGTTCAGATACGTAGGCTGTTCATATGCTCGATAAACATAACTAGACAGCACTGAGAACGTTTAGGTCATAGGTTCTCAAACCTTTTGGTGTGAGGTTCCTTTTACACTCTTAGTTGTTGAAGACCTTAAGCAGCATTTGTTTATGTGGGTTTTAATCCGTTAATATTTATTGCCCAGAGTTTAAAACTGAGGAATAAAAAATTAGTAATTTACTTGCAAAATAGTATACCTATTACATGTTAACATAAATAGCATATCCCCTATGAAAATGATTATATTCTTAAACCAGAAATTGATAACATATTTTGTTAGATAAGATGAGAATAAACTTAGTATATTAATTTAAGGGTTGTATGAGGTGAACCTGGGTTTCAAATTATGGAAAATGTTAAGGGTTTTATGCTGGTATAATTTTTATATGATAAGCATTCTCATTTTAGTTTTGTAGATTTACATTAAGAATGTTTTATATTGCATTCTGTTAATTATGTTTCAGAATATCAAATGTGCTTTAGAAGGTTTACAGTAAAGTGAAGAAATTCATTTTCTTGTAGACCTGGTTCATTGATTTACTTTGTGTTTTTAAAAGCTTTTTAATTTCAAACTCATAAGAGAGTAGGATAATGAACTCCATGCATCCATCATCCAATTTTAACAATAATTGTGTTTTGCTAGTCCTACTTAACCTTTCTCCCTACTGTCTACTTTTCATTCGTACAGTATTTCAAAGCAATTCCCAGACATCATATTTTAAAGTTGGCGGTATTTATTAAAACAATATATTTGTTGTAAATAAAAAATAAGATCTGTAGCATAGGTCAGCACACTATGGTCATGGGCCCATGGACTGGCTGCCTGCTTTTGAAAAGAAGATTTTATTGGACCACATCCATACTCATTTGCTATCTGTCACTGATTTCATGCTATATGACAGAGTATTTGTGACAGAGACAATGTGGCCTGTAAAGCTGAAAATATTTACTGTATGGCTCTTTACAGAAAAGGTTTACCTGGTCTATAGAAACAGCTCTCTGTAAGAAAGCTGTATTTCCTTTTGTCATTTATACTTAGGAGAGGTTCTTCTTAGTGCATTTGATAGACTGCAGGCTACTTAAGAAAACAGAAAAAAATAAAAGCTAAATTCAGCACTTTCTTATTAAATACTTTTGCAAACATCTTCTCAACTAATGTGCTTAAGCTGGATTCAGAATGCAAAAGTTATTGTTGGCTACAGCTTTGGAAGAAATGTACATTTTCCTTCTATTTCAGACCTCTTAGAGAGACCATTCCTAATAGTTACATTCATCATTTATAGTCTGAAGTTATTTTTTTCCCCTTATGAATTGCTTCATAGAACACAAAAAAAGGGCCCAAATTGGGGGAAACTTTTCAAATTTACCAATGTTTTTTATTGGTGTAAGGTTTTTAGGCTTTTGATTATATAAGAATAAGTATACACTTATTATTGCTTATTTCACATGTGAAGTGCAGCCCTAAGTATTCATGTTTATTTTGTGTTATAAGAATTTCATTCTGTGAATCCTTACCCGCTTGTGTCCCCCCAACCCCCGCCAGTTCTGTTCAGCCTGTTTGTATTGTATTGCTGTTTTTAATTTATTTTTTAAAAATGTTTATTTGTTTTTGTGAGAGAGAGCGAGCGAGCAGGGGAGGTGAAGGGAGAGTGGGAGACAGAATCTGAAGCAGGCCCCAGGCTCTAAGCTGTTAGCACAGAGCCTGACGTGGGGCTTGAACCCACGGACAGTGAGATCATGTCCTGAGCCAAAGTCAGACGCTTAACTGACTGAGCCACCCAGGTGCCCCTGTATTGCTGTTTTTTAATCTTCTGCTGTCATTTCACCACTAATGAGCTGTTTTTCTCTTGGCTCCCTGCCCTCTAAATAAGCACCAGTATTGTGGTATCATTTCCAGGGGATAGTTGCACTGTGAAAGGTGTCTAATTGTGAAACACAAATGACATTGTCCTGATCAAATACAGAACTGGCAGCTGGTCTGTACTGTTAGCGCCTTGAGAGAATTGACCATATTTTAAGTTTGTGTTGTAACTACTACCAGTGAAGTATTCTTTAGGAAGTGTTCTACAGATTTTAAACTAAAGGACGAGCCATCAAAGAGTTGGTGGGTTGGGGATGACAAGCAGCTTTCCCTTACCGAGTGCATGTAACTAACTCAGCACATTTGCTGTATGTTTCTTATCACAGCTCTTTGAGTAATGTGTGCTGGGAGGGCCCAAGAGGCTTTTCATTTTTAAGTTACTGAACTCAAGTAGCCTGTAAATTACAAAGTGAAATCTTTTCTTTTTTTTTAAGAATTTTGTTTTCAACGTTTTTTATTTATTTTTGGGACAGAGAGAGACAGAGCATGAACGGGGGAGGGGCAGAGAGAGAGGGAGACACAGAATCGGAAACAGGCTCCAGGCTCTGAGCCATCAGCCCAGAGCCCGACGCGGGGCTCGAACCCACGGACCGCGAGATCGTGACCTGGCTGAAGTCGGACGCTTAACCGACTGCGCCACCCAGGCGCCCCAAAAGTGAAATCTTTTCAATCCACATTGCAGGTATTTTAACAAACTTCTTAAGAATTTTGATTAAGAGCACTTCAAGGAGTTTTCATTGGATATTTTCTTCTTTATTTTACTCATTTATATATTTCTTGCCTTGTTATATTGTACTTTGTCAGGTTTTTGACCTGGTGATGATGCCAGGTTTCACTGCTTGGTAGCATTTAGTGATTCTCATGCAACTAAATTAAAAAAAATAATGGTTTTGTGTTTACACGTTACTTACATTTTATAAGAATTCTTCCAAATGAAAGTTTCATCCATATTTAAAGTTCACAGATTGAAGAGAAAATTTTTTATTCAGGAGTGTTTTTTTATATATAATAAAATTCACTCTCTTAACTGTACAGTTGTGCAAGTTTTGCATTTTTAAAAACCAACATTTATTGGCCTCCTATCTGGTGGTACCTAAATGCCTTCAGAATAGTGCAGCAATAGAGAAGGGTTGTGGAGACACGTGACTGTCATGTGATAGGATGTGAGCAATTAATTTCATGGTAGTACAGGGGAGGGAGTGATGACCTTCTGAGGGTAAGCTTCCCGAAGTCTGTGCTTCTGACTGCTTCCTGGAGTGTCCTTTAAGTATTCTGTGAGCATCTCAAACTTAGTATGTCCCAAACTGCACTAGTACAGTAAGATTTGCTTCTTTTCCTGGGAATTTTTGGGGTATGTAGCAAAATCTGTTTATTCATTGCTGCATTAGACTAGGGCAGAGCTGTCTATGTAAAATGTTATCTTTTGGCTATTATTTAACATTATAAGTTTTGAGCTGTGAGAGAATTCTGTTCCCAGTTCTATCCTCATGCTAATCTGTCTTTAAAGAGACCTGATATGTAAACATAGGAATTAGTAATAGATGTTCATTAAACTCACACAGGGTTGCTTCAAATACTGAGTTTCCCTACTGTGTTTAAGTTTTTTAGGAAATTGGAGAAAAATTCTTAAAGGTAAACAGTGCTGACATTTATTACACCTTCAGGGATGCTTAATAATACTGATGATCATAGTGAATGCTTGTGTAGAGCATAATGTGTACCAGGCACTTCCTGAATGCTTCCATATACCATTTCGTTTCTTTCTTTCATTTTTTTTTTTAAATGTTTATTTTTGAGAGAGAGAGACAGCATGCGAGCAGGGCAGGGACAGAGAGAGAGGGAGACACAGATCTGAAGCAGGCTCCAGGCCCTGAGCCGTCAGCACAAAGCCCAGCGCGGAGCTGGAACTCACGAACTGCGAGATCATGACCTGAGCCGAAATCGTTCACTTAACCGACTGGGCCACCCAGCCCCACCCCCCCATCCCCCCCCCCCCCCCCCCCCCATTTAATTTAATCTTCACACAGCCCCATGAGGTGAATACTGTTACTCCCCTCTCACAGATTAGAGGAGGAAATGGAGACACAAAAGTTAGTAACTTGCAAAAAATTGCCATTATAATAAGTGGCAAAACCTGGTGTTTAAGCCTGGGAGTGTAACTCCATCAGAGTCTGTGCTTTGATGTATTATGCTAAACTACATTTCAGTCAATAGAACTTTGATTCTGATGTATGAAATTTAGTTTACAAATGAATGTTTATTAATTTATGTGTGAGTAGTGTACTGTAATGAAGTAATGACAAAGCTGAATTATTAGTATTAATTAGTGTTATTAGTAATGAGGTCTAATTTTTATAAGAAGTATTGGAATGTTATTTTCATATACTCATAGCATTTATTTCAGTTTCCTATACCTGACCACCAAATCGCTTTAAGCAAGGCCATGTCAGTAACGAAGAGGAAGTATAATTTTTCATTGAAATTGTATATTTATTACTTACATGCTCCTTATTGGATGCTCCTGTTTGTGATATGTCATAATTTTGGATATGGCTACGTGGTTGAATATTTAATGTAATATTTAACATAATGTGAATATTTAAATGTACCTTTTATATTTTATCACTATTAACTAATACTTTAATTCCTGATTCCTGGTAATTTAAATTACACTGAAATACGTGGATGAACTTATCCTTTTACTTTTTGTGGAATGCATCTATTTGGAATGTTTTAATATATACATTGGTTTATAGATACAACAATAATGAGGATTTTCAAATTATTTGAAATGAGTCACAATCTTTCCTTTTGAAAGTGAGAAAATGCTAAAGCCGATTGAGAACGCAAAAGCGCTGTGTAACTGAAAGTTGGTTATACTTATTTTCCTTTCAGAAATAAAAATAAGGAAATGTTTAAGTTGCTACATCCAATTGAGTGAAGTCCTTGCATTGAACAAGTGTGTCATCTTATAAATGGGACAAAATACAGTTTTGAATTTGTGCTGAAATACCTCTATCCATTATCTCATGAAAAGAAAGTTAGTAGGCCTGAGTTGAGGATAGTATGTGTGTCTCTAATTAGGGAGAAAAACGTGTTGCTCAGTCTTAGAAACGAATCCTTAAAATTCAGAGAAACAGTCATTTTGGTAATTTTATATTGAATATTCTTAGTAAGGTAGGGAAAAATAGGTAAAAAGTCATAGATTCGTCATTCTAAAATTGCAGTGTAGTTGCAAATTACGAGACTGGAGAATGGGAATACTGGTTCTGAGCTAGTTTGACAGTGAACCAGGACCTAGCAGATACACAGTTGTGTATAGACTTCACTTGTCTTTAGTGTGAGCATTCATGCATTCCACTGTGTTCCTAAGCACTTGCCTAGACTCTGAGCGTGTCATATGCATATATATATATATTTTTTTTTTTTTTTTAAATGCTTATTTACTTATTTTGAGAGAGAGAGAGCTCGAGCAGGGGAGAGGCAAAGAGAGGGAGAATCCCAAGCAGGCTCCATGCTGTCAGTGTAGAGCCTGACCCAGGGCTCCATCCGATGAACCATGAGATCATGACAAGCTGAAATCTAGTCAGACACCTAACTGACACTGCCACCCAGGTGCCCCCCCCCCCCTTTTTTAATGTTTATTTATTTTGAGAGAGAGAGCACGTGCGAGCTGGGGAGAGGTAGAGACAGAGAAAGAGGGGGAGAGGGAGAGCATCTAGCATATGATGTATTTACACTATTCTTTCTAAAACCTGAAAAGCTTCCAAATTTGAAGTACATTTCTCAGATAAGGGATTGTGGACTTGCATCTACTTCATAGGGTTTATTTGAAGATGAAATGAGATACTGAGTCAAAGCGCATAGTTCTTGTTCCTGACACATAGTACATACTCTCCTGTTAGTTGTTGCCATCATCTTATAAAAAATGTTATCAGCTGGGGCGTCTGGGTGGCTCAGTTGGTTGGGTGTCTGGCTTCGGCTCAGGTCATGAGTTCGAGGTTAGTGGGTTCAAACCCCACGTCGGGCTCTGTGCTGACAGCAGAGAGCCTGGAGCCTGCTTTGTTTTCTGTGTCTCCCTCTCTCTCTGCCCCTCCCCTGCTTGCATTTGGTCTCTGTCTCTCTCTCAAAAATAAACAAACATTAAAAAAACTTAAAAAAAGGGGCAGGCGCCTGGGTGGCTCAGTGGGTTAAGCGGCCGACTTCGCTCAGGTCATGATCTCAGGTTTGTGAGTTCGGGCTCCGTGTCAGGCTCTGTGCTGACAGCTCAGAGCCTGGAGCCTGCTTTAGATTCTGTGTCTCCCGCTTTCTCTGCTCCTCCCTGCTCATACTGTGTCTCAAAAATAAACACTAAAAAAACTTAAAAAAAAAACTCAAAAAAAAAAGGATCATCAACATATGATTAGGAAACTTATAAAAATGTAAGTGTAGGGGCAGATGTTTGCAGTTTTATGGGAATAATTTTTATAATCATAGAGAAAAATGATTTGTCTACATTATAGCCTGTTGTCCAGTAGAACTGTCTACGGTGATGGAAATTTCTATTTCTGTGCTCTCCAATATGATAGCCACTAAACACATGTGCCTACTGAATACATTAAATGAGTATATTTGACAACCTAAAAGAAATATGGAAAATACAAATTATACATGGACTACTACTTTTCTGGGATGCTTGCTTATATTTTTACCGAAATTGGGAAAATACATACTACATGTTATGACTTTTTTTTTTGATTTAATATTTACTTTTACGTGCTGTTGCCAGTTTTACTTTTTACTTCTTCCTCTTTTATTGTGGCTGTCATTGTCCCACAGTTCTTTAAAGATTTGGGGATATTAATTTTTGGTTACTTTGGCAGGTCAGATTTGATTGTGAAGTTTAATGTTACATTAATGTTCCGTTTTATAGAAAGTACGGATAATTAATACTGAAGTGTTAATTTCTTAAAAATGTTCCTTTGTGAATTTATATATTCTTTGTCTTACTGAAAATCCCACGACTATAACTCTGAACGTATTGTATTGTACTTGATTATCATGCCAATGTGCATTTAGCTAGATTTGCAGAATTACTGGTAGCTGCAAAGTTAGCATTATGTTATGAAGTATTAAGTCAAGTCACTTTTTTAACATGCTGAGATTTTGAAAACTTGTTATTTTTAAATGTACCAAATTCAAAATTAATCTTTAGGAACAGTAGTGGGTAGGGGCGCCTGGCTGGTTAAGGTGGTAGAGTGTACGACTCTTGATCTGGGAGTTGTGTGTTCAAGCCCCAGGCTGGGTGTAGAGATTACTTTAAAAACAAAAACAAAAATCTTAAAAATAGTAGCGGGTAAAAATGGATTCTTTAGTACAGCAAATATATCAGAAAGTGGTTAGTAATTTTGGATAGGAAATGAAAATTTGATATCTACTATCACGTATTGATTACGTCCTAACAATAAAGTCTGTTGATACAGGATGTAAATGATTCCTAAAATGAAAAAGATATAATTTCATATAAAATAATAATAGATTTTTAATATAAGGGAATGAATCTTTTTTAGTTGATAGTTTGTTGGGTCTAAGGTTTCATGACCATTTTTAAGTTGGCTGACACACAGCTCTGATTGATTCTCTAGGTGTGAGACTGATACATAGTTTTGCATTATATCCAAGGACATGAGAATTGATTTATTTTGTGATGTATTTTAACATGTTAACATATATATTAATACGTTTGTATATGTTTTTGATATACTAAGATACATCACAAAAATTTATATACTGGTATGAGTGTGCTACCTTTTGCAAATGTATATTTTTTGACATCACTGCATAGATATTTAGAAAATCTTAAAATATCATGCGCCTTTTTGAGAATACTATAGTCATTAGGTTTTCTGAGTGGCATAACCGTTTTTTTTTTCTGGGACAGAATATAGTTTACAAACCACTGTTCTAGGGAAGAGAAGTGAGAACCAACCCTTAATCTTTGACTGCTTTCTTCCTCTTTTTTTCTCATTGATTTCTCTGTCTTGAAAGAACAATATATTTTACCATGGCTGAACAGTGTTCGTAGCCGTTTGTGACTTTTCCCTATTCCTGTTTTACGTGGGTTAGGAATGTGTGTCTAATAGGGATAACAATGCACTGGTAATATATTTCTGCCAATTATGGGTTAAATTAAACTTTTTGGGCTGGTCTGGCAATCAGTTGATACTTACTTCTTCAACAAAAACAGCATTCTTTTTGTGTGGAAATACACTCAGTCAAACTTGGAGTACAACCCATTTCTAAGTCAAATGCTGTATTTTTTTATTCTGCCTCTTCCAACCTAGAATTTGGGTTTCATAATATCCTGTATATCTCTAATCCTTTGGAAGGATATGAACAGAGGTAATTATCTGTTTTTATTTATTTATTTTTTTTCAACGTTTATTTATTTTTGGGACAGAGAGAGACAGAGCATGAACGGGCGAGGGGCAGAGAGAGAGGGAGACACAGAATCGGAAACAGGCTCCAGGCTCTGAGCCATCAGCCCAGAGCCTGATGCGGGGCTCGAACTCACGGACCGCGAGATCGTGACCTGGCTGAAGTCGGACGCTTAACCGACTGCGCCACCCAGGCGCCCCTATCTGTTTTTAGTATACAGTAAAACTTATCTGGAATTTATAATATAATAAAATGTGAGTAATTTAAAGGGTAAATTAATATAAAGGACGATAATGCCACATCTGCGTGATTTACATAGCATGATACAGTGGAAAGGGTTGTAGATTTGCAGTCACGAGATCTTGGTTCACTTCTGTGTTGGTGGGTTTTATATATTAAGAACAAAATAACCTCCCTTACCCACCCCCGCCAAAAAAACCCTAAAACCCTAAAACCTAAACCCTAAAACCATGGAAATGTTATGGGTAGGAATTATTACATCTACCTTTTATTTAAAATGAAATGTCTTTTATATTTCCTTATTATAGAAGCAGTTCATGTTTTTTTCTGAAAAGAAAAGATATCAGGAGATATAGAAAGAACCTAAAGAACATTTTAAACTCACTAGGTTAAAGCACTGTTAATGCTTTGGTATTTATCTTTCTAGTTCCTTTCCAATGCATATAAAAACATAAACACCAAAAGCTCATATTGTAACTGCTATTGTATAACTTGGATTTTTACTTGTATAATACCATAAGCTCTTTCCATATTGATAAATATATTTAATGTCATTATCTTTATAGCTGCAGTGTGTATTTTTCTAATATTTCAGCATTACAGATAGAATTGTAATGAACTTTCATTATATACAGATATAGAGCTATTCCCCTCCTTTTTTCTCTTCTCCCCCACCCAGTGTTTTCTATCTCTGCACTGTGTGTGTGTGTGTGTGTGTGTGTGTGTGTATGCATGTGTGTATCTTTGAGCGTGTGACTGGATATTTTGTTAGGACTAATTCTTTTAAGGTTTTTGTTGACCTTCCATAAAGGCTTTAATGAAATGTAATTCTACCAATAGTGTATATAATATATACCTTACCAATATTGAGTAATGTGACATATATATATTTACATTTATTTATATGTAAATCAATATATAATTGAAGTAAATTCACAATATTGTTAGTTTCAGGTGTACAACATGATTTAATAATTCTGTATATTACTCAGTGCTCATCATGATAAGTGTAGACACCATCTATCACCATACAACGTTATTATAGTATTATTGGCCATAATCCCTATGATGTACTTCTCATCTCCATGAGTAATTTATTTTATAATTTGAAGTTTCTGTCTCTTAATCTGTTTATCTATTTGCCCATCGCTGAGTCCACTTCCCCTCTGGCAACCACCGGTTTCTCCTCTATATTTAAGAGTCAGTTGTTTTACTTATTCATCTGTTTTGTTTTTTAGATTCCACATATATGTGAAATCATACAGTCTTTGTCTGACTTATTTCACTTAATGTAGTACCTCTAGGTCTATCCGTCTTGTTGTAAATGGCAAGACCTCATTATTTTTTATGGCTGAGTAATAATCCATTGTATATATATACCACATCTTCTTTATCCATTCACCTGTTGGTGGACACTTGGGTTGCTTCCATACCTCAGCTATTGTGAGTAATGCTGCAGTAAACATAGGGGTGCCTGTATCTTTTCAAATTAGTGTTTTCATTTTCTTTGGGTAAATACCAAGTAGTAGAATTACGGATCATATAATATTTCTATTTTTAAGTTTTTGAAGAACCTCCATACTGTTTTCCAGTGGCTGCACCAATTTACATTCTTAGGAGCAAGGCATGAGGTTCCTTTTTCTCCATATCCTTGCCAAGACTTGCTGTTTCTTTTTGATGCAAGCCATTCTGACTGGTGTGAGGTTATCTCACTGGTTTTAATTTGCATTTCTCTGATGCTTAGTGATGTTGAACATCTCCTGTGTCTGTTGGCCATCTGTATGGATTCTTTGGAAAAATGTCTATTCAGGTCTTCTGCCTTTTTTTCCATCAGATTTTTGGTTTTTTGATGTTGAGTTGTGTCAGTTTTTGGTATATTTTGGATATGAATCCCTTATTGCATCTATTATTTGCAAATATCTTCTTCCATTCACTAGGTTGCCTTTTGTTCTATTGATGTTTTCCTTTGCTGTGCAAAAGCTTTTTATATACTGTTGTTGTCCTAATAGTTTGTTTTTGCCTTTTTTTCCTTTGTGGGAGGAGATGTATCTATAGATATGTTGCTAAGGCCAGTGTCTGAGAGATTACTACCCGTGTTTTCTTTTAGGAGTTTATGGTTTTAGGTCTCACATTTAATTTTTAATTCATTTTGAACTTATTTTTGTGTATGGTGTAAGAAAGTGGTCCAATTTATTTTGAATGTAGATGTCCCGTTTTCCCTGTACCATTTATTGAAAAGACTGTCTTTTCCCATTGTATATTCTTGCCTCTTTTGTCATAGATTAATTGACCATATAGATGTGGGTTTATCTCTGGACTCTCCATCCTGTTTCATTGGTGTATGTGTCTGTGTTTTTTGCTAGTACCATACTGTTTTGATTACTATAGCTTTGTAGTATAGTTGGAAATCTGGGCTTGTGATACCTCCAGCTTTGTTCTTTCTCAAGATTGCTTTGGGTATTTGATGTTTTTTGTGGTTTTATTTATATATGCTTACATTTATATATATTTTTATTCATATGTATTTTAAGTACATGTATTGTCATGAAAAAATTATTTCAGTTTAGTTTTTAATTGGTCATACATTCACACATTTAAAAATAGTCACAGTTACTCAGTGAAACGTTCTCCTGACATTGTTGCCTGTTTTTTACCCTCTGAGTTACAACTTCTTTCCTGTGTATTCTTCCAGTTTGTCCACGTATAAACACATATGAATATGTTCTTATTTTTCCTTTTTACACATGGAGTAACATGTTACAGACATTCTTTTGTATTTATTTAAAAAAAGTTTTGGGGTGCCTGGGTGGCTCAGTCAGTTAAGCATCCATCTCTTTCTTGGTTTTGTCTCAGGTCATGATCTCGCAGTTCATGAGTTTGAGCCCTGCATCAGGCTCTGCACTGACAGCACTGAACCTACATGGGATTCTCTCTCCCTGTCTCTCTACCCCTCCTCTGCTCTGTCTGTCTCTCAAAATAAATAAACTTATTTATTATTAAAAATCTATTACATTTTATATAATAATTTTAATATAAAATATTTAATATAAAAATAACAATGATTATTAAATAAAAATTTTTTTAAAAAAATGCATCAAGAGACCTCTGCATAGCAACATAAACAGAAGACAGAAAGAATGTGTTTAAGGTCTTCTAGTGTTTTGTAGTTGAGTTATCCTTTGATGAGCTCCAGAGCCTAAATAAACACAAGGGAGCCCTTTATTATTCAAAGGAAACTGAGGCAACCTCTAAATGTGTTACTTAACTCAGAAAAGGTAATAAGATCTTCATACTGATAAACAAAAAGAAGGAACAAAAACAATCTGTAATCCCTTACCAAGAGAGAGTCTTATACTTTGGTGTGTGTTTATGTGTCTGATATAATTTATTTAAGTTTTTAGTAATTTTTAGCTATTGCTGTGATTTTTGGTCCTCTTCCTTCGCTCCGCCCCCAACTTAATATACTGTGAATGGTTTCTTTGTTATTAGACAATTATTTTATTATATAGATATCTTTCATGCTATTAATCCCTTGTTATTGAACCATTTGATTATTTCCAGTTTTTCTACTTTTATTAAAAATAACGTAATAAGATCTTGATACCTATTACCTTAAAATCTGAGAAGAACTTTGGAATCTAAAAGCCTTTTTGATAGTAACTTCCTAATTTTTCTTCCAAGAAAATTGGACTGATTTATATTTCCATCAGCAGTTATGAGAATATCCCTCTCCATCTCTCTCTGATATTTAATAGTTGTGCTGTTTTACCGCTTTTCTTTGACTACTGAGTTTGAAAATATTTTAGCCATTTATATTTCTTTATTTGTGGGCAATTGTTCCTATTCTTAGCACAATTTTACTGGGTTCTTGTTTTTCCCTATTGTTTACTGAAGCTTTTAATATATTAAAGGCATTGGCCCTTTGTTGATCGTAGTATGGAAGTCTCTCCACCCTACTCCCCATCTTTTGGTTTCTTTAAGGTTTGTCTATAGTGAGTGATTTCTTTTCAATATGTAAGTTTTCATTTTTAATGTAGCTAAATCAGTCTTATACTTCTTTATTGCTTCTGCCTTTGACAGGAAGTCCTACCCTCAATTTTTGTACATATCTTCTGGTACTTATATTTCAGGTTTTTAATTTCTACAGTTTAATATTTTATCCATTATTTTGTTGTAGAGTGTCAAGGAAGGTTCTAAGTTAAAACAGTTTTTAGATTGGGTTGCCAGTGGTCTAACCACCATAAATTATATAAGCCTTCCTTTTCCCTCAATTGAAATGCTACCTTTATCAGATAATAAATTATTATTTTTGAGTTTTCTGCTTTGTTCTATTAAATTGTCTATTCCTTTGCCAGTACTACATTACTTTAGTTATTATAGCTTCTTAATATGTTTTAAAATTTGCTATTATAGTTCAGGGTCATCCGCATAACTTTTCCATTTAAAATATTTCTTGTCTCTTTTCCTATTTTTATTCTTCCAGATGAATTTTTAGGGATCATTTTATCAAGTTCCAAAACAAATTCTAAGTGCAAATTTTAAGCAGTTTCATTTTTCTTTTCTTTTTATGCTTTCTTGCTGTATACTCGGATTTCAGACATTGGTCTTTTGGTCTTTGCAGTTCATTTAACTTTTAAAGTTGATTAATGAAATAATTTTACATTTAGAACGTTTATTTGAAACAACACTGGATGGAAACTAATGAATGAGTTGGTTAACTAGTGTATGATTAGAGACTCCGAAGAACTTCTCCGTTTTCTTTAATATTTGTTTTTCTTGCTTGAATGTAGAATTGTGCTGTGCCTGCAATATGTAAAAATCAGCCAAACTATCCCCTCAATTTTAAATCATGCAGTTATTGTCTTAATTTTGAATGGTGAACATGAGGAAACAAAAGACTAGTTTAATTTTTTCATAGCTATGTAAAATTGTATTCCGACTAATGGAATTATTTATATATAAGGGTGTATATGCAATATAAGTTCTAGAGAGTAACTGTAGTTAATATATTTATTATGTAAATACATGAGCTAATTTAAGCCATCCATTGGATTTTATTTTGACCATATTAACGAACATATTTTATAGTAGATCTATGCACACTTATTACCGTATATAAACTGAATACTAGGTCCAATTTAATCTTTTTTAAACTGAAATTTCATTGTTAATATCATGTGTTGTAGTCCACTTGTAATGTAGTGATGCCCCAGGGCACCACAGAGCTACTTTGCTCCTATGATAAATGATCCTACTTTGCTACGCTGTTTGATTTTACATATTTTTATAGTGTTTTTTTTTTACGTTTTCTCTCTTCTTTGCAGCTACTAATTTTGTTGTTGTCAGTGTGCCCCACTTTGGCAGTGTTTCACTTCCCCCTTTTTTGAAAGCTGCTTCACCAGTCTACAAGAGACTAGCAGTCAAATTTATTAGATTTGTATTTAAAAGAAGAGTTCATAAACTCGGAAAGCCAGAGACACTCTTCTGAGAAAAATCATATGATCTTTGGTGCATAAACTTAGTATCAATTTTGAGAGCTGAGTTTACTTACTTCTTAGTTCTGGTTTTGGCTGTATTTTTAATAGCTGGAATTGTCAGATGGCAGGTCAAAGTTTATTTGTAAGTCCTATGTTTAGGCCTAGATCTGTTTTCCCAATGAAACCGTGTGAGGAATTTTAGTTAGATTGGTGGGTTAGTTCAGTACACACAACATTTTTTCTTTTACCCATAAAAAATGTCTAAAGCAATATTTTCATCTGTGCCTAATTATTATTCAAACCATTTTGAAGCAGTAGGCAAGACCACTGGCTGAGGTAGGTGAGGATGGGAAGTCGGGAAGCCGGAGGGGAGGGTAAAGGTTTGTAATGGTAAAGGGAGTTAGGGAGTGAAAGCTTCTTAGGAATATGCTTAGTCTTGCCTAAGTTGTCATGGACTCAGCATTTACAAGGGCTCTGACAGTGAGGTGGTGTAATTTCTATAACAGTGCTTAGATGCTGGGCATGGGACTGGAAAAGAAAGATGATTAGTGATTTGAAGGCAGATGTGGCGGAAGCATATTGAAATTTAAGATGTTCTAATCACTGAGACTAGGCTGGTGGGGAAGGATGGGTAGAAAGTATGAAAGAGCTGATCAATTTGTAGAAAAACGGGAGAAAGAGAAGGGTGTGGAAACTGCAGAGAGGTATAAAAGTAAGTAGTTTGGAAGTGGTAATTAAGAGAGCTGAAGGAAGGGGCGTCTGGGTGGCTCAGTTGGTGAAGCATCTGACTTCAGTTCAGGTCATCATGATCTCGCAGCTCGTGGGTTCGAGCCCCATGTCGGAATCTGTGCTGACAGCTCAGAGCCAGGCGCCTGCTTCAGATTCTGTGTCTCCCCCTCTCTGTCTGCCCCGCGCACGCTCTTTTTCTCTCTCTCAAAAATAAATGAACGTTAAAAAAAATTTAAAAAAAGAGAGCTGAAGGAATAGAAAATGTAACAAAATAGAAGCATCAGCTTGGACATCCCTTCCTCTAGGAAGACTTTCCTGGCCTATTCAGTCTTGTTAATTGCCTTTGTGTGTGCTGTGGCACCTTAGAGCATACTCTTACAGAGGTCCTTATTGTTTGGCAGGAATCTTTACTTGTCTGTTTCTGTTCCCCACTGTAAGCTTCATGACTACAGAGATTGCTTTAATTTGCCTATTTTTCAGTACTCTGGTACACATGAGTGCCTGGTATGTGTTAAATAGAATAAATAGGAAGTTGCGTTCATAGTGGGTAGTAACATTTAGGAAGACCGTCTTTACGGGAGTTGCTAATGCTGAGAAGAGGTCAGAGGTCTTCAAAATAGAACAGGTAGGAAATAGGGTTATGGGTAATCTATCTCCTACGATATGTTCGATTAGGACTTCAAATTACCACTTTATTTTGGTCATCCCCTGAGTTTTTAAGGTTTCAAGCATTTGTGTATTGTGCATCAGGTATTTATTTTGCTTCCCTATTATTAACTTGGGAACTAAAGTTTCACCCTTCCCTTTATTCTCTTACTGCATTCACTTTAGTTTCTTCTTTATCTTTGCCTCATGAAATACATTTTTAGGTGTAACCCTCTTATCTATACTTACAGCATCTCTGATTTGCTTGAAACCTCTACTGTGTCCTTAGAAAATTGTAAGATAACATGTAGTGTTTGGTTTATAGAAGGCCATTTGTGGAAGGAAGTGTTTCTCTAGTGGAGTCATACAAGTATGAATGAATTCTTTTTAGTTTTCTTTTTTTTATTAGTTTTCTTTTTTTATATTGCTGTGAGATCTTTACTGTTTATAAAATGCAAATGATAACGTCCACATTTCAGATTTCTCATATGAACTAGGTCATATATGTCAGTCATTTACATAGGAGATTGATAGGTGTTCTGTGCAAATCTCTGTATAAATGTCTATGCCTTTTAAATTAGTTTGACTTTATAGGGTTATAGATAGAATTGAACTTCAGCTTATCTTTGTAGAACCACCTGTCTGCCTTCATTCAGGAACAAAGCAGTCTGGTAGTATCAATTACTTAGACTGAATGGAAAATTTGAGAGTCTTTAGAAATTGTTTAAGGCAGTCTTTTTATTTACTGGTGAGGAGGCTGAAGAGCAGAGAGAAGGAGGTGGTTTGCCCTTGAATGTGTAGTTGGTTAGTTTTGGTTTCAGGGTCACATACCTGGTCTTCTGAACATCAGTTCCATTCACTTTCCCAGAGCCCCTGTGTATAAATTAGTGTTAATTTGACTATTTGTCCCATAGTCCTCATTAAACTACCAGCATGACTCAGTTCTTTGTTTTACTTTTGTATTTGAGATGATACAACAATATTGGACCCAATTTAAAGTGATGAGTGAGGTATATACTTGAACTGTGTATATTTAAAGCGTAACTTCTTTATATGCCTAAATTCCTGTGATCATCTACTATAAACTACTCTCAAAGTATAAAGACTTCATTCATGTAGAATGTCTAAATTTCCGTGATTAGAACCTGACTTTTAACTGACAAAAAGAGCTTATCCTTAAAATTTTTTGTTGCTTCCTTTAAGAGATGCAGTGACCTAATTACGACCACATTTCAGCAGCCAGATGTTATTTTTACAAATTATTCTTTGGTTTGAAGTTGTTTGTTTTTTTTTTTTTTTCCCCTCTCATCAACTCCCAACATTTAGTCTAAAGCAGTGCCACCCAGTGTAGTCAGTATGTGAACTGTTTGTCATTGGTCTTTTATGAGATAACTAGCTTGAGCCAGATTGTTAACCAGTCCTCTGCTTCCCTCACTGAGATAATTTTCCTATGAAAAAAGCTGAGTTAAATGGTGTGCATAGTGATGCAGTTTGTTCACATTTTGCTGCAAACTCCTTATCTCATTGTGGACTTGTAGTGAACCATTCTTAGATGATCGTCTGCTGGCAGATCACATGTGATCTTAAGGTTTATTGTGTGCAGTTGCTTTTCGTTTATTCCTTCAACAGATGCCTGTGGAGTGCCTACTGTGTGTTAGACACTATTCTAGGTCTGGGAGGTAACAGTGAATAAAACAAAAACCCCTCTCATCTCATGGAATTGACATTTTAGTCCTATTAGAAATACCATTACTGTTTCTGATTTCTCAGAAGTTCTGTTGTTTTTGTAGTAAAGCTATATTTTTGCAGTTCAATCTTCTGCTCTTGAACCTTTGACCTAATTGTGCATATCTTTACATGTAGTGTAAAATGTAAAACCATTTTAAATGTAATCGTCTTTAATTTTTAGTTGATTCTCCTAAGCCTTCTTGGTACAGAATTAGATTGTCCCCAACTAAAAGTTATTTCTCTTTTAAATCAGAACTTCCAGACTATTAGTAGCTAAGAGTGAGGATAATAGAACTTTTTATTCCTGATCTTAATGGAAATGCTTTTCATATTTACTCGTCAGTATGATGTTGTCTTTTGGTTTAAAGTAGTTTAAGTCACTTTGAGGAGGTAGTTTTCTATTCTTGAATTTAAAAAAAAATGAAAGGGAGTTTAATTTTATCAAAGGCTAAAAAGGTCATCTTTAATGTGATTGTATGCTTTTTTCACATTTGACCTACTGATGTGTTATGTTAACAGAGTTTCTATTATTAAGCCATGTTTACAATCTTGTGGCAGCTTATTATATTATTAATGAATTATAGCTCTAAAACAGACACTAATCTAGAACCCACTTAGAGCTCTAAAATAGAGAGTAACCCAGAGCCCGCTTGACTTGCATATATCTTTACATCTAGTTCTAATACTGCTTTGAGTTATAGTTTTGGCTCAGATCATTTTCTTTTTCTGTGACTTCTAAAACCTTGGAAAATAGTAATTGTAATTTGGAGTCACTTTCCAGTTTTACTTGAATGTTTCTGAAGCAAGGACAAAACTTCTTATTCAGAAGGAGATCTAGAATGAGCTAATTTCTAATAAAAGAACAGTAACAATGTGAATTGATTAAGCAGCATATATGGGTAGAACAGTGTGTTAAGCAATCATTCTTCGGTTGCTTGTCTTATAGTACTGACAGATGTCCTGTTTTTCAGACTTTAGAGTATTTTAGAGGTTATACTACAATATTAGAATTAAAAAAAATTTTTTTTTTCCAACGTTTTTATTTATTTTTGGGACAGAGAGAGACAGAGCATGAACGGGGGAGGGGCAGAGAGAGAAGGAGACACAGAATCGGAAACAGGCTCCAGGCTCCGAGCCATCAGCCCAGAGCCTGACGCGGGGCTCCAACTCACGGTCCGCGAGATCGTGACCTGGCTGAAGCCGGACGCTTAACCGACTGCGCCACCCAGGCGCCCCAGAATTTTAATGATGAAATATAAAGGCTGTCAAATTAAATTGACAGAAACCAGTGAAGCAGCCTATTGCTTTTAAAGAGTAAATCTTCTAATGCATTGGTTCCCAAATTTTAGCGTGCATTAGAATTAGCTTAGATCCTTGCTAAACCATACGACTGTTGGGCTGCACCTCCAGGGATTTTGTTTCAGTAAATCTATGGTGAGCCAGTAGTTTGCAGTTCTAGTAAATTCCCAGGGGAGGCTAATGCTAATAGTCTAAGGACCACAGTTTGAGAGCCAGTGCATTAATGTTGCCTAACAGATAGCAGAGACCCCTGATTTATCACAGATTTAACCACAGATTAATTTAAAGCAGATGGTGCTTTAAAGAAAAGTCAGCAGGTAAACTAAAAGCCGAGAAACTTAGGGGCACCTGGGTGGCTCAGTCAGTTAAGTGACCGGCTTCAGCTCAGGCCATGATGTCATGGTTCATGAGTTTGAGCCCCATGTCAGGCTCTGTGCTGATATCTCAGAGCCTGGACCCGGCTTCAGATTCTGTCTCCCTCTCTGTCTGCCCCTCCCCCGCTCACCTCTGTCTCTCTGTCTCTCTCTTTCTCTCTCTCTCTCATAAATAAACATTAAAAAAAAAAAGCCAAGAAACTTAATAACATTTTTCTTAATCCTTATGTTTAGTAGACTCATTAATGGAAGACTGAGGGACAAAATGTAGAGAATTACTGTGCTTCTATCATTGTGATTGTAAATATGTTCTTTTTTTTTTTTCCTCCTCATGCACTTGTCCCTGGAAGTATTAACTTCAAATTTAGATACCCCATTGGTATTACAGTTACTAACATTTATAATCAAGGTACACTGATTATATAGAGACAAGATTTTATATCAGTGAAGAGATCATAAATATAAACATTTTGGGGTGGCTGGGTAGCTCAGTCGGTTAAGGATCTGATTCTTGGCCATTTCATCTCAGGTCTTGATCTCACGGTCTGTGAGTTCGAGCCTTGCGTCAGGCTCTATGCTGACAGTATGGAGCCTGCTTGGGATTCTCTCACCTGCACCTCTCTCTCTGCCCCTCCCCTGCTTACATGCGTCCTCTCTCATTTGCACTCTCAAATCAGATTCTCTCTCCTCATCTACCCCTTTCCCGCTCTTAAATAAATAAACTCTCTCTTAAAAACATAAATGTAAACATCTTTATTCATAAATGCATTCATTCATAATTTACTAAGCACATATGGTATGCTGTGCACAATGTATACGTTCGCAAAAGTAATCATAAATTGTGATAAGGGCTGTGAAAGAAAATGTAAAAAGTTCTATGAAATAGTGGAATGTGAAAACTTAATTTAGGGAAAGGCTATCTAAGGAAACTCATTTAAGCTGAAACCTGAAGGGTTGGTAGGAATTTTGGCCACACAAAGAGTTACGGGAAGAGGAAGTACTATTACCGTCACCAAATAGGCATCGTGCACTAACATCTTTCCATATATTATTCCATTTAATAGCCCTTTAGTTGGATAACATTATTCCCAAATTGTAGATGAAGAAATGGAGGGCTAAAGAAATTCAGGAACTTTATTCTAGAGGTACCCAGCTGTTAAGCAGTGGAGCTGGAGTTTTATCAGGTCTTTCGGACTCCACAGCCAAAGTTCTAACTACCAAGTTACATTAGGGAGATTTGAGAATATTTTCTTAATTACTAAATAACATAAGTTGTACCTTTGTATTTTAGTTTTTCTCATTTTTATACCAGAACCTTGTGTTCTTTTTCTTTTTTTAAATTTTTTTTTTCAACGTTTATTTTATTTTTGGGACAGAGAGAGACAGAGCATGAACGGGGAAGGGTCAGAGAGAGAGGGAGACACAGAATCGGAAACAGGCTCCAGGCTCTGAGCCATCAGCCCAGAGCCTGACGCGGGGCTCGAACTCCCGGACCGCGAGATCGTGACCTGGCTGAAGTCGGACGCTTAACCGACTGCGCCACCCAGGCGCCCCTAGTGTTCTTTTTCTATAAATTAGACGTAAGTACGCCACCTGGGGGATATACACATACATATTAGAATACACAAATGTGTACATGTGCATACATACCTATATATTTATATTTATAGAACTTTAACTTTTTCTGATTTTAAAATGAACACATTTGAGAGATTTGGGAACCTCTAGAAGAACAAAAGAAGGAAATAATCTTATGATCCAGAGATAACCATGTTGACATTTTATTGTTTCATTATTTCAGTATTTAGGCATTCATAATTTTTTTTTGAATATTAATCCAACTGTGTATAAAAAATTATTTACTGATAAATAGACATATAGTTTTCAAACGAAACATACATCTGTTTTAAGAATTCTAGTGATTTAAAAAAATTTTTTTTTACATTTATTTATTTTTGAGAGACAGAGACAGAGCATGAGCAGGGGAGGGAGAGGGAGAGGGAGACACAGAATCAGAAGCAGGCTTCAGGCTCTGAGCTGTCAGCACAGAGCCTGACGTGGGGCTCGAACCCACGAACCATAAGGTCCTGACCTGAGCCGAAGTCGAATGCCTGACCGACTGAGCCACCCAGGAGTCCCTCTAGTGATTTTTTAATAGTTTCATTGCATAATATATTGATTTTGGCCTTCATATAGGTAGGTGAGAAGGAAGAGGTTTCACATTTTTTATGAAGTCACATGAAAGGCCCTCTATTATAGTCTTCTTTGGGAGTCAAATTTGCTAACTCACTCTTTAACCTGTTGGTCTGATGGAGTGACGTTTTTATAAGAGATATTTATAATCTAATTTCTGTTCTGTTTTTCTCATTTTTGAGGACTATAAATAACTTTAAATGATAAGACCTCATTTTGACTTCTAGTTTACCATTCAAGAATATTTTGCTAATAGTGTCACTAATTTTTTTTATGCCATTACTTTGCATTAACCATGAAATTAGTTTTGTGAATACAGAAAAATAAGCTATTTGGATTTCAGCCTTCTATTTAAAGGACAGTCCCACAGGATGATGTTTCTTTCCTTTGAATTTTTTAGTCTCTGCCATGTGCATACTCCTTTGCTTTTGTAGACAGACCCCAAGGATGCCAGAAGAGTTTAAAAATATGTGGAATATAAGCCTTGCCGCATTTTATGTTTATTAACCAATTTTAAAAAATATTAAAGGTCAGATTTTGTTTTTATCAAACTTAACATCTTGCCTTAAATGATATATGCCTATTCCTTTTGGGTTCATTATGTGTCATAGTGATTTGTGTTGAGGTATTTCTTTTGTGCACATCTACCTCCAAGAGATTTTAAATACAATTGCAGAACTTTACATTTGTAACTTGAGAAACAAGGAAACACATTTTAAAAAGAAAATCAGAACACCATTCCGCAACAGTTAGAGACATAAATCAGGAAAATAAAATTCATTTTTAAAAGCATGATAATCGTTCACTGTAGTTTAATTTACTATAACTCTTATTTCTAAGCTGGTGAATGTAAATTGAGTTTAGATATTAGCCAGATATCATATTATTCACATGTAAGCCTTAAAATTATGTGTGTAAATAATTCTTTCGTCTTAGCTTCTTTCTGTGGTAGTAAATTTTTATTGAAAATGTCTCTAGTTTTTAAATATATAAAGTACCATTTTTTTTCTTTTCCAGCCATAAAAGTCATTTTTAAAGTATTTTTCCTTTTTTCTTGTTATAGTATTTCTTTAGCATGTCTTTTTTCTGTACCTGTTATTAAATCTGTTTTCTTTTTATTTTTTGTTTAGACAATTTTTCATTCATTCATTTGTCCATCCAGTCATTCATTAATTCATTCAAGAAATATTTATTTAATTCCTGTTATATGGTGGCCATTTGGGTTGATGATGTGGAAAGAAAGTAAGAGAATGAGAATTCCTCTGTATCTATGCCAGCAATACTGTGAGATGCGACTCTTGTGTATCTTTTCTCATGTGGTCATCACATGAGGTAGACTTTATCATTTTCATTTTACAAATGAGGATTTAGGTTAGGCAGGCTTAAGGATTTGCATAGAGAACATAGTTTATAAGTGACAACTATGATTGGACTCCAGGAATATCTGATTTTGCAATGTTGCTTGACTTCCGAAATGGGAGACACATGAATCAAGTATGCTTCTTATCTTCAGAGAGTGTGTAGTTTGGGTATAGTCTGTGCTTTGTGAAGATGTCTGTGGCACTGCTCAGGAGAGGGGGTGAGCTATCTTCTCGGTCCTTCTCCCCGGCAACCAGAGAGTCTCCTTTAAACATCCATTTTACTTATTGGGCTTTCTTATAGCATTTCTTGTGAAAAATGGATTTTGTAGTTAAGAAAAGCTTCGGAGTCACTGGTCTGGAATTTTTATATGTTTACGTGTATGAGAGATGGTCTCTTATGCAGATAGAAACTGAGACAGAATGATAGACGAATATGAGAGAATGATGGAGAAAAATACGTGAAAAGAGTTACAAATACACTACTGTGGGAATGTAGAATTTCAGTTTGGATGATGAAAGCTTGTGAAAATAATGCCATTTGAGTTCTGTCTTCAAGGTACGGTAATATTTGGCACTGTAGAAATTTGAGGGGAAGGTGGCAGGGAGGGTTGGTAGGAAACACTGCAGGTAAGGGAAACAACATGTTCAAAGACCTAGAGGTGAGGATGAGGCATATGGGCAAACATGGGAAATATAGGCAAAACTGTTCATTGGTATCAGAACATGGAAAGCTTTGAATGCTTGACTAAAGACTTTAGACTTTTCCATAAGTAGTGGGAAACCTTTAAAAGGTGTTTGGAAAGATAAAGGTATGATATGTGTTGATACTTCTTAAGAAGGAGTGATTATAAGCTCCATGTAAGGTGGATTGGCTATGGATAGACCTATCGTGGCAGTCCAGGTAATGGCAGTGGGAATGAAGAATAGGAAATAGAAGTGATAATGGAAGGCTGGATTATTAGGTACTGGGGACTAATAGAAATAGTGAATTAGTTACCAAATGGGATACGGATGGTGCCAAGTAGCAAGTTTTGAGCGTTGAGCTTTATCATTGGTATCTTAGGTGATTCCAAAAATATATGAGTTTATTGTACTTGTTTATAATAAGATAGGAAAGACAAGAAATCAAGATGAAGTCCAAAAGGAGTAGAGATATAAAATTAACCCGGGGGTAAAAATGCACGGAGATGCATAAAATAAAGGTGCTCTCTGGTTCCCGAGATGGGGCAAAAAGCGTAACTGTGAAGCCTCCTAGCAACTAGGAAAGCATAACATTGTGTACTATACTGTCTGAAAGCAAAGTCGATTGACAGTCTTTGATATAACCATAGCAGTTAGGAGTATAATAGTGTTTGGTGATAAGGACTGTGAGAATTTTCCTCCACGAAAGCCTGTTGGGCCCCTTGATTACGCAGTCAACAGTATCTCTACAGTAAATATAACATTGAGCATTCTGTTGACTCTTTAACATCTTGGACTTCAAGCTTAGGAAATAGTGCTATTAAGTACATTTCTTTCATTCATTCATTTTATTTTGTAAAGAGGCTAATGGAAAGTCTCACCTCAAGATTAGTGCTTTCAAATTGTGCTTTCTGGAGCCACAGGAGTTTCCTCACAGAACTCCTGGCTCCTGTTCTCTTATTCCCATGTTAATCGGAGCAGCTCTACATGTATTTCTCTTATGGATTGGGTTTGCTTTTTATTTATTTTTTTTAATTTTTTTTATTAAAATTTTTTTTAATTTTTTTTTTTTTTTTGAAGGAAAGAGAGAGAGAGAGAGACAAAGCCTGAGCGGGGGAGGGGCAGAGAGAGAGGGAGACACAGAATCCGAAGCAGGCTCCAAGATCTAAGCTGGCAGCACAGAGCCTGATGCGGGGCTCAAACTCCCGAACTGTGAGATCATGACCTGAGCCGAAGTTGGCCGCTTAAATGACTGAGCCACCCAGGTGCCCCTGGGTTTGCATTTTAAAACTTGGTGTTTGAGCAGTGTTCCATAGCGTACAAAGGTTTGAAACCATTGACTTATAGCAGCGGTCTCCAAAACAGAGTTCAGGGAACTTAAATTCAAATTTAAGCCTTAAAATTTCTATTTTCATGAAGAATTTTTAAGGTATATAATATGCTAGAAAGGTAACAGATTTATGTAATTTATAAACAAATGACAGTTGTGGTCATTACAGTGTATTTTACTGATGAGGTACGTTAAAAGGTGAGCTGAGCTAGAGGAATGAAAAGGAGATAATGTTGTAAGATAATTGGAGATATTTGGAGATAATATTTTTATTTATTTATGTATTTAATATGAAACTTATTGTCAAATTGATTTCCGTACAACACCCAGTGCTCATCCCAACAGGTGCCCTCCTCAATGCCCATCACCCACCTTCCCCTCCCTCCCACCCGCCATCAACCCTCAGTTAATAGCAGCACTTTGAACAAGAGCCAGATTGTGGAAAGAGCCTAAATGTCCATCAACTGATGAATGGATAAAGAAATTGTGGTTTATATACACAGTAGAATACTACTTGGCAATGAGAAAGAATGAAATCTGGCCTTTTGTAGCAACGTGGATGGAACTGGAGAGTGTTATGCTAAGTGAAATAAGTCATACAGAGAAAGATAACATGTTTTCACTCTTATGTGGAGATAATATTTTAATGGATGTTATTATTCCACAAAGTTTAGTCTTCAAAAGACTTGGTTTGCTGAAGATTTTAGTTTCATTCTCTGGTAAAAGCCTGGCCAGCTTATATTTTATGTTTCCATAAAGGCACAAGCATGTTCTTTCAGTCAAGTGAATGGAAGTTGAACTTTGTTTTTGTAGTACTTAATTATTATAACTTATATGGATATACTTGTGATTTTTCTTAGTGTTCTCGACATGGTTCTCTCCTTTCAATGTCTAAACATCCATGTGAGGCAGGGCAGGTAGGTGGATAATTTTTCTCTTATTTCACAGATGAGGAAAGTGAAGCATAAAGAGGTGAAGTTATTTTTCATAAAGCCAGGCAGGAAAGTAAAAGGGCTCTAGAACAAAGTTCTTCCACTTCTCTCTGCCTTTTTCATGACCTTTTGTGCCTTTTAATCACTTCCCTGTAAGTGCCTTCTGAAAAGCTGGATCTAGGGCTGCAGAAGCAAAGACCCAAAGTAAAAGATGCCAAGGGTTCAGTAGAAATAAGCGTAGTGAGATGAAAGTCAGAGGAACAAATTGACTTTTGAATGAAAATATTAAACACTCAGGCATCAGTTGGCAAAAAAATCCTCTTATTCACAAATTCCCATCAGTTGGTTGGTTGTCAGTGGCTCCCTCAAGACCTGAGCTGAGAAGGATTATGGTTCTACAGAGTCTCAGTGGGAAAAAAATGCCTTCAAGTTCACTCTGGGTGACCTTATGCCGATTACTGGAAATAATCTTCTATCAAGAATGTAATAAATATGGCAGAATCATAGAATTTGGAAAAGTCTTAACATTATGTAGTTCAGTACTGGGAAGCGAAGCTCAGACAAACAGTGTTTTGTCTTTTTATATCATTGTAACTGTGCAACTAGATCGGAGTTCTCTCGACTTGAAGCTCAGTCCTTTAAAAGTCCAATGTGGTAATACTAGAAAAAATTGGGGGGAGGTGGGACGCTTGGAGAAAACCCAGAAAATTAAATGTAAAAAAGTCAAGAGGAATGATTTATTAAGACTTCTGTGACTAGAACTAATCTTTCTTTTTTTTCCTTCTTCCCATGTAAGCAGGGATTTATTAAACAAGCAACAAACCATTAAACATTAGAAATTATGAGGTTAACAACCTTGAAATGAAAAAATCCCGTTTATCAAATTCCATCTTTTTTTTTTTGACACTCAAGAAAGGAGCTTTGATTTTTGTTTGATAAGGCAACACATCCCTCTCAGAATAATTAATGAGGTCTTGATAAATGCACATTCATGTGGTACACGGAGAGAACAAGGGAAAAATAAGACAGTGCTCATCGCTGGAAATTGGAGTAGTGATTTGGGGATTGAACATTCTTCCTAGGATCAATCTTTCTTTTATGTTTTCTGATTTCCTGGCTATCCTACTTTTTCTTTTTAAATGTGTTTCCTTTATAGGGTACCTATTGGATACTTAGGTGGTCTGAGCAAGTAGATACTAGTCATGAGGAACATTCTCATGTACACCCCTTTTGTTCACATATATTCCTTCCCTAGATTTTGATTTCATTATGTGTGGCAGAGACTTTCCTAAACTCATAGGAATGAAGCCTGCTTTAAAGAATAGTAGACAGCAAGTCTTAAACCACTCTACTTATAAATAGTCCCTTATACTTAAGAGATTTAAAAATTCTATACCTATCACTTATTTTATTGTCTCCCTCTCTTAGTCTTGAGTCTTGGCTTATCACATGCTTTATTTTTTAAATGACCTTCCTTTCTCCGTTCACTCAGTATATTCCTCTTTTTGTCTTTAAGGCCAATTCACCTTTCATATTCAGGTATTTTTTTCTCCAGGTTTTCCCAGCCAAGAGTAAAGTGCTGGTTCATACACAGCTTCTTGCAGAAAAAGTTGACATGCTTTTTGTTCCTAATTTTCATTGAATTTAAAATTCGTGGTAAGCATATCTTTCTGTGAGCTCTTGTTATCAATGTGCCTGTCCTAAGGCCATTAAAGCTTAATTGATTATGTTACTGTTCTAGGTGATGTTCCAAGGGAATTAAATCTAAGGCTCTGGGCCCTCCACTGGAAGTTTAGAATCTAAAGCAGTGCCCATGTGGACACGGATGGAAAGAAAGTTGAGATGGCACAATGAAAAGGATGAGGTAGTGCACGAGTGGGCAAGCGAGGGCATGCATGTTCTTTTTAAGGGTAGAGAGCAAGAATAAGTATGTAGGCAAGAGGCAGTGTAGGCTGAATAACTGAGGGACTTCTCAAGAACTAAACTGGAGAAGAACTAGAAGGAAGTTAAAAGTTCTGCAGTCTAAGAAATCCCTTCAGAGGAGATAAGCCTGTTGGAGCTCTATGATCATCACACTCTTAGAATTCTGTGGAATCTGGCAGATGTGTTTTCTTTCTTCTATTTTTTTTTTGTCATATCTTCTTCATGCCATCTTTTATTTCTCCCAGTTAGGAAATTTGAATTATTATTTAGGCTGACAATTTTCATAGATACAGTTTCTTCTGTATTTCCTGTTTTATTCAGTACGGTAATCATGGAGTGGAAAAGCGACAAGAATGGGCATCTATGTTGATAAAATACTTCAAAATAAAAAAATCAGTGTCACATATCAAAGAGGGGGATTAGTTGGAAAACGAAAGTCCGAAGTCCTGTCAGCCTGAGGCCCCTGCTGCCTAAGATTCTAGAAAGGGTTATTAAAGGCATGATTTGTGAGCCGCCTAGACGTTGAGTATCAGAAGCCAAATGGTTTTACTCAGTAGTAGCCATGCCTCACAAACTCTGTGCTCTGTCAGGGCCGCTAGGTATCTGTCTCCAGAACAGAGGGCAAATACAATGTTTTTAAACTTCAGTAAACATTCGACAGATTTGTGGTGAGACATCATTGACAACAGGGATAAGCAGACTGGTACCTGGTTAGTACAGTTGTGCAGCTTAATAATTTACAAAATGTGTCAAGTTATTGAAGACCTTGTTTTACAAGAGAGAGCTATGCACCACAGGACCCTGTTTCTTGTTCGGAGTGGATCGACTGAGGGGTCCACGTGAGAGTTCTCGTTAGTTTTTAAAGTCATCTTTTGGAAGTAGTAGTGATTAGACTTTTCTGTCAGTTTCTTAAAAGATTCTCAGAGTTAGAAATTAGGAGTAAACTACCAGTTGCTCTTCACTCAGCATCAGGAAAGAACTCTGGAACCGACATGAAGTGGACAATTTCGGGGAGCTGGTAATATGTGAACAAGCTGGACCCTCCCTTAATTGAATGTTGTTTTGAACAGGGTTTCTCAAACTTTGCTTTTCCTGGGGATCTTGTGAAAGTGCAGATTCTGATTCAGAAAGTGTGGGGTGAGGCCTGAGGTTCTGAATTTTTATGCAAGCTTTCAGGTGCTGCTGGTGCCACTGCTCTGTGGACCACACTGTGAGTAATCAAATTTAGCCTCTTCAAGACGATTTCAGGATTGAGTGATTGTATGTATTAGCACAATGTATGTACATACAGTGTATCTACCTACATACTACGATGTACGTAGTAATAACTGCAATGATTTTTTCTGACTGGGTTGTAGGCACTTTACATGCATGTATCTTATTTAATTTTCATGGAAAACTTTCAAGGTAGGTAGTAAACATCTTTACAGGAATGAAGGAATTGAGACACAGGGAGCTTAAGTAACTTGCTCAGGTTTTTAAAATTGGTGTAACTGGGACATATTTTTTTTATTTCTTACATTTTTTTTTTTTTAAGTTTTTCTTTTAATTCCGGTTAGTTGACATACAGCGTACCATAGTTTCAGGTGCATAGTACAGCGAGCAATTCAGCACTTTCATGATTGGCTCAGTGCTCATCACGGCAAGAATAATTGGTGTAACTGGGATTTAAACTTAACACCAAAACCCTTGCTGGGTCTGTGGTGTTTATGAGATTCTATGGCTTTTTTGAAACTGGTTTTCCCACATAAAAATCATTTATAATTGTAGGAATTTGCTCTGTTTCTTAAACTTGAGCATGGGGGAGAAAACACCACATCATTACCAGTACCAAATTTGTTATATGGGTTAATGTTAAACATTAAAACATAGCGTCCCCTAAATTTTTTCAGTTGCAATATTTGTATTTTTTTGACTTGAAAAATACTGGCAAGTATAAAAAAATCTTTCACAATTCTGCTGTTATCCAAACATAGCGATCATTACCATTTTGAGTTCCTCTGACAACATGTACACCCCTGAACAGGTAAGCACAATATTGAACTTGTGTTGTTTACAATTAGGATCTTTCTGTTTCCCGCACTAGGCACAGCTTTAATAATGATAAAGTCAAAACTCTTGCGACTTTACCCTCCCCTGTTTTTCTCCTGACTACCGGCAACACCACTGTCCTCTCCTCTGGGCTGCAGTCTCCTTTTCCCAGTCCTTGCTTCTCCCAGCGACCGCTGCCAAATTCTGCTGCTGGTTTCTTTGTAATCCCTCTTCAGTTTAACCATGTTTTCCACATTCTGGCCGAGTTTTTTTCCTACTAGATTAATGACTAGTAAATCACCATGTCATCCTAAATTTACTCTCTGCTTCATTGGTTGATTGTTCTGGCTGCACAAAAAACCTTTGGTCTTTTCTCGCATCTTTGCTGTCTGTTGACTTCTGATGAAATAAGTGTGAACCCCTGCAGAGTTTAAGCTAAAGCCAGCAAAGCATCTTCCCTTACCAACTTTTCTTTCTAACCAAATCTTTTTCTGTCTTGTCCAGTGCCAGACAGAGTACGAGTTTGCATGCTTCCTTTTCTGAAATGTGGTATCTAGGATTTTATACCTGCGTATGTACTTATTTAATTTTAATAAATGTTTCTACTTTATTCTGCCTCATTAAAGTTGTTTGTGTGATCATTGCACCATTGTGTATCAAATTAAAAATGGGTGCAGGATGTTTGGAGAGGTTTGTTGGTGTTTGCAGATGTTTAAACAGCTTTCTCTTCTTCCCAGTTTTTTATTCTTTGAGCAAATGTCTCATCTACCTGCCATCACCTGCGGCTCCTGGCCAGGGCATCTTTTCTCAGTGGACCCATACAGACAGTGATACACTCTCACAGCTTTCTTCCTATCCTCTTTCAGAAAAACAGCAGGTAGAACTCTTTTATGGCTTCTGTAAGAATTTCTATTTTTAGTAATAGTGGAGAAATGGCTGTGGATGACATTGGGATAAATAGTATATGTCAAAGAGTTACTTCCTAGAATCATGTACGTAATCTCTTTGGTGGGCAAAGAACAGGTACCTTTATCAGTGGGTCTTTGGGAACATCAAAGATTTAAGTGAGCAAGAATTTGAGAAATTGTAATTACAGATTAAGATTTAGGGATTAAAGTCGCCTTGTTCACTTAGCATGAGTATGGGTATGTAAGCCTTTTTAGGTAGAACAGTGAGACCATGGTAAAAGGAATGTTATGGATTATTACAGAAACTAGGATTTGACTCCAGATCTGACTGACGTAAAAGCCGTGACTGAAATCTTTATTGTTTTAATTTTACAAACAAGGAGGATTACAAATTCCTGTGTTTAATGTAACAGTGTAATTTTTAACTCCTAAAATGGTATTTTCATATCAGATGAAGTATATAGGGTATGGTGTGGATATTGAATAAGATTATTGATTATGATGATTGGTTAAGAATGATTTAATTCCCTGGAACCTTCATTTTCTGGTCAAACCTGACTGCAGTCTTATCCCTTGGTACACTCTTTAGTTATATTTTTCCTTAATCTCTTTGGTTCTCACTGACCGGTATTACTTAAAGATCTACTTTGGGAGAATTTGGAGTCTCAAAGATGATCTCTTGTATTTTGTCAATTTAATAACTTTACCTCAATAATGTTACTGAGAAATGATACCTGTATAGATGAAATTGGGGATTTCTTATAACCTTGACTTCATTAAGGTTATATATACCACTATAAGGTAGTAGTGGAGAGTGAGAAAGCTTGGGTTTGAATGTCTGTTCTTCGACTGTATGCATGCCCTTGGGCAGGTTTTATTACCTCATATTACCTCAGTTTCCTCATCTGTAAAGAATTGTAATAGCCATTTCATATAAAGGAATTTGGAGAATTAAAGGAAATAATCTTTATAAAGGGTTTAGCACAGTGCCTGGCACAATAAGTAGTCAACAAAGAAAAGCTAACATAAAACAAAATAGAGTTTCAAGGTGTAGTGTTGGAGGTATGTTGGGCACATATATTTTCTTAAAAGACATTAATATACACTTAATTAAATATATTTAAAGTTTAAAATACTGAGTTTTTAGAATATATACTTAGAATACTACTTAACCTAGAAGAAAAAGACAAGTAATATTTTTGGCTGTATTCATCTTACTGAATTATCTATGCTTCTGACCTTTTTCTTATTAGTATTACTGGTTGGACATATTATCATTGTCTAACATCTCTACTAGAAGATGGGGAAAAGAAAGTAACAAACTGAAATTTTAATGTTTTCTTTCTTGTGAATAAGCTTTGCAAATGTTGAGGGGGGAAACAGTTTGGAAATGTATATATTTTTGTATATGCATCTTGTCTTAACTTATTTCTGGGTGTATTAAAAGTTGGCTCCCTCTTGGTCCCCAAATGTGGCTAATTTACTTGTAGAGCCTTGTCTAAAATAATTCCCAAGCCTCTCTCATGTCCCCTTCCTCCTCAAGGCATATTCCTCAGGTGATTCTGTTGATCTGGGCTGTTACGAACCCTGTGTAGCCCTGTGAGCCCTTTAGTGGAACATACTTACTCAATCCTTTTTCTTTTCTTTTCTTTTCTTTTTTTTTTTTAAAGCATTATGGTTGAGTAATAAGGGCCCTGAGTTTACTTTGAAAGATATGTATGGCAAATAAAAGTCTCCTTTTAAGAAAATTTGTCAACGATTTGTGCCATCTCTGAACTCAGATCACTCATTATAATATGATTGTGTTTTTAAATACCTATTTCCACTTATGTTCAAGTGGGTTCTTTTTTTTTTTTTTAAGAAAAATATAAATCAGATAGGCTGTTAAGCATATAAACATTTTTATTTTTAATTTCATTCTGATATTACCATATTTCTGTGTTTTATGATATCCTGCTTAAAGTATGTCTCATGAAATGTTTGATACCAGTGTGCCCTCAGAGGGGGACCTGGGCCTCGGGTGAGGCAAGCAAAGTTCCTAGGGCTCAGCATTTAAGGAGGCACTCACTTTCAGGGTTGTGCACAAGTAAGGACCTCCTTAAATGTTGTGCCCCAGACGCCTGCTTGCCTCGCTGTAGTCCCAGCCCTGCTTCAGAGAAGTAGGCTGCATATAAATTATTTTAATTTTGGTTTAGCATAATCACATGCATGCTTGGATGCTTTATAAAAAATTAATGACAAAATGAAAGTAATGTGGCCAAAGCCAAATTGATATTACCCAGAAAAAAGTTAACTATTTGAAAAAGATGACGTTATCATTTTATTCTTGCATGTTCAGTAATTGTCAGACCTTCAGAAATTCCAGTTCAGTAGAATCTTGTCTCACAGTGAAATGTGCTTGGTGGTTGTATCTACTGGCAGCTACCTGAAATCTATCATAAGTTTCTTAATTTGATATATAGTACATTCAGCTCTTAAACTTCCGGATATCATTGAAGTAATAAGTAGTGACTCCAGTTTTACTACATTTTTATTAATAATTTTAGAATTCTTTGAGAATTTGCCTATGATTTTTCCTTTTTCTTTTTTTTGAGGGCTACATCTGGAAATGCTCAAAAGTTGTTTGCCTTTTTGAGAGAACAGTTTGCAGTGAAAGTATAACTCCTTTAGAGGTGAGGTTCAAGTTAACGAATGATGAACCATAATGTGAGGAAGCATAATATTGTGAATTATTATTTGGCAAACATGACTAATGCAGGCATTAGCTGCTGAAGCCATTAATAAAGTACCACTTGTAGAAAGCTAGAGAGATAGGTAACACAGAACTTTCTCTGTCAACTCTCAGAATGTAAACTAGAGTACAACTTAGTTTATTCAATAAGGACTGAATTCTTTAAGTTTGATATGTTTGTAGGTTCCATGATTAATGTGTAACTAGAATATGAAAGTGAGTATTTAGAGTCCGTTAAAATGTGTAGATGTGACATCATTGTCAAGGCAGACATTTTATTTCTTAAAAGTTAGAATTTATTTAAATGCACCTTTTCTTTCCTCAAAATAAATTTTTCTTTCTCCTTACCATGGTGCCAACGTAAGTTTTCCTAAATAGAATTATTTAATATTTAGGTCTGTTAGTAGTTTTGAAAAAAACAAATACCCATAACAACCAAGGGTGGAGGAGTATCTAGATTTGTTTTTAGCTTTCTTTTTCATGGTTTCTCAGAAGTGTGTCATATTATAAATACATTCAAAATGTTTTGCTCTGAGGATATGTAGCATTCCTATAAAGGTTAAATCAATAAAAATGATTTGGACACATTCCTAAGCATGGCTAGAACAGGTAGTCCGTTGTTTTAGGTACCCTTGAGTTCCTGGAGCAGATCATTATGGCGTAGCAAAAGAACTTACTAAAACTTGCTTTCTATGTGTAGATGCATCAGCTTAAAAAAAGTAAGATTTTCTGGACTTCGAGAAATGAATATTTTTTAAAGTAGCCCTGTGTATATTGATTTAACGATGTGTTTTAAACTCAGTTACTAAGTTTTGAAGCTTTTTATTTTTTTCTTCCGAATGCTGAAGATACATCATAATTGATAAGGAAGAGGTACGTACAGGGAAAATGCAGTGGGCAAGCCTTTCCAGCCAGTTTAGAATAAGTGGTAGTCTAATTAAAGAAAGTATCACACAATATAACTGGAAAATTAGGAATTAGGTGTCATTACTATTACTATTATTTTTTTTTTTTTTTTGCCAGTTTAGAAGGAAGTTCTGTAGTCACTGGTATGTTATCTATTCATTTGAGCAGTTCAAAAGGCAAGCCTGTATTTAAGAGCATTAAATTTAAGCATATATTTTAAAAAGCATATGTATTTCTCTTGTGCTTAGGGTTGGCTTTTTAGTGTGGTATCACTGCTAGGTAGAGTTTTATTTCATGCATCTGTTTGCTGTTTTCTTGTTCATTTCGTATGTTTGAGTATGTAAGTTTGTTTAAGGTTATATATAAGTTTTCAGGTCACGTTATTTTCACAGCTACTTTTCAAAAAATATCTCGGTCAACTTATAATATGATGATTTTTCTTAAAATTTCCTTTAAAACATTGGGGTATTAGATTTTTTTTGGATAATGGGACCTCAATGAAACGGTTATGTATTTGGCAGATTAAGGTTTAAATCAAGGTGGCAAATTTGAGTTACATATATTAATGTAGTGTCATTTTAGAAAATCTCTTGCTCTCATTTTCTACATGTAATATAATTACTTTGTGAATAAATACTTAATGAAAAATATTTTGTTATGTTATTTGTTGGAGCATATGACTTTATTTCATAGCCAAGAAAATGGTTTGAACATGTCTTAGTAAAGTTTTTTTATGTATATAAATGTATAAATATAGTGTTTTAACCATTTAGTAATTAATTTATCAATTTAAGCCAGATATTTCACTCTTATAAAAAAAGTTATTGAAGTATTTCTTGATGTATTTTGATTTTATCATTATATTTTTAAAAATAAGAATATTTATGAAAATTTACAAAAGCCTAATCTGCATATGGCTCCATTTCTTTCTGGATCTTTGTGAATGGTAATTTAAAAAAATCTCTCTATATGTTTTCTCTGGTCTTATTGGTACACTAAAATATTTTGCAGTATACTTATGCATATTATAAAGGAAATACACTGTTAAATCTTTATTACTACATCAAGAATGGTGCTTGTCTGACAATACCAGTTGTCCTTATCTAGCTTAGACAATGATGTTTTTAAAACTAGGTGGATACTAATGGCAAAAAGCTTTGCAAATGTTACAAATTTTCCTCCTAAGATAAAGGGAATGAAAGATGGAGACAGGGAGGGAGGCAAGAATTGGGAATGCAGAGAGAGAGAGACAGAGAGAGGGAGACATAGAGAGACCATACTATATGTGTTTAGTTTTAACAACTCGGGGAATGTAAAGAATTCTGCGTGAACACTTGGGTTTTAATAATATGAAAAAAAAGAATTTGTATTATGGAGAGGAGGTTGGATTAATGATCAAAGGTTTGGATTACACTGAATTTTATGTTTATATTGCTTTACAAAGATACGGTAGTACACTGTGTAAGTACTATCTGCTTTATGGATTATCTTAAATATTTTCATTTTGCATTGAACTCTATTTGAAAGAGCAGTAGAATTTTTTCTGCATTTTTTCAGGAGTTGAATTACTTTGAAAGATTTACAAATTTTATGAGTAGTTAATTAATGAAAATTAATCTTACTAGATTACCTTTTATAACAAATTAGCTTGCCAAATACTAGGATGTTATTGTCTTAAGGGAAGTTTTCTCTTAGAAATTTCTTTCAATGTCGTAGTATTTCGAATTGGGTGGTAAAGTCCTTAGTATGAAATGCTTATATACTTTTACAGCTATTTATGTTATGGAAAACATATACTATGATATAATATAGATTATTAACATAAAGAAGTTTTCTTTCTATACTACATGTAATATAGTACTATACTGTTTATAATATATATAATATTGCAGATTTCTGTAATGTGATAAGATTTTATGAAATAAAGTAAGAATTCACTTTTCTTAAAAAATGTGTTATCTTTGAGCTACGTTTACAAAAAATCTTATAATAAAATTATTGATTAAAGGAAATCTGTGCCCTATATCTTTGAGATACATGTATGTCTATTTTCTAGGACCAGGTTACACCAATACAGTAAAACCAGGGGATTAAAATATCAATGATAAAATATAGCTCTTACTGTCTTTTCAGCTTCATAGTGAATACATTTTGCTTAGATTCATTTAAGTAATTTTTAATCATCTGATAGAAATAATGATACCTTTTCACTTAAAGATTATCCTGGAAGTTTGAAGTTTAAATTGAGAAGTTCAGTAGAGAAATTTAAAAATAGAATTAATTATTACTGCTGAAACAAGATAAGCAAATTACAAATCACAATGCCTAATTTAAATTGTTTATGTAGGTTATATAGGCACTGAGTAAATATATAGAAAATTTACCTGTTTAGCTCTAGGCCAGAGTTGTTCTTTGAGAGAATGTCAATCAGTAGGTATCTGTTAGCAGATTAGTTACATTCATATTTACCTTTGTGAACTGTAATAATTCAACTGATAATCAGTGTTTAATTATTTTAAGTTTATGACTGGAAAATAATGTCCTTCAGGTTTTACAAGCGTAGTTTTTGATTATTTTTATCTTGAATTTCCCGGTTGATGCTTGATGACTGTTAATGGTTTTACAGTTGGACATTGCTTTGTTAGTATACATGCAGAAAGTAATTGGTTATCTCTTACAAAAAACTACTAACAACACCTCAGTTAAATAATTTACAAATTTTTTCCTAATGATTATCTCAAGGTCTGTAGTCACATATGTGTTTGTATGCACTTGCAAATGCATATACCATGTATTAAAATTTAGAGCAGACTGATAGTTGAAAGAGATTTAAGTTCTCTTTATGTGGCATGTATTTTGTGTCTGTATAAAAATATGTCCATGTTCATATAAAGTTCTGTGGGGTACCACAACATCATTATTCTAGTTTTTCCAAAGAGACTGTGTGTATATGTTTCTCAAACCTTATTGATGATTGTTAATTGTGATTTGGCTAGCATTTTCCCTTTATTATTGATATTATTATTTTTTGCTTATACTGAACCAAAAAAGGGATTTAACTGTAAGACATCTGACTATAAGGAATATGTAAACAATGGCTTGGCACATTCATGGTTCATACAAATTTTAGAGCAACCTATAAACGCGTAAACTTTTGAGTTTTAAACTTAGTGTTTTATGTAATTGTACTTGATGGCATAATGATTTTAGTAGCTCCTATCGATGTAAAAAAATAAAAAAGCAAGTTTAAATGAAAAGTAAAATAAAATTCATTTATTTGATTTTGTGGTCAAAATTATTTGCTTTGCCCAGGATGTTTACCTGTACCTTGGTAAGAATGTCGCGTCTCTAATGTAAGTCACGTGTTATTTCTTAAGCGATGGCAATAGAAATAGTGCAGATAAGCTGATTGCAACAGTGATCATAAATACATGTTTGAGAATAATGTTAACTTGGTAAATTTTCTGACATCAATATAATAATTTTAAGGTATCTTACATAATATTAAAACTCGTGTTCATTTCATATGTCTAGATGGTGCAGAATTCCTTGTGGGCAATTGATTTAAAAAAATCAAAACCAATTAATCAAGATAAACTAACATTTGTCCTCTTTTTAATTAGAACCACAATCACATTTGGTATGATTTTTGGTCCTGGAATATGTATTTGATGTTGAACTTATGAATATTAAGAAGAATATAGGGTGTTTACAGGAGATGTATTAATGATTTTTTTTTCACTGCAAGTATTCAATGCTTATGTAGCAATTAGCCTTTAAAGGACTTTTAATTCTACAGCTAACTTTATGTGGAAATTGTTTTATATATCATGGTAAATGATGGGGTTTTTATTTACTATTTGAAGAAAGCATATTTATGAAAAAAATGCTTTAGACTTAACATGCTGTTCAATAATAACAGTAAGCACGTGAAATGTTTGATATGGTGTTACTTACATCCATCTAACACTAGTGGTCCCAAACCTTGAATCCTTTGTTCTTAAAAAAATGATATAAAGTGGAGAAAATTCCAAGAATTCACCGTAAGATGAAAATATTACATAACAATGTAATAAAAGGATATTTAATCTCAGTTTCTGTACAGATCTTTAAAAAGTTATGTGGGAATGTATAGACTGTTTTATATGTTTGCTGTTGAAAAGACAAAAGCTTGTGGTCAGCTGTGGTGAAAATTGTAAGGAAACTCCCTTTGAATAAGGTATAGAATTTCCCCATTATTTTTTTGAATTGTAACACATTAATCAGAATACATATTCACTTAATTCCATAATCTCTGAAATGGCAGTATATTGTGTTAAGGTGTGCATTTTCATTATGTGAGACTTCCTTTTCTAAATATTTTAAAATAGTAAACATTTTAGATTTTGTGATGAATCTCCTTAAATTTGAGACAGCTTAGATTGTTTTCCTCTTTAGAAAATACTGTTGTTTATTGTTACCCTTATTATTGGAGTTCAATGACAGATTTATTTTATTTTATTTTATTTTATTTTATTTATTTTTTTGGTAGAATGACATCTTCAGTGGAATTCATTGGTATAGGAGAAAAAAAACAATGCATGCAGCTAACCTATTGGGATATCTCTGCCTAAATTAGCATTGGTTTTACTAGCACCCATTTAATGACAAGTCTTAAGTGGTAAATGACTAGAAAAAATGGTTAACACTTTTGTCACATTTACGATTTTATTACTTAGAGGAAGGGTTTTTTCATATTAGAATTCATTTGTCTATCTGACCGTATGTGTAATATTTTTTAAAGAGACACTGTAGAGGTAGACTGTTCCAGTGAACCCTCTATATAAAAATATCTCTGAAGCCTTTTGTTAGGTAATAGCATTTGTGATCTTAATGCTCTTGAGGAGCTTTTGCATGACCTCACTCTTAGCATTGTCACATTTTAGTCTCCTGGAACAAGGGTTAGAACAGCATGGAAGGTTGATATTTGTATGCTTTGGAGAGGAATTTGAGATGTTACCCTGTTTTGCCATCAGTTTTCAAGTAGGTACGGGTGCATCATTAATCATAGGAAATGCAAAAATAAATAATTCAGTCCCATTGGATTTTTTTATATGAATACTTACCTTTTCCCTTTTTTGTATATACAGTTGAGGTATTTAGGTAACCCCTAACCTTTAGCTTCAACAAAGAAGTACAGTATAAAAATATTACCACAGTTTTCATGTGAGCAGCTCTAGAGAGGGAAAAAAAAGTCCTCTAGATGGATATTTGTTGAAAAAAAAGTTGTGATACAGAATGTCTTAACTCAGCCCCAATACAGTACTTGAAGACCACCAGTGTATAAAATTGAAAGCACATGAGTTTTGAAGCACTAGAAAAGGTTTGTAATTGATTAGCGCTGCTTGAAAGTATTGAAGTACAGTGAGTTTTGATTTGTGAATGGTTCTATTCAATAAAGATTAATTCTGTGTGTTTGATAAAATCTTAGTGCCTTCAATGAGTTAGTTTTTTCCTCCCTCTGCAGTTTATTTAACCATCAAATATTTCAGTGTTCTTTTAACAAACTGGAACATTTCTATCTTACTGAATTTAACTTTAGCATGACTGATTTAAACAAGTCAAACTATCAGTGATTAGTTTGAAGGGTGTAATTGAATAGATTAATTTTTTGTTCTTGTAAAATAACTAAAACGTATCATAATGTTATCATGTATATTTCATGCCTTCCTTGTGATTTGGAGACCGTCGGGAGAGGTTCATAATGACTAACAAAATATTTTTCTGTGATTTCTTTTAAATCCTTTGCATTTTAAAATGTTTCTAAGATTTCAAAAGTGGAATCTTTGTTTTTTATGTAAAATTAGGATTATTATAATTTAAAGTAATTTATATTATGAGTCTTCGGGAGTTGCATTGACATCTTTAACTTTTAATATATATTAGGGTGGTCTTCTGTGTATGTTCTTGACTTTTTAAATGGTCTCCCTAGATTTTTGGAAGTTAGCTGTCTTATTTTAGAAGCAAGTCATACCATTTCGACATTATTCAATTTTGAAACTGTAAAGTTATTGACATGGACCACAACTATTACTTTGGAAATCAGTGTTTACACATCATATTTAGTCACTGTGACCAATTACAAAGGTTTTATGTGGAAATTTAATCAGTTAGCTGATACATTGTCATAAGTAAGTTCTTAATTGTAAGATATTCCATGAGTCAGATCTATCGTTTTCAACAGACTTTAGTTATGATAAGTAATGGGCAGATTTTGAATAATGCAGATTGCAATTCTTGTTTAATTCAAGGTAAATGGTGTGCTGAGAGAGCAAGGACACTGAAACTCTATCTCTGTCACACTCACACACACACACATTCTCACACACTTTTCGCTCTTATTTGAGGCGAGGCAGTTGGTCCTCGTGTGCTTTGTCCCTCACCTAGGAAAACCCTAAGCTTCTAAAAAATTATTTTGCAAAACTGGATCACATTTTGCAAAAATTATTTTGCAAAACTGGACCGCATCACTGGATCACTTTTGACTTTTCATTAGGCTGTGCTGATAATCATTTATAAGAATTGAAGGCCCGGAGTGATGTTTTAGACTTCGAATAGATTATGAGATGGGGGAAATGTTTGCAGTGTGATGACGGCCTATACATAATGTTCACTACATACCTATAATTAGTGTGGTGTAGTGGGTTCATCTTAAATTGTCCTCCGGGTGCTAAAGTACCATTTGGGGGTGGGAGAGGCTAAATTCCACTTTTTAGAAGAGAAGGAATTAGTTACGATTTCTAAAAATATAGGACACGCGATAGATGATCTTTATCTGTTTAGTTCACTCTTATGCCTGGTTTAGAAACTTGGGCACGGTTTGAAAATTCCACTGTAGAAATAGCTATTAAGGATGCCACAGAAATATAAGACCCCTCGTATGATAGGATAAAGAGCATTTTAATGTATTATTTGTGACAGGATTAATGTCTTTGCTTTTAATGCTCAAGTAGTCCTTGAAACTTGTGCTGTTCCCCTTCTGGTTAGAAAAATGTATTGTTTTTCAAACAGTAATGTTGTGGAAGAATAAGTTAACTGCTTGAGATGCCTGTTTCAAGTTATTCCTTCGTATAACAATAGTTTTAACCATTTTTTTCCTTATCTCTTGTGGGGGGAACAGCAAAATTACCATGTGTAAGCTGTGATTATAATAGGGGCTGTACTGTAGCCCAGTTGTATATATGTTCTGCTTCCTGAATGCAGAAAATTTTGGAGTAATGTTTATTACCTACCATTACATTTCAAAAAAATAATCTGTGATTATTCTATTGTATGTGTCGTAACTGAGGGGGCCCACTTCCAACTATATTGAGGGAGTCACTACAGCAATTTCACTTTTTCTTTTTTTTTTTTTTTTTTGTAAAATACAAACTGCGTTCCTTACCTTTTAAAGAGAGACCTTTTTTCTCCTTCAGGTTTAATTATTTCTCTTTGACCTAAACTAAGACTGATCCTCTCTGGTAGCCAGTTAAAATGTGTGAAGTAGGAGGAGTAAAGGAAACTCCAATCGTTAGTTGTAAGTTATAAAGCAAAGTTAATACAGGTATACAGAGCAAAAGGATTGATTTTAAAGGATAAAAGAAACTTTTATAAACTTGCCTTGTAGTTGGAAAATGCTGGACATCATAAAGAAAATCTTGTAAGTGTTTAGATATTTTACTCTAATACTGGGTCAGCTGATGAATGTTGAAGTGGTTTACTTTTGTGTATCAACATTAATTTGAAATCGAATATTAAGGGACTATATTATGCCTGTTTTCTTTGAAAGTTCAGCATGATTTAATAGGTATGCCTTTTTAAAATCATGCAGGGTATCCTTGCAGAGTTTTGTTTTTCATGAGACTAAACGGTATTCATTTTGGTAGGTCCAAGAATATGATTAAAAGAATCCTAGACATTTCAGTGCTTGCCGTGTGTTTATAACAAGTTTTCCATATGGGTAATAGTGTGTAGATGTAAAATTAAAATTATATAGAAAATATAATGGCGTGTAAGTTTTTAAACTTACAGTTCTGTGAACTGTTTAATATCCCGGATGTCCTGGGTAACTATAAAGATTTTTTGAAAATGGCTATTACATGCTTATAATTTTATATAGGAATATATGCTTCAATCATACGAAGTTGTGTAGAAACAAACTTGTGCACCTATCGTACGATGCAAGGGAAGCTTACAGATAGATTTCTTTTAGTGGAGCTGGTTAAAATGTTAAACTACTGCAGGTTTATTTCTGCAGTGGAGCATAATGGTAGAGCATAATGTCGAGATAATTCTGTGGTCTGTTATTTTGTAAAATTGCTTCCTTTTTGAAGTTTGCTCAAATATTGGGAGCTGCCAGGGTGAATACTTCATAGCACTTTGATTAATTTAGTGTTTCATTGTATTTCACTGAGGGTTAATGAGAAGATTAAGCTTTCTTTCACTGTTTTTAACTACCTCATTTCTACAACTCTAGAAAACATTTTGACTAATGTTAGATAATGTAATTTTTTCTATTTCAGTCATTCCTTCGAGAAGTAGATAAGTTACAGATGCCAAATGCAAATATGTACAGCAATTTCATTTTTTCAATTTTTAGTGCAGCAAAATAACATTATTATCATAATCTTTAATATCATACGTTACCCGGAAAAGCTAGCAGTTTATCCCAGAAACATACCTTTTTGTTTAACAGGTTCATCTCTTACAGGATTTTAAAATATGATAACACTTACCCCAAAAGAAGTTTTGCTGACATGGTGTCACTGTGCTGAAGAGGCTGTTTGATGCCATAGTCCCTCCTTTTTTTTTCAGACAGAACTTGTACCCTCTGTTGTAAATTCTGCTTGCAGCCTTAAACTGAAAATACAAACCATACCCAAACCTTGTTTTAGTTTTACAGTATGCCTGGAGTACATAGACTTTATATTTATTTTTTTCTGTCAAGAAATTATGTAGCTGGTAACATGTGAAAAGCAAGGAAACAAAACAAAAAGAATGAGCAAATATTTGAAGGACCTACTATTACTGCATAGACTGTGGTTAGAGAGCACTCACTGACTCTGTTGGTCTCGGTGGCTGGTAGTGACCTGCGGAGATTAACCATTTAAAAACCAGAGACTTCTTGCTGTCCTCCTGGAGAAAGTTTGCACCGCACTTGTGGTTCTGTGGTTGTTTGTGAGGCGAATGAAGCATTCACACAATCCAAAAAAGCAAAAGCTTTAAAACTCCTTTTTTTTGCAAGCACTATTACTGGAGAGACAGAATCATGTGGTTTGTGACCTCACAGTACTCCAAGTGAAGTGGGACTGCCTACCACTGTGGCTTTTCCCCCCTTGCTCTTGCTCTCTCTCTCTCTCTCTCTCTCTCTCTCTCTCACTGTCTCCCTCTCTCTCCCTGACAAAAGGCTTGTGGTAAGGCCCTTCCTGGCATCCAGAAGGATATAGCTTTTTAATTTTTGTGACTCATGAGGATTTGGATAGAATACAAATGCTGAAGGAGCCCAAACTCCTGTAAGGTTAAGCATTTGTAGAGCTGAACTCTGCAGTTAAGGTTTTCCTTTCTGTTCCCCTACCCCCACTTTTTTTTTTTCTTTTTTGCCTCCTTTTATTTAGTTCATTATTGTGTCTGTGGAAAAGAACAAAATTGGCTCAAGAGGCTGTGTGAAATTCTGAACAACAGTGATGATTTACAATAATTTACATCTTTGGATTGTATCACATTCTGGGGTCTGCTTCATATTTGCTGGGTGATTTGAGTCCTTCTGTTTTTCTTTTTCTTGTCTTTTTAAACTTGTGAATCTGTAACTCATTGTAAAAAAGTTTACCTTTCTTAAGGTCTGGTTGCAAACTGCTTGCCGGGCTTGACTGTAATTGGCTGTCATGAAAGTGTTAGTCTTGAGATTCCTTTACAAATACTAAATCGTGTCTCTCTAGTTAATGTATGATCAATATTAGATGCCGGCTCCTACAGTAAAGATTAAATGTAATTAGTATCTTTCGTATTAAATGTAATTAGTATCTTTTGTATCTCAATACCAGTTTGAGGATCTTACAAAAAATGAATGGCAGTAATTGTAACATACTTTATTGGATGAATCTTAGTGTTTTTTATGCTTGTAATTTTTATTTTTCAAAGAAATGTATTCATTTTATATAATTCTTTGGATAGTTTATTTGGATGTTAACTTTAACAGAGTCTTTGACAGCAAATCTTACATATACATCTATAAAGTAAAATTCTTATGTTGTAACTTAGATTGTTCAATGTTATTGACTTTATAAGCTCAGAATGGAGTGGGTTAACAGAAGCTGTATTTTTTGTTTATAATGGAAGCTTTGAAATAAATTACAAAATGCTGTGTGTAGTAAGGAATAATGCACACAGACAGAGTATGTTAGTCGTCTCGATTTGCTAATTCTGATTCAGAAGAAAATTGGAAACATCTTTGGGAAACTATCTCCTTTTTTGCCCCTTTGGACAAGTATGTATAGAACTCATTTTCTTATTAGGATGATTATATATCATAGGCAGAGAATTTCATGTTTATGAATAGAGCTTCCTGTTTTCATCAGTTGGGAGCGATGGGGTATTTTTCAACAAAAATTATAAAGCCGAACAGACCAATTTTCTAGGCTTTTTTTTTTTTTTTTTTTTTTTTTGCCATTTATCCACGCCACTCTGAATTTGCATGTTAGACTTCTTCCTAGTGTGATAGTAACTAGGAGTGTCATGAAGTAAATGGCTGGGAGGGTGGGCGGAGACAGAGAATTACAAAACATTATTTGGGGTTTATAAAGGGGTTAGGGCTGGAAAACACCAAGGAGGTGTTGTTACAGCCAAAAATACTCCTGCTTATGGTCTTCCTAGCACAGTTTATTATCTGCTTTTGGTTTTTATTAGATAAATGTCCAGGTACATTCATAAGTTTCTTTAACAAAAATTCATTTGCCCAAAATATACTAGGAAGACATGAGCATGACTTTAATCTTTTATGCTTCAGATGTCCAGAACTTTCTCATAATAAACTTTCAGTGATAGAAAACCAAAAACACATTTTAGTGTCTTCTTTTAAATATAGATTTATTTTGCCTCACGGGGTGTGTAAACAGGTTTTACGTTGAAAAGTAAAACCTTTCATTTAATATGCAAGCTACTCAGTTTTCTTTTTCATAGATAAGGTGTACCAGTATGATCTATATCGAATTAATTTCTAGAGTAAGCTAAAGGAGGGATTTGTATATAGTACCATATGTACGTACAATAGCAGAATGAGGTAATTGAGAAAACTTAGGTAGTGTGGTAAGTCAATGCTTTTCTTCTTTTAGAATGAAGTTTTCGTTTCTGCATAAGGATTCTTTGACATCTTACAACCCAACTCTTTGCTAAATATTTGCCCCTTAAAATAATTTTTTTTTATTAAGCGTACTTTGGCCCTCCAAACTGACTAATACGTATTTGGATAATTTTTACATCTGTGTGTCTATTAACTGCCTGCTATCTTTTTGCAGGTAACTGTCCTGTACGTAATTTTTTGGTCAGAGTGATTACTCTTACTGCATAAGAGTTTCCTAGATATTGTTGATTATGCCCTTTCTTTCCCTGTGAGGCCCGTCACGTTCTGGCAGGAGAAGTTATGTGCTTTAAAGTTTGTATATTCATCATCCACACGTATTTTTTTTTTTTTCTAAATTGAAAATACATCCTGTTTGCAGCAAACATTACTTTGTGGTAAAAATTTTAAAACAACAGTGATAACTGGTACACATTTGATAATTGATAGTTTCTTTCCTTAGAAATAATATTACCTGTGATGAAGAGACTGACTCAGAAGAGCTACTGCAAATACAGCTCTTGATTATAGATTTATACTACGCTTAAACTTAGAGATGGAAACCGTAGACCCTCAAAACTACATCCTTTTTGGGGATATGTTAGTATTTGCTGTGTTGAAGTAAGCGACAAGTTTAGGTCGGCTGTGTAAATTACGTACTTTAATGCCACGGAAATGAAAAGTAAAGCAATTATCTTGCTTCCCCATTATTTTGTATTTAATAAATTTGTCAACATTGGTTGAACTTTTTATATTATATACTAAAAAGTGTTTTAAATGCTACATATATCTTGATGGCTACCTTTTGAATTATTTTTTATTTTCTGAACTAATGATCCTATTTGAATGCAGTAATTTTATCTGTATCAATCTTGTGCTCATTTCTGTTTGTTTTTTAAAATTGTTTTATACTTCTATTTGCTACTCTTCGATTTTTCTTTTAATTGAAAACAATAGGAGCACATGGTTTGATGTCGGAATTTTATAAATTGTAGAAATCCTGATTTGGCTTAAAATGTTTTCCCTGATTGTGTGGTTTTTAGTAAAATGAACTTTCTTACTCTCTTGTTTCAACTTGGTATTTTTTGACAATGTTTTTTGGATTTGATGTATAACTGTTTAACTTTACATAACATTTATTGGGCCTTATATTGATAATTTGAAAAAATTTTATATTAGTAAGATATGTATAATTTTTCTAATATTTTCAATCATGGTGATGAGAGGTTAATTCCACTTACTTTAGTGGGGTATATGTTCCTGTATACAACTGCATGCACATGTATGGTTTTGTGTGTTTGTACAGGGTGTTATTTTGTGGTACTTTTTGTAATGAGAGTATTTCTTCTGTTTTTTTTTTTTTTTTCATCCTCAGTTTGTTTTAATTAAATTCTGTAAAAACCCAAAGTACCACCATGTCCATAATTGTTTGAACAGCTTCATTTGGTTAGTAGTAGCAGCTATCTGTCTCAGTGTGAGATTATGTAGAAATTGGATGCCAAAAGAGAAAATCTTATTAAGCTTTCTCTCTCCCTCTAGCCCCCTTCGCTGCCCCCCCCCCTCACTTTCTCCCTCCTTCCCCCTTCTTTCTTCTCTCTCTCCTCCAGGCCTTTTTTGGTTTCTCTTTTTCTGTGTTGGCATTTCTATAAAGTCTCAAAGTAGTTTCTTAAAGTTCTTGTAGGGGATACTGACATTAATCCTCACTAATGAGTACCTGGTAGGTTTGAAGCCCCTAACATTCAAGGCAAATCATTGTTATATCCTGATATGGTTCACCTCATTTGTTAGATGATATTGGCATCTGATTAGAGATTTTCCTTGTTTTAATAGTTTTTAATTTTTTTCTCTGTGTTAATTTACTTGTAACACATTGTTTCACATGACTTTAACACTTTAATTATGAGTATTACTTCCTCCCTGCCTCCCCCCCCGGTTGTTCTTTGAAGTACAGAGTGGTCCATACTTGTTTAATATAGTTATATAAATCATTTCTTATAATTATTAGAACAATTCATCTTCTAATGCTGTCATTTTTCTAAGAAGAAAAAAAGGCGAGAAGTTGCAGAAAATATGGGAAATATGCTCATATGACAGCTGAGGATGTGGCTAGGCTAAAGCAGGAAACTACTACCCACAATGCAATGTTACATATACTACCACTTAATAAAATTTATATCAAACATGCTACTGACAAAACCAAAGAAAAATAATACTCCAACTATACTAGTTTAATGTACTAAATATAGGGAAAAGTGAAACTAATCTCTTTGGAACCTTTGTACTTGGAGAATATAGTAAATGAACCTGTGGGACATCATATAATACATTGGAGCCCTCTGGTAACTTTGCCTTTGTGCTATGAGACTTGGTTGTAGGTGAAACCGTCTTTGAAGAGAACCTTTTGGGTATTAACTGAAAAAGGCACAAAAAGGTGCCTGCCTTCTTTTTCAATGGAGTTTTTGCAGTATTAAAAAGGGTTAAAGGATATAATGATCTAGTAGGAAAATAAGTTAATTATGAGATATTCATCATGATTATTTAAGCTTTTTATCCAGCCAGGTGTGTATTTCTTTACATTTTGTTTTAGGTTGTTTTTTTTATTGCCAGGTCTGAATTGGGCCTTAAACTGGAGTTGAAGTGTCCACTGAGGCATATTTCTTTTCAAAGTAATTGTTTTCCTTGCTGTTTCTTTTTATTTTTGTTAACCTGCCTATAGCTTACCTGATCGATCCATATGCTTGACTGTCGGGAGGTTAGTTCAAAGCAAAAATGTAAACTGCTTTTATAATGTGGTTGAAAAAGATTGAGGATATATTTTTAAAAAGTGAGATTTCAGTATACTTAGGGTTTCTGTTTATAAATCTTAATCTTCTGTGCTCTTTGCTGTCAGACTTTAGCAATTTTAATAGATTTAGGACCTTAGTAATTTGGATGAATTTTGAGGTTTCATAAAGGAGGTTTCATGAGATTTGAATAAGGGAACATAACAGAGGTTTTGAATTGATAATGTGTAGAAATTTTATCAGAGAGAGAATAGAAAAGACTATAAAGCTAATGTTACTTATGAAAGATCCTCTGTTGGTGTTCCGGTGTATGAAATCGTTTCATACCTGGCATGGTATTTGTCATCTCATCATCTAAACATTAATATATTGTCTGTCTATATCTCTAAGGATGATTTGCTTAATTGTTTGAAGTCTTTTCTCCTTTAGAGACTGCTTATCAATAACAGCTGTAGTACTGTGGCTTTTCTCCATGGACGCATGGTGGTCTTTGGAACAACGTTCTTCAATTTTGACAGGTGAGACAGAGGCTCTCCAGTGCCACTGCTTTTGGATGAATCTAGCTGCGGTTGGAGAAAGTGCATCTTGCCAAAATATATGGGTGAGACCACACACAGCCTTTAAAATAGTTATTGTAGGCTTATTTTTAGGGATACATGTCTTGACAGTTCTTTTATTTGCATGCCAATTTCATTGCTGTGTATAGATGTTTCATTGGTTTCAGTAAAGGCGATTGTAGATTTAGATCTATACTTTGTTAAGCCTTGCGTGTAATTTACACTGGAAAGTACTCTGAGTTCAACCATAATTAACAATATAGGAAATATATTGAAAATGAATCACTTAGAACTCTGGTTTTTTTGTTTTTATAAATTTTGACCGTATTCCCATTGGAAATCTCAATTTCCCAGAAAGTTTAGTAGTCAAAAATTGCTCCAATTTGAATTTAAGATTAAATAAATTAGAAAAGGTTAAAATATTCATATACTCTATTATATTAATAGAAAAAATTTGTGGTTCTTGTTAGAAGTACACATTTTTATAATATTGATATAATAAAGCATTGTTCAAAATGTGTTACACTTTAGTAAAAGCTTGAAAGCATTGAGACAGATTGTCAAACCAGTCAACTTCTAAATGCGTAGGCGTAATATGCAAACTATCCAGTCTTTATGGGATGATTAAAACTTGATTCATTTTAGTCAACTATATAAAATTGACTATAGATTTACAAAACAGTACATTTAGTCTTCTGAAAGTGGCTTTTTCAGTAAGAGCACTCTTCAACCTTTTATAAAATGTTGTTTCTTTTTATAAAATGATATATTTGGGTAATTACTCATAACTCTTATTAGTAGTGATAAAATTGACAGTTCTTGAGTCCTGCCAGTGTAATTAGTCATAAGACTTTTGACTTGATGATCACTGAATGTTGATTAGGTGTATTTAAAAGTTGTAACCAGCTAAGATGAGATCACAGTTTCATTCTAGATATTTTCCTAGGGAAAACAGAATCTGCCAAGAAAATTGGAAACTCAGCTTCCTGTCCCTGTTATCGTGATGCCCCTTTGTTGCCGCATGGTTCTGGCAGGGAGGTACCAGGGAAATTGTGGTCTGCAGCTTCTCCAGAGAACAGATTTATAGAACAAAGAGCGCACATAGGATACACAGAAAGATTGTTTAAAGAAAAATTTGGCCCTTGCTTCTCAGGAATTGGTCATGGATGTGGATGCTGATTGGATGCTAGATTTTAAAAGAGCTTTATAAACCTTTTGCAGGATACTTGAGGAAACTTGAAAATGGCCTGAATATTGATACACTCTGGAATATTTATCAAGTGTGATAATATTATTACACATACCTAGGAAAATATCCTTATTCTTAAAGGAGGTGCATGATGAATTAGTTTCAGGAAGTCAAATACAAGAAAATAACGTGAAACAAACATGGCAGAATGTTGACAATTAATGAATCCAGGCAAGGGGTATATAGGCATTCGGTTTACTATTTATCAACTTAAATAGTGAGTTCTGAAAGGGGAAGCATTTTGTGGAAAAGGTGTATGGGGATTGGTTTCATGCTGAAATCAAATAGAGATCTGAGGAAATTTTATTTGTTTGTATAGTCAGTTTTAAAAAATAAATCCGTATAAATAGCCTGGGCTATACAAACAATTTTAGATTTTAGTTCATAGTTTTTTTATACTTAAATGCTGTTCACCAACACAATTTTCACAAATTTATACATAGAAAAGATAAATTGGAAATGGCATTCTGAAAGTACCAACTTTTGAAATTTTACATTTGTATTACAGTACTGCAAGTCTAGACTGATAAGCCAGAGATTCTTAGAGGATCAAAACAGGCACCGTTCATTACCGTGTCATTTGTTTATTCTTAAGTGGATGCTTCTAAAATATACAAAAGTACTTTAAAAATATAGTCATGTTAAAAACATATTACTGAATTGTGCTACTGCTTTTAACTTTATTAAGTTATCCCTGTCAAGAAGTATTTTAATGAGCAGAAGCCTGTTATCTCTATATGCAAATTATCAATCCTGAATCTGTGTTATACTAGTTAATATCCATCAGGGGTCTATCCATTTGTTCTGTAGAGGGCCAGATAGAATGTAGTTTTGGCTTTGTAGGCCATAGGGTTTCTGTCTACTACTTAACTGTGCCATTGTAGTCTGAAGGCAGACAATAAGTAAGTTAGACAGTAAGTGAATGAATGTCCATGGCTGTGTTCCAGTAAAACTTTGTATACATAAACAGGCAGCTGGCCTGCCACAGTTTGTTAACTCCTGCCACCTATACTTTAGATACAGAAATTTGTTGCCAGTGGATAGCCTCTTTTGTAGGACGGGCAAAAAGAGTTTGAAATAAGGATCAAACTTTTAGTTTACTTATTGTAATGAGTTCTTAAAGTATTTGCAAAATCTGTCTTTGTGTTTTGTTTTTTGTTTCTTACATTAAAGATTGCATGTATGGGTCTTCTGAATCGTGTTGAATCGAACGGTGCGTTTTCATCTTGATCATGTAATTATTATGTATTGTAAATAGTTTTATAAGGTACCCTGAGATCCTTTTAGGGATAAGGTTGGAATCCAAATAAATCTTCATTATAGACTACCCCCACCATATCATAAATCTCAATATTTAATTTACCTAGTTAATTTTTACTAATAAGAAAGATGTGAAGAAATTTGATTAGTGATTGTGATGAGCTGTTTTCCCTCTTTTCCATTTATATTTGAGTTTAAATCTGAGTAGAATAAGGAATTAATTATTTTTGGTACTAATCTCCAGAAATTCATTGCATCCATCATTGGACATAAATATCCAAAGTACATTAGGTTTCTGAGGATTCATCTACATTAGCTATGCTGAGTGTTACTTAGTGGCTGCTGCTGCTGGTTGTAACTGAACAGGAAAAGTACCAGTTTTTAAAATTGGTAAGGAGCATAGGAACCCATATTCCGATCTGAATTTGAGACCTGTAGTGTATTAATATTTTAGGTTTTCAATAATTGAACAATATGTAAATGAGATCACTTTAAGCAAAAGTTTATATTATTGAACACCTTATTTTATCCATGAGCATTTTAAGCAATTCCAGTTATTGCACACATACCTAAAGATCAGACAGTTGAAAAATTATTACTATGTAAATCTCATGTATTTTCATCACAAAGTAGCAGTCTTCTACTTTTATTTCTCCCTTATAAGCTCTGGCCATTGTCTGCCCTCATTTATGATAAAGTTTTAACATGGTTGTTTTTATACTTCTCCCCTTTCACCAATACTTAATTACAAAAGAGACACATAAATCATTGTAGGTAATAAGAATAGTCTGTCTGCAAATGAAACATAAAAATACTGATATACAGACACTCAAAAAGCATCATTCAGGGTCATTAATGTGAGTTCAAACTGTTCTGTCTGCCTTAATAGATTTTATTTTATTGTTTGAATGTTCATTTATTTATTTTGAGAGAGAGAGCAGGGGAAGGGCAGAGAGAGAGAGAGAGGGAGAGAGAGAATCCCAAGCAGGCTCTGTGATGTCAGCACAGAGCCCAGTGCTGGGCTTGATCTCATGAACCTTGAGATCATGACCTGAGCTGAAATCAAGAGTCGGGCATTTAATGGACTGAGCCACCCAGGCGCCCCTACCTTAGTAGACTTTAAAGGTATCACTGTGGGGGCACCTGGGTGGCTCAGTTGGTTAAGCGTCTGACTCTTTACTTTGGCTCAGGTCACAATCTCATAGTTCTTGAGTTTGAGCCCCACATCGGGTTTGTGCTGACAGCATGGAGCCTGCTTGAGATTTTCTCCCCCTTTCTCTCTCTCTACTCTTCCCCTGCTGGCTCGCTCTCTCTCTCTCTCTCTCTCTCTCTCTCTCTTTCTCTTTCTCTTCTCTCTCTTTCAATAAATAAATAAATAAACTTAAAAAATTAAATGATATCACTGTGTTACAACAATTTATTAAACTAGTAGACAGGAGGAACATTTTATGAAGCATACTTTGTTTAAAAAATAAAGAAATACTTAATATTTATGTAGGGAATATTTTCATCTAAAAGAGAGTTTTGGCATTTAAAATGATAATATTCACTTATTAGGAAAATTAACCTTTGAAGAATAAAACCTGACCTAAAAATGATATGGTTAAATACAGACTTAATTATTATGTTTTGCTCTTTGTACTATTTTAAATCTCTAGCACTTTTGTCTCTTAGCTGTCCATTAGAAAAAATGAATCCTAAAGATTGCATGTTTCTGATATAATTACAGATTATTCAGTGTAATTGATACGTGTGGCAGCATATTCCTATGTAGTCATTTTCTGCATGAAATCTTCATAAAGTTTAATATTGAAAAATGTCAAAAGAGCTATTTAAAAAAATTAATAGGCTTTTTCTTTAGAGCAGTTTCAATTTCACAGGAAAATTTCACAGCACAGAGTTTCCATACATCCCCTTTCCTCCTCCAAAGCCCCGTTTCCCCTATCATTAATGTCTTGCATTGGTACCCTGTTTGTTACAATTGATGAACTGATATTGATTGCTACGTATTTGTTAAGTAAAGTCAGTAGTTTACGTTAGAGGTCATTTTTTTTTTTTTTTAGGTTTATTCATTTATTTTGAGAGAGAGAGAGAGAGAGCGAGCACAAGCATGAGCAGGAAGGGGCAGAGAGAGAGGGAGAGAGAAAAAGTCCTAAGCAGGCTCTGCACTATCAGCTTGGAGCCTGACACAGGGGCCCTACGTAGGACTCGAATTCAGGAACCATGAGGTCAAGACCTGAGCAGAAATCAAAGGTTGGCTGCTTAACTGACTGAGCCATCCAGGAACCCCTAGAAGTCATTTTTTTTTTTTTTAAGTTATTTATTTGAGAGAGTGAGAGAGTACGAGCAGGGTAGGTAGGGGCAGAGACCGAGAGAGAGGCAGTGCAGAACCCAATGCGGGGCTTAAACTCACAAACTGTGAGATCATGACCTGAGCCAAACCAAGAGTCGGAGGCTAACCAACTAAGCCACCCAGGCCCAACTAGAGGTCATTCTTTATGTTGTGTAGTTACAGGTTTTATCAAATATATGATTTTATGCATATTATCCATATAAATCCCTGTGGCATTTTGATTATATACACATAACATAAAATTTAGCATCTTAACCAGTTTAGATATTGATCTTTTTATTGTCTTGATAGTATTGTTTTTTTCAGCATGTCAGATAGTTGGAATCATACAAAATGTAGTCTTTTCAGACAGGATTCTTTCACTTAACAGTATTCATTTCAGGTTCCATGTCTTTTTTGTAGCCTGATGGCTAATTTCTTTTTTGTGGTTTCATCACTAATTACTTTTTACTTTTTTACTGAATAATACTTCATTGTATGAATGTACAATGGTTTGTTTATTCATTCAACTATTGAAGGACATCTTGGTTGCTTCCACTTTCTGTCAATCCTGAATGAAGCTGCTATGAATGCGAGTACAGGTTTTTGTGTAGACATAAGTTTTCAACTCATTTGGGTAAATACTTAGGAAGATGGTTATGGCTTAAGGCTATGTCTGACTTGGTAAGAAATTGGCAAACTGTTGTCCAGAGTGGCGGTATCATTTAGCATGCGTGCCGGTAATGAATGAGAGCTCCTGTCGCTCCACATTGTCGTCAGCATTTGCTGTTCTCACTCTTTTGGCTGTTAGCCATTCTAACAGATATGTAATGATACCTCCTCATTGTTTTAATATTGCAGTACCTCAACCATAAATGGTGATCAGTGTCTTTTCATATGCTTATTGGCATCGATATATCTTCTTTGGGTGGTGTCTGTTCAGATATTTGCCCTGTTTTTACTTTATTATTTTTTATTCAGTTAAGAAGTCTTTATACTTGTATTTGTTGGTGGACACTTGAGGTGTTAGATTAATTTCTCTTACATTTAGAAAGTTAGTTATTTCCAGGGGTGCCTGGGTGGCTCAGTCGGTTAAGCGTCTGACTTCAGCTCAGGTCATGATCTCGCAGTTCATGAGTTGGAGCCCCGCGTTGGGCTCTGTGCTGACAGCTCAGAGCCTGGAGCCTGCTTTGGATTCTGTGTCTCCCTCTCTCTCTGCCCCTACCCTGCTCTGTGCGTGCATTCTTTCTCTGTCTCTTTCAAAAATGATAAACATTAAAAAATTTTTTAAATAAAAAAAAAAAAAAAAAGGTAACTTACTCCAGCAGTGGTTCATGCCGTTGACAAAGATCAGTTGCCTGTATTTGTGTGGGTCTGTTTCTGGACTCCCTGTTCTGTTCCATTGATTGAGAGGTCTGTTCTTTTGCTAGAACCACACTGGCTGGATTAGTATAGCTTTATTATGTTATAGTAATAGGATATCAGTTTGTTGGTGGTATTCATAAAGTAACTTGTTGGGATTTTCACTGGGATTGCATTGAATGGTTACATCCATTTGGAGAAAACTGACATCTTAACAGTGTTTTCTTCCTGTCAGTGAGAACCTTTATCTAGATCTTCTGGTCTTCTTTCATCTTATTCATAGAGTTTTGTAGTTTACCTCATATGGATCTTCTGTGTATTTTGTTAGATTAATAGCCAAATATTCATTTTTATGCCAATATAATGTCTCAGGTTTCAAATTCCAATGCTTGATTGCTGGTGTTTAGGAAAGTAATTGGTTTTCATATATTGATCTTACATTCTAAGGCCTTGCTGCTAATTAGCAATTATTTCCAGGAGCATTTTGTTGATTCTTTATGATTTTCTGTATAGACATTCATGTCATCTGTGAGCAAGGACAGTTTTACTTCTTTCTTTCCAATCTTTGTACCTGTTATTTTCTTTCCTTGGCTTATTGCATCAGCTGTAACTTTCAGTATGGTGTGGAACAGGGATGGTGAAAGAGAATATCCTTGCCTTGTTACTGATTTTACTAGGAAAGCATCTAGTTCGTTACCATTAGGTAGGACGTTAGCTGTAGGTTTTTTGCCAGTGTTCTTTACCAAGTTGAAGAGGTTCCCCTCTGTTTCTAGTCTGATGAGAATTTTTACCATGAGTGGTGTTGAATTGTGTCCGTGTTTTTTCCGTATACATTGAAAGGAGCATATGGTCTTTTTTCTTTAGCCTGTTGATGGGTTGGATAATACCAGTTGATTTTCAGATGTTGAATGAAGCTTTAATACCTAGAATAAATCCTATTTCATCATGGTGTGTAATTCTTTTTTATACATTATTGGATTTGATTTGATTTTATACATTATTGGATTTGATTTGTGGCAGATTTTTTGCATCTGTGTTCATGGAAGATACTATTTTGTATTTGTCCTTGTACTATCTTTGTCTGATTTTGGTATTAGACTAATGCTAACCTCATAGAATGAGTTTCGAAGGGTTCTCTCTGGATTACATTGTTGAGAATTGTTGAGAATTGTGGAGAATTTCTTCCTTAAACATTTGCTTCACCGGTGAAGCCATCTTGACCTGGTGCTTTCTGTTTCGAAGGGTTCATAATTATTTATTCAATTCTGAAAATAGGTATAGACTAAATCAGATTATCTACTTCTCCTTATGTAAGTTTTGGTAGCTTGTGTCTTTCAAGGAATTCGTCCATTTATCTGTGTTTCCAAATTTGGGACATGGAGTTGTTCATGGTAGTCCTTTGTTATTCTTTTAAATGTCCTTGGGATAAGTAGTAATGTCCCCTCTTTCATGTAATTTGTATCTTCTTCTTCTTCTTTTTTTTTTTTTTAATCTGGCTAGAGGTTTATAAGTTTATATTTTTCAAAGAACTAGCTTTTGGTTTCATCACTCCTATTAATTTCCCATTTTGGTTTGAAAGTTTATTTTCTCCTGCCTACTTTGAGTTTAATTTGTCCTTTATCTATTTTCCTATAGTGGAAACTTAGATTATTGATTTTAGATGTTTCTTCATTTCTGATATATGCATACAGTGCTATCAGTCTCTCTCTAAACACTTTTTCTGTATCCACAAATTTTGATGGGTTTTATTTTCATTTAGTTTGAAATATTTTTAAACTTCTCGAGACTTTTTTTGACCCATTATTTATTGATTTAGTTGGTTGCTATTTTGTTGCTATTGTCCATCATGGCCCTTGTTCTTTGTTTCTTTTTTGAGGAGGGGTTTTCCACTCTTTAATTTTTTTCCTGGTGTTGGTATTGCCAAGTATTTATAAAAGAGTACCCTCCTTTACAAAGCATTGGTAAAGCCTTGGTGTCATTCATTTCACTTAGCTATAAGTTATAATCATTGAGCATATGGTTGCTGGTATTATTTTGAACAGGCTGTTACTTGTTAGATCAATTAATAATAGATAAAATAAAAATTTAACTTTATTTATTCCTTGTCTGATAATTGACCCTTTTTCAAGAGACAGACACACATCTGTGTTTCTGACATATCTTTTCTTACTCTTTGAAGAATTTCTTCTAACATTTTTTACAAGGCAGTACTTGTAATGAATTCCCTCGTGTGTGTGTTTTTGTGTGTGTGTGTGTGTGTGTGTGTGTGTGTGTGTGAGACAGGGAGAGAGAGGGAGAGAGAGAATTTTATTTCTCCACTTTTGAAGAATCATTTTACTGGACCCAGAATTCTAAGTTGTTTTATTTTTCTTTCAACACTTAAAATATTTCATATTATATCTCTTTTCTTGCTTGCATAGTTTCTGATGAGAAGTCCAATGTGATTCTTTCTCTCTTTCTGATGAGAAGTCCAATGTGACCTGTAGATATGGTTTTTGTTTTGTGTGTGTGTGTGTGTGTGTGTGTGTGTGTGTGTGTGTGTGTGTGTTTATTTTTCTGGCTGCTTTCAAGACTTTTTATTTGTTTTTCTACACTTTGAATATGATATGCTTAGGTGTCAATATTTTGGTATTTATCTTTCTTGGTTTTCTGTGCACTCCCTGAATCTGTGGTTTGGTGCCTGTTCTTAATTTTGGAAAATTCCCAAACATTTTTACTTTAAACATTTCTTTATTTATTTATTTATTTAAAAAAAATTTTTTTTTCAACGTTTATTTTATTTTTGGGACAGAGAGAGACAGAGCATGAACGGGGGAGGGGCAGAGAGAGAGGGAGACACAGAATCGGAAACAGGCTCCAGGCTCTGAGCCATCAGCCCAGAGCCCGACGCGGGGCTCGAGCTCCCGGACCGCGAGATCGTGACCTGGCTGAAGTCGGACGCTTAACCGACTGTGCCACCCAGGCGCCCCTAAACATTTCTTTTTTTAAAGTTTACTTATTTATTTTGAGAGAGAGATAGGGCACGAGCAGGGGAGGGGCAGAGAGAGATGGAGAGAGAGTCCCAAGCAGATTCTGCATTATCAGCACAGAGCCTGATATGGGGCTTGAACTTATGAACTGTGAGATCACGACCCAGGTCAAAACCAAGAGTCGGATGCCTGGGTGAGCCACCTAGATGCCCCTCAAATATTTATTTCCTTTTCCTCTTTCTTCTCCTTTTGATCTTAACTATTACATATATGTTACTTTTTGGGTACTTTTCTCACAGTTCTTGAAAATTCTTTTAAAATTTTTCTTTTCACCTTTCAGTTTTGGAAGTTTATTGACATATCTTCAGGCTCTGTGATTCTTTCCTATACCATGTTCAGTCTACTGATGAGCCCATTCCCTTTTTTTTTTTTTTAGAGTGGTTTGATTTTTTTTTTGTTTTTTTTTTAGCTTTTTTCTTTCTTTTTTTCTTTTTTTAAAATTCTTTTTATTTAAAAAAAATTTTTTTTAATGTTTATTGATTTTTGAGACAGAGACAGAGCATGAATGGGGGAGGGGCAGAGAGAGAGGGAGACACAGAATCTGAAGCAGGCTCCAGGCTCTGAGCTGTCAGCACAGAGCCCAACGTGGGGCTTGAACTCACGGACCGTGAGATCGTGACTGGAGCCAAAGTCTGATGCTCAACCGACTGAGCCACCCAGGCGCCCTTTCTTTATTTTTTTCTTAGTATTTTCATCTCTTTGCTTATACTACCCATGTTCTCACTTGATGTCCACTTGTTCCATTAGAGCCCTTATGCTAGTCAGTTATTGTAAATTTTAGTCTGATTTTGAAATTGCTGCCATATCTGAGTTTAGTTCTGATTCTTACTGTATCTCTTCAAATTGATGTTTTGCCTAATTAGCATGTCTTGTAATTTTTTGTTGAAAGTCAGATGTAATATATCTGGTAAAAGAAATAGGTAGGCCTTCAGTGTGAAGTTTTTATGTTTATCTGGCTAGTAGTTACCTATGTTTACTGTTCCTGTAGCCATAGTGTCAGGGACAAAAATTTTCTCTAGTATACCTGTTTTTGTTTCTCTCTTTGTCATTGGGTTTCCTTTGAGACTCCTTCTTCAGTAGATTCTGAGGCTTGTAAGTCTTTCAGCTCTACTCCTACGGAAGAAGCTGATTGATGTGGTAGTAGGTGTGGGAGAAGGGGAAGTGGAATATAATCCTATGATTAGTTTTTAGTCTTTTAGTGAGCCTGTGACTTTCATAAGTGCTTCTCTTATTCTCCTCTCCCCTCACCTTACAGTGGGTTGAATCAGAAGACCAGAGGAGCAGGGCGTGAATATTTTTGTTTCCTCATGTGCAAGGCTAGATGAAGCTGGAGTTGTATATTTCCCTTCTCTCATTCCAAAGACTAGTGGGTGCTGGAGTTGAGTGTTTTCCTTTCTGTAGGGCAGTCAGTCTTTGATGTAATGCAAGTTGGTTAGATTTTGGTAAATTGTTCCCTTGAAGGGCTTTTGTTCAGCAGAACCCTGGAGCTTTTTCAAAATGCTTACTTTCCCCTTTCCCTGCTGAAGGGGAGTTTTCCTTGATATTTACCGTGAGAACATGGTGTGTTTCTGGAAGGTAAAACACAGCAGTGTGTAGGGCCCCTCACTGAGACTGGGCTACCTTAAGTTTCTATCTCTCTTGCTAGTCCATGCTTAACCTTTAGAAATTAATGAATACCTACCCTTTAAGTGTTCCTACCTGGTTCCAGTTGTGGGTTCTGCTTCTGGTAAACTGTAACTCTTTGCATTCCTTTTTCTGTCTCCACCAGTGTTTACCACACTGGTTTGCCCTGTGACCTCGATTCTCTGATAATTTAAGAAGAGTGGGTTGATTTTCAGTTTGTTTAGCTTTTTTCTTATCTTGAGGGAAGGGAGTGACACCTTCCAACCTGTTTACATGTCAGATTGGAAACTAGAAGTCAGAACCTATTTTTACAACAATTTTATGTATAGCATTATCTTAAAATATGGAATTTTTCATTTGTTCATTCTATCAGCATTTACTAAATGCTGATTATGTATTAAACTCTGTGTTAGTGCTGAGATTATAGAGTTAAATAAGGCATAGTTCATAAATCAAATGAATTTATATTGAAGGAGCTATTTGAAGTATACAAGTCAATGAATATAGTACTGTGTGTTGAATACTACAATGCATAAACTTGAAATGCATGTAACTTGAACATGATACTAGGTATTGGTGGTAAAGTAATTTCAGTCAGATGGAGGGATTCAGTGAAAGTCACTCAGAATTGGTGAAAATGAGCTGAACTGGAAGGACTGTTACAAGTTGACTCAACACCTATAGGCAGGAAGGGCAAGAGGAGGGAAATACAGTGAAGGAATGTTACGGACCAAGACCACATGGGACAGCATGAAGCATTTTGTGAATTGCACTCAATTTTAAGATATAATTAAAGATGCCAGATCAAAAATTGGGTGAAAAAATGGCTAGAGAAGCATCTGGAAAGGTAGAGGTTGTTCATCAGGAAGGCCCTTATTTGTTAAGCTATTTAAATTGATTGAACCTTATGTTCAAAACTAAGGGGAATCATTATTGGGTGTTTTGAGGGGAAGGAAGTGACATGATGTAGCTGTAGAATGATCTGATAGCAGTGTGGAGGATATATTATTAGATGGAACCAGGAGGATTTTGTAGTTGAAAGAGAGCCTGCATGAATTAAAATGATAGAAGCAAAGCAAACTCGCCAAACCATGGATGGAAGTTGATAGTTTATGTGGCATGTAGTTCTGTTCATAAACAAAGTAATAGACGGAGTGGCCATTTTGTAGAGCATTGTTAGAATAGACTTATCTAACTGAATTTAGGTGAATGTATTTGTGAAAAGGTTTTTGTTACTTAATAAATTGAAAACATGACAGATCACGTATATTTTCTCTCATAGCACTAAATCATGAAGTGCAGTAAATAATGCGTGGAGACAATAAATATTGCGGTTATATTGGAGCTGGTATGAAAAGACCATGATATTTTGTTTTTTTTCCAAAAGGTTATTTATAAATGCAGGTGGTGACATAAAGTGAATTATGTTCCAGTAATGTGAAAGCTGTTGGTTCTTATTTATAGCTAAAAGCTGGTATTTCTTACTTTGAATAATGGAGGTAGCCTTGAATCTTAGTTTGGAAATATCTGTGAACTGTGATTAGCCACATTATTTTCCAGGCTTTATACTTCAAGATAAATATTGCTTGCATAATTCGTGGATTTTTCCTTGAAAAGCAAGCAAACAAACAAGCAAACACTAAAACCTGAAGAAGCCTATTCACTAGTGATTTCTGTTGGAAATGTGTTCAGAGTCAGAAGAAGATCAGACCATGCATTTAATCTTAATGGAAGCAACGCTGCCTTTGCCCTCAGTTGGGTTTCTTTAATCAGTTCTTTCTTAGAATAAAAATTTCAGCTTGGGGGTGCCTGGGTGGCTCAGTTTGTTAAGCATCTGACTCTTGATTTCAGCTCAGGTCATGATCTCATGGTTCCTGGGATCCAACACCACATCAGGCTCTGCACTGAAAGTGTGGAGCCTGCTTGGGATTCTCTCTCTTCCTCTCTCTCTCTCTCTCTCTCTCTCTCTCTGCCCCTCCCCTGCTTGTGCTCTCTTTCCCTGTCTCTCAAAAGTGAATGAATAAGTTAAAAAAATTTTTTGAGCTCATTGACTTCCTCTGTTGTTTGTGTTCTTTTAGCGCTCAAGTGTATTTTAATGGCAAGTATATTAGTGACTGGTGACGATTTTGTACCATTGGTTGCATTTCAAAAAAAAAAAGGTGGGGGGATAGTGGCCTGGGTGGCTCAGTCGGTTGAGCATCCAACTTTGGCTCAGGTCATGATCTCATGGTTTGTGAGTTCAGGCCCCGAGTTGGGCTCTGTGCTGACAGCTCAGAGCCTGGAGCCTGTTTCAGACTCTGTGTCTCCCTCTCTTTCTGCCCCTCCCCCACTCATGGTGTGTCTTGCTCTGTCTCAAAAATAAATAAACGTTAAAAAAATTTCGTTAAAAAAAAAGGAAGAAGGAAAACTAGGTGTAGTGACATTGTTTGTTCACTAAGATCTTTCTGACATTCTTACCCATTAAAGTGATTTTGTTAGTAGACTTGACAATTGAAAACAAACATCTTGGAAGGTTTTCTATTTGTGTTTTTCTGATTTTAGTTTGAATGTTGTTTCTTTTATTTTCTCACCTGTTTTTTCACTCCTGACTTCTTCGTCCTTGGCCTTTCTTGTTAGGAACATTGTTGTTTTTTTTTTTTAAACTTTTTGAGGTTTGTTGGTATAGCTTTGAAATCGCTTCTGCTAATAGTCTCTTTGGTTTCAGGAAAATGATACTAGCCTTTTAGAGCAGTGGAATACTGGCGATAGCAAGTGGTGTCATTAATGCCAAACATAATGATAAAATTGTGGAAAAATTAAATATAAGTTTAGTTTTTTTGGATTTAATTACATTGAAATGTGTCTCTTAGCATAATTATTGACTATTGTAGTAATTTATCTTTCCTTTAAATTATTTAAAATAAATAAAATTCCTCACTATGCTAAATTGTTTTTCAGAATTAGAGCTCTTTAATTTGGATGGGTGGGTAGAGAGAAGTTACTTTTATCTGTAACATTTTCCTGTAGAAAGCAGTATTAAATGTCTTTTAATTTATTCTAAGTGGAATGTAATTATTAGATGTTGGTATTTGTACATTTAAATGGATAAAAGTATATATTATTTTTCCATTTACAAAGCATCCAATTCATGCTAGTGACTCTAGTCTGTCATTGATCCTGACCTGTGGTGTATGGGCGGTCAGTTGCCTTGTAGCAGGAGATTTAAGCAACCTTTCTACAATAAATAATGAAATGCACTTGAATAAAGGGCATTTAAAATACAGAGTTAAAGAAAATTGTCTATGTTTTAGGTTTCTTTTTAGTTGTGTTAAAACAAAGTACAGGCATATTTTGGGAGATGATATTGTGGTTTCAGTTCCATACCACTGCAAAAAAGGTGAATATCACAATAAAGTGAGTCAAATGAATACCCTGGTTTCCCAGTCCTTATGAAAGTTGTCTTTTCATTATACTGTAGTCTATTAAGTGTGCAGTAACATTATGTCTAAAAAAATGTACATACCTTATTAAAAAAATACTTTATTGCTAAAAAATGCTGACCATCATTGAATTGTAATCATAGAACACACATCACCATGACAAATACAATAATGATGAGAAAGTCCGAAACATTGTGAGAATTACCAAAATGTGACACAACACAGAAGCACATAGTGAGCAAATGCTATTGTAAAAACGGAGCCAATAGACTTGCTCAACACAGAGTTGCACAGACCTTCAGTTTGTAAAAAACACAGTGCAAAGTGCAATAAAGTGGAGCAAAATGAAATGAGGTGTGCCTGTAGAGTTTGGTTGAATAAACTTTTATCAGCTTCCTACTAGATGCCAGATAATCAGTAATAGAGAGATGGGTACACCCGATTGATTCTTGCTGTCAAGCACAGGAGAATTTAAAAAGCAGGCAGTCTTGAAAACATAATACAGAATCTACCTCTGAACAGGGTTTTGAGCGAGACCTTATTGAGAGAAGCCACTTCTGCTAGGTGATGTGATGTGAACTAGGGGTTTGCTAGGGAGGGACCAGAACTAGTGCAAAAGCCACTTCAGCAGAGCTTAAGGAACCATCTCCTCACCCTCTCTCAGCAAAACAAAACAAACCACTTTACTAATGAAACAAAAACTCAAAGTAAGAAGAAAAACATAAAGGGAAGAACAATAGACAAAGTGAATTCACTGGTATGTTTTAATGGGCTGAAATTATCCAAAGCTAGACTAGGAAAGAGCATGAATTCTAAGATGAGGAGAGTCCGGAGTTTCAGTTATTCTTGCCCTGTGATCCTAGATAAATCACTCAAGTGTCTCAAGCCTCTATTTCCTTCTCCTGGTAGGTGCTGTTGGTGCCATACCCAGATCCTTTTACCTGGATGGGGTATTTGCCTGTCCCTCACCTGTAGACCTGGTGACTGACAGCTCTCAGCAGTAAACACTTCCACAGATTTGTTCGGAGCTGTCTTAACCAGAGATGCCTGAGACATGTTCTCCACTTGCCCAGGGGGTGGGGGGTGACCTGTAGCCAGTGACTGACTTCTGTGAGGAATGGGGCATGGTCATGTCTTAAGACAGGACAACTCCCTGGTGCCATTTATTATTATTTAATTTTTTTAAGGTTTTTTTTTTTTTTTTTAATTTTATTTTGAGAGAGAGAGAAAGAGAGAGAGCAAGCAGGTTGGTCAGAGAGAGAGGGGAGAGAGAGAATCCTAAGTAGGCTGCGCACTGTCAGTGCAGAGCCTGATGTTCGTGGGCTCGAACCCACGAACCGCGAGATGGTGACCTGAGCTGAAATCAGGGGCCGGACACTTAACTGCGACCCTCCATGGTGCCATTTAGACTCCAGAGTTCGTGGTGGGATCAGGATGAGGTTAGACTTCAGCTGCACCTGTGGCTTCATTGCCTTACCCACTTCCTTGAACTTTTTATGTAAAAGTACACCCTCAGTCACTTCCAAAGAATTATCATCTTAGCCTTTGCTTCTCAGACACTCCACCTAAGACATGTCCTCCCTCATTTAAAATTGTTGTCAAATACACATAAGATTTGCAATTTTGACTTTTAAAGTGTACAATTCACTGGCATTAAGTGCATTCGCAGTGTTGTGCCATTATCTAGTCACTATATAACACTATCTAGTTCCGTAACTTTTTCATCATCCCAAAGGGTAACCCCATATTCATTAAGCAGTTGCTTCCTATCACTCCTCACCCTCTTACCCCTGACAAACCTTCCCCCTGCCACCCCCAGCTATGGGCAGTACCTAGGAGTGGAATTCCTAGGTCATATTGTAATTACGGTTTTAACTTACTGGGGAACCGCCATTTGTTTTCTATAGAGGCTGCATCATTTTACATTCCCACCAGCAATATACAAAGGGCCCAATTTCTTGACATCTCATCAACACTTTTTTTTTTATAGTGGCTGTGGACACTCATCTTTAAAATTGAGCTAACACTCATCCTAAGGTTATTGTGAGTATCAAATGACTTGGTGCATAAAATATTGGCATGTTACAAAGCACCATACGGATGCTTTTACTTTTTGTGTCCTGATACCCAGTTTGAACGGAAATGGGTTGTAAATAGTAGGTCTGTTCTTTTCTAAAACTTGCATGGAAAGAATCATAAAACTCATTTTGAAAGAGAGAGAGCGAGCGAGCACGGGAGGGGTAGAGAGAGAGAATCCCTCACAGGCTCCACGCTATAAGCACAGAGGCCAGCGTGAGGCTCAGACTTTCGAACCGTGAGATCATGACCTGTGCCAAAATCTGGAGTTGGATGCTTAACCGACTGAGCCACCCAGGCACCCCAAAACTCAATTGTTATAGACCATGGGGAAGGCTAATTTAGGTGTATAGAATTAAGCTTTTAGTTATCTCTTTTTACAGTTAATAGATGTTATTTATGCATTTTCGGTGCAAGAAAAATTAGGGATCTTTTATTTCAGTGCCTATTTATTAGCAAAAGAGCCACTTTCACCAAGACTTGTCACTGTTTTGCTTTGTTGTAAATCTTATTTGTATGCTGACTTAGAAAAATGGTAAATGTTGGGTGATCTAAAAAACCTAAAACTACTTATAAATTTTTTCCCGGAGATAACAATTTTAAATTACTTTTTTTGTCTTTTTTGTACATATTTGAGATATATATGTTTGTATATATGTACATGATTTTATTTAATATTATTAGTTAACATGATTTGTGTTTCTAACTGTATTAAAAATCTCTGTAAAGTCAGTTTTAGTGACTGTATAGTGTTCCTCATTGCAGGTATTCCAGCATTTTCATGTGGATGAACTTCTACTAATCTATTTTTGGGGTATGTGTGTATGTTTAAAGTCTTTTTTTTGGAATCTTCGATTATTGTAATACTTCTTTTGTTTCACAGGTTACCTATTTTAGAGCCTGTTACCGCTTTTGTTTTTTTTTTTTTTTAATTTTTTTTTTTCAACGTTTATTTATTTTTGGGACAGAGAGAGACAGAGCATGAACGGGGGAGGGGCAGAGATGGAGGGAGACACAGAATCGGAAACAGGCTTCAGGCTCTGAGCCATCAGCCCAGAGCCTGACGCGGGGCTCGAACTCACGGACCGCGAGATCGTGACCTGGCTGAAGTCGGACGCTTAACCGACTGCGCCACCCAGGCGCCCCATCCGCTTTTGTTTTTAAATAGTCATCAGTTTAATATCATTGCTTCATGTATTTCTATAAAACATTTTTATTTATTTGGATGCTTTCTAAACTTTGTCCTTGGGTGGTTTTTGTGGCTTTCTGCCAGGGATAATCAAAAGCCACAAGATTAAAGCGACCCATGTTTTTGAAGCCTCAGTTTTAATCTCTGCTAGATCATTTATAATATATAATTACAAACATGGATATATTGTGGACATTAAGGTAAAGTTAACAAATTTAAAGCTAAAACTGGAAATACCAAGAAATTGGATAAATTCTAGTACCTTGGTGCAGAGGTGTGATATGGTTTAGTTTGCAATATGTGATATTTTCAAATTTTACCATTCTCTATAAAATAATGATTATGTTGGTAATACTTTTCTCATTTGAGCTGACTTGGTAGGCGCGCGTATGTTTTATAGCGTATTGTTACGGACTTTTGAGTTATTTGTCATTAAGTGTTAGATAACATTTTAATAAATATTCTTTACATATGTTGGACACATCTTGCAAGACTCCTTTCTGATTTTTGTAAGTGATTTTCTGATATATTAGAGGTGGATTAAGGCATAGATGTCTGGGAATTAATTGAAATATCTCCACTTTCCTTGATTCCCTATTTTTTCCTTATGCACATTATTGAATGTAGAAAATGAAATTTCTCAATGACATTATCATTCTTCCAATCAGGTTTGCAATTCTTTTCTTTTATTCCTTTATTTTAGTTGATTCTTGTGAGTTCTTTGGTTCCCTATATACTTTCTTTCTTTTTTTTTTTTTAAATCAGACAAAAAAATCACATTTATTTCTGTAGTTCAAAGTGCAAATACAGCAAGTCAGCTCACAATGTTTCAAGATACAGTTTTAGGTATACTGAAAACTTAATCTACAAAAATGAAAGGTAAAAATTGGGAAATAAAGCTCAATTTTTTAAAAAATTCAAGTAACCCAAAAACCTTTAGATTAAAATATTCCACTTAAAACAATTCAGAAAGGCCTTCGTTTATGGATACCAGTAGTACTTTGCAATCCAAAAGGACTTCTCAAAGAAAGAGAATCACCTCAAACTGGTCAGCTTAGGATAAGAGTGGAGGTTCTTGGTGCTGGCTCTTTTTGGTTCGGCAGCCTCACTCAACACTGTCATTTGATGTGGTTGAACCCGTGATGCTTTGATGTTTAGGCAGATTCTAAAAGATGCTTAAGGTTCAATATGAGACCAACAGCCTGCTAAGAGTTTTTGAAATGGCCACTATATATTTAAAAGGTTTTAAAGACCAGTTTCAACTTCAGGAATATGGTGTTACTGGGGGAAAGACACGGATTAATACTTCTTCCATTACGTCAAACCTTTCCGTAAGGTTAGCAACGTGGCCTTTGAAACTTCCTGGTGAAAATCGTACCTCAATATCTATTTACTTATTTCTACACACACAGAACTTTTATGTAGAGTAGAAAAAGTTCCCACTAGGAAGATAGTTAAAGGTTGTTAATGTCCTTTGTATCCATTGTTCATTTCTGCTTGTTCATTTCTGCTCCGCAGAAGCAATGTTAGCTCCTCGCTTCAATTCAGGAAAAGCGTGCCTTCAGGAAGCTTTAGAAGAGATATTTATTCAGTCATTTTTGCAGCCTTCTTCCACCTTTTCATTGTAGGCAATAAAATGAGAGTCTGTTCCACAGATTCTATCCCACCATGTAAATGTTGAAGCATAACTTCCAATGAAGTTCATGTGGTGGAATTCATGATGCTGAGAACCGGCAATGAAAGGGATCAGATTTAAAGGGTTGAGAGGAATGTCACAACCACTATAGACATCAATAGTGTCTATCAAACGAATGGTCACCCATGCCCAAAGAAGAATGTCCCTATATCATTTCTTTCTTTTCTGTTTCTCTGTCATGACTTAGACCCTAACCGTCACTACCCCTTGACTCATGAATTATGACCTGGCTTCTCTGCCTCCAAATTTGTCCATTCTAGTACTTTGTTACTTTGATTTTTTTCCTGCTATGTTAATCTTTCTGAGTCTCTTACGTACTTATATTCCTGCTCTTAAGTTAAATGCTTATTTTAGGTAAAGGATACTAGATAGTGTTTCCCAGACTTGCTGCTTGCCTCCTGTCTTCTGTGTTTTGCTTCTTTTCATTCCTTTGGGTCAACTGTGTCCTTGTTTCCACTTTCTGAAGTCCTGGTCATCCTTCAAGGTGTCTCAAGTCGTTCCTTTTCATAAAACTGTTTTGTGAACTTCAGAGTGGGAACATCATAAGGCTGTAGTAGAGTTTGTCAAAACTACGTTCCAGGCCTGGTTCTGGAGATGATCAACTCTGTGACCCAAGCTATGCAACCTTTGTTAGTTTTTTGCTTCTTCATTTGTACAGTGGGCATGATGATCCTTTTATGGATATTGTAAACATTTAAATAATTTCTGTAAGTACCTAATACTAGGAGCTGGTGAACAATTTATGTTGAGTTGTTCACTCAGTAAATACAGTTAGGTGTATACTCTGTCCTGGGTTTTCTCTAGGTGATGAGCTGTGTACGGAAGGAGATACTGAAGTTTAAAAATTTTACATACTGTTAGTAATTTTGGGGGTGGAGGCAGTATGAAAATACAAGGAAGTATGAGTATCTTTTATGTTTTTAGTAAGAAGAACAGAAGTCCCTCTGCTTGAGTGTCAGGAGGACCTACTCGTAGGTGTAATACTGTGACTTCAGAGGCTATACGCAAAATATTTACGAACACGTCTTTAAGTCTGTTGGACCCACAGCAGCTTTAGGACGGTGTAACATGGGTATAAAACTCAGGGTCTTGATCTTTGATACAGGGTTGAGAGGACACCCTCCCTGCCCCGACTTTTGTGAGAATCAGATTAGGTAATATGTATACATCACTGGCACAGTGCGATCTTCTATGGCCAGTCTCCACCATGACACTATTACTTTCGATTAGGAAATGAGGAAATGGAAACACACAAAGGCTGGGTGGCTTGTGCACAGTCTTGCAGTTAATTGTAACGGCAGCAAAGGCTGTTGCCACTGCCACCTATGTCTCACCGACCTCTATGACTTTTTGGCGTCTGGTCTCACCAGAGTGTGGCTGTGTTGTGTTCGGTGCGTACCTTGTTGCGCACAGGGACAGGCAAGGGGAGAGAATCACGGTGGATTTTCCTTGGCTGTCATGCTTGCTGGGAAGTTGTATATCAGTGATACCTGTTGATGGTCTGGAGAACCTGGAGAAATGTCACAGGTCTAGTATTGCTATCAGATTGCCAAAAGGCTGTGTGAACTGATGATCTCATTGCAATGCAGGTTAACTTCTAAGAGAATAAGTACAGTTTTTGAGAAATCTTTATTCTGTTTGGCGATGCCATTGGTACAAGAGGAAGGATGCGTTATCCTTTAATTTTGAAGAACATAGTTTAAATTTTTCTCCTGTGACTTAATAGCTGTGACTTTGGATACACCATATAACCCTGAGAAGCTATCCTGAATCATTAGAAGTGATGATAATATATCTTGGAAGATTATTGTCAGGCTAAAGCGAGATGAGTTTAATTCCCTTTCTCATAATGCTTGGCTCAAAGTACATGTGACATTCACGCATTATCTCACTTAATTGTCAGCTGTGGTGGCTCTGTTTTAATCTCTATTTTGCAAATGCAGAAACAGTTCAGAGAAAGGTTACTTGAATCCACCAACCTCACACAGCTAAGTAGTAGCTCTAAGTTTTAACCCATGTTTGTCTGCCTCTCATTGCTACCTAGAATTCTGTGTTGTCATGTCTTAGGTGGGGTATAGACTAGAAAACAGTTGTTATATCTCTGTTGGATTTTATCTTCTCAAGGCCAGCCTTCTCACTTTCTCGACTTTGCTTATAGTGTAATAGTTGACTCAGACTTCGTGGGTTTGAAACTTGGCTTCACCGTTTGTTTACTGGGTGACTGGTGGCCAAGTGCTTCACTTTCTTGGCCTTCAGATTCCTCATTTGCAAAACAGAAGTAGTGAGGCATCCATTTCAACGGGATTTTAAGATGCACTACTGTGGGATGCTGGAGGGTACAGAGAAAGCCCTCAGTTGGTGTTTGCTGCTGTCTTTGTATGGTATGAGAAACAGTAGTGTGGAAAGAGTGTGGTGTTGGATAGACCTGGCATGTGGTCTGACTCTTTGTACCTTTTAGCTTCGAGTGAGACTTTTTTGAGCAACTTAACTTTTTTGACGTGTAAGTCTTTTTCCTTATCTTTAAAAAGAGATCATAAGGCCTACCTTACAGGTTCTTTGATGATGTTTAAAGGACAGCGTATTTAAAACGGTACACAGAAAAGCAAATACAAAATAAAGGTTAGCTTTCCTCTCCCTCCTACTCACCACTCCTGCCTTTTACTTGAAATCTTTGCTGCCCTCTTTTATTTGGAGAGATGCCTTTGGTCCTGTGACAGTGCAGTTCAGAATGACCACAGTGGTGCAAACGTACATCCAGTCTGTGCCTGATAGACGGTCCCACTCTTGCTTCTTCCGAGGTACAGGTCTTACTTAGTAGCTCAGTAGTTGTCTTCCTGTTGCCCACAAATGAAAGCAAGAGCCTTCTTACTTCCTAAATAATTTGTAAGTTTAGATTGAATTTGCCCAAAGGAAGACAGCTGTATTTTAATATTTTCATAAGAAATTATAGCTGTTAAAAATAATTCATACTTTAGTCTTCTCTGTACTGGTGTTAACAGCCAACTGATACGATTTTTCCCTAAAATCTTTCATTCAGCAAATATATTTAGTAAATATCTCATTCTTATCTACGATATGTACCACACATGACATACGGCACATATTACTGATGATTGATTGTTTTATTTACCTGTTTTTTAGGAACTGAGGAGAAGATTTATGCCTAAGTGTTTTCTAAAGAGTTTGTTAAGTATCATCTGACTTCTCAATAAATTATAGTTCTGATGATATCTTTTAAATATAATACCGCTAATAATTACATAGTGTTCATAGTTAACTTTCTTAAAATTTACACGATAGTTGTGAGAGCAAAATAGTATCTATTTTATGAGATCCTTAAGGCTCACCAAGACACCAGGATTAAGTGACTTCAAGTCCCATTGTGTATGTAATTCGAAGATCCAGGACTGGATCTGAGACTTTGGTTGATATTTTCATGAAAACTGCATTATTTATTTATACCCTTCCTTGTTCCAAAAAAGAACTTAACATAGCTTTTAAAAGTGGAAACACTGCTGCAAGGTATAATAGATTAAGAATGAGTAATAAAAGGAGGCAAATGGAATATAAAGTTAGGAAAACAGGATGGTGTTCAGGAGTCCGGTTTTTTTTTTAAATTTTTTTAAATGTTTTTATTTATTTTTGAGATAGAGTGTGAGTGGAGGAGGGGCAGAGAGAGGGAGACACAGAATCTGAAGCAGGCTCCAGGCTCTGAGCTGTCAGCACAGAGCCCGATGCGGGACTCAAACCCACCAGCCGTGAGATCATGACCTGAGCCGAGGTCAGACGCTTAACCGACTGAGCCACCCAGGCACCCCAGAGTCAGGTTTTTTTAAATGTTTATTTTGAGAGAGAGAGAGAGTGCGTGTGTGAGCTTGGGAGGGGCAGAGAGATTGGGAGAGAGAGAGAATCCCAAGCAGGCTCCATACTGTCAGCGCAGAGCCTGGCGCGGGGTTCCATCTCACAAACTGTGAGTTAATTACCCGAGCCCAAATCAAGTCGAGGCTTAACCCCCGGAGCCCCCCAGGTGCTCCCAGGAGTCAGGTTTGTATGTGAAATGCACTGTTGGGTTTGCTACTCTCAGTAAAACTTGGATGCAAAGTTGGGTTTTCAGTTTCTAAATCCATACCCCCTCCCCCAAATAACCAGTATACCTGAGAACCTTTCACATAGGGCTAGGAAACTGAGCACAAAGAAATGTGCCTAAGGCATTCATTGAGGCGTTGCTTATAATGTCAAAATTAAAAAGCAATCCAAATATCAAAGAGGGGAATGGATAAGTAGAAACAAATACATAGAATAGTTGCTATTGGACAGTGAAAATGAAGGAAGTCAGTGTGTATCAGTATGAGTGGGTACATTGTGAAAACAAAGTTGAGCTCAAAACAAACTGTACAACAGTGGCATTACTAATGCAGATTTTTAAAAACAAAACCATACTAATTTATCTTGCATAAGAATAGTATTCCAGAACACGAATGAGAAGGATACACACCAAGTATGGAATAGTGGTTATTTCTGCGAAGGGAAAGAGAGAGCATGAGGGAAGTCAGTGCAAAAGAGATTTCAACTGTATCAAATAATGTATTTGACAAAAAGGGATGGTGACTTTACATTACATTCTCAGTAATGTATAAGCTTTGAAGTAATTTGTAAGTAAACCTACACGAGTAGGCTTAACCAAAAGCAAGTAGCAATGTCATTAAAGTTTAATAACATTTTCATTTTTACAGTTCTCTTCTGTATCATAAATGATTCTAGATTTTTATTTATAATAGTAATTAAAAAGATTCCCTTTCAAATTTATGTAAATAAAACAAGGGTTGGTATTTGAAGAAAATGTTAATTAAGTAAATGGGAGTGTGATAGCATGTTGATATGTAATACTGTTGAAGATGGACTATGTAAAAGAAAGTTAGGAAGCACTAAGTGTTAAGATTCAGTTTCCTCCTATAAGGTTGAAGGAAGTGTGTGAGTCATTCTTTGTTGATGATGCTAAGACCAAAAAATCCCCCCCTGTAGATTTTCTAGAAATAGAGTAGTTTTTCCTGGGTACCCTATGTGTCACCTGTATCACGTATAATGGGTACACTCACAGGATCGTGTCTCCTCCTGTGCTTTGGTATTGACTGACGTCATCACAGCAAAGTGCAGTTCAGTGGAAGGGGGGAATGGTAGGTGGAAAGATGGATTGAAGCACAGAGGATAGACACAAAGTTGTGCTGTCTCTACTGATTTGTCTTTATCAAGGCATGGATCTTAAGAGCACCTAAGAGTATCCCATAGCTTGATTATTGCAAGGAATCTATGGATTTAGCAACAGTACTCGGAGAATATTGAATGTAGACTTTAACATGTTTTGTGAAGTGCATATCCTACTGTGTCTCTACTATATGCACTTACTTCTGTGGGTGATAAAGCACAAACGCATTTTAAAGCACTGCTGAATGCATCGTGGTTTTTGTCCTCTATATTCTTCATTAGTGCAGCATAGTTATTATATTTGAATGTGTGATTTTTTTTTAACGTAAAGACAATATTCTGACTGAAAGTGGACCCCAGCATTATTGAACTGACATATTATACATGTTTAAGTCTTTTCATAAAAAATGCTGTCACTGTCAGTTCTCAGTGGTAATTCCTGAAAGAGACATAGATTTCAGTTCTTCTCGGTTGCCAGGGAAGGAGTGACTTATGCTTTGAGGTTGAATTGGAGTAGAGTTGACATCATATTGTGAAAGCTGAGAATCTGGAAGTGAAATGTACCACATCGGGGAGATGAGCTCCGACATTACCTGATGGCAGCCTTGGGATTCTCTTTAGAAGATTATATTGGTAAATTTTGGTAGGAAATGGGTACCTCTGGCCCCATAATATTGTATAATAAAAACATAACCAGAGTCCTTTTAACCTGGAAACTTTTTAAAGCAGATGTCACTACATATTATTAGCTATTCTAAGCCATAAAGATGTTACAATTTTAGGAAAGCAGTGTGCAGCATATGTAACTGAATAATGTATTATTTTAGTACACAAAAGTAACCGTTTGACATTTCAAAAGATGTTTACAAGATGCACAAGTAACTAAGTGTGGTATCTTGCCACAAGTAATTATTAGTATAAATCATTTAAAGTTGGGAAGTTGCCTTTCTTTTTGCAAGTAAGAAAAAAATTGATGTAAATTTGTTTATAGGTAGAAAATTTGCCATTTTAACTATTTTTGAAGGTACAGTTTGGAGGTGTTAAGTACATTCTCATTGTTATGTAACCATCTCTACCATCCATCTTCAGAACTTTCTGATCCTCCCAAAGTGAAACTTAACAGCCATTAAATGATAGCTCCTAATCCTTCCCTGTCCCTAGCCCCTGGCGCCCACCATTCTGTTTTCTCTCTCTCTGAGTTTGTTTTAGGTATGAGTACAATTGTACAATATTCGTCCTTTTTTGTTTGACAGGCTTGTTTCATTTGGCATAGCGTCTCTAAGATTCATCCATAAGTGTGTATTTCAGAATTTCCCCTTGCTATTTAAGACTGAATTCCATTGTATGTAGATACCACATTTTATTGATTCATCCTTTCTGTGACTTAGGAAAGGTGCTCTTTCTGCGGAGATTACTTAGGAAAAGACTCCCTCTCTGGGTTAAAATCCCTGTATCATACACATGGTGAGAAGATGGCACCTTTGCACTCAATCTTAGCCAAAAGGCCGAGGAGTGATGAAGATGGCACCTTTGGGTTTAAAAAGCAAAAACAGTCGCTCCCTTCTTCTGGTGTACTGCTCCTTGTACCAGGATGTGTGGCTGGGTAGTTCGGTTGTTACCTGCTTTCTCAGCCAGGTGCTTCTGTGCAGTGTATAAATCCTCTAATCATGCTTGATACTCCTGCCTATTTATATCCTATAGTTAAGATCATGTGCCTTGGAATCATTGTATCCTCTATTACTTTATTGTTTCTTTCATTCATTGTACTAAGTATCCTGAATATACAGTATGTGGTAGTAATTGTGTTTAGTGCTGGTGATATAGAAATGGATGAAGAACATGAGAGCATATTAGGAGGTAAGTAGATGAACAAAACCTAAGGATGTCAGAGGAAGTGTCCCTAACTTAATTTGAGGGATAACAGTAGAGCTAGATATGACACTTCCGCTGAATCTTAAGGTAATAGTTAACACTCAAAGCGTATCTTGTGTGAGTGATACTCTTTTAGGGCTCTACATACACATTAGCTCATTTATAGCTCAACACCCTTCTATAACAACTACGATTCTTATCCCAGTTTACAGATAAGGGAGCTGTAGAACAGAGGTAAAGACTTTATGAAGATGGTACAGAATTTGAATTCAATTTGGAGTAAAGATTGAAATTTAGACAGTTTGGCCCCCAAGTCTATGCTTTTAAACATTTCACTACGTTACATCTCAGCACCCAGGCGTGCCATGGTTGGGATAGGAAAGAAGGTTGTGGCACCGGTAGTGGCAGTTGTGGGGACATGGGGACAGGTAAGTTCGGGAATTCTAAAGAGATGGACCGTGTTCTGCAACACTGTAGAGGCGTGAGAGATGGCAGCCTTTCTGAGGGGGGCTGCGGGTTTTATAGCGATTGGCAGTTGACATTGATACATGTGAAACATTGGTGGGCCGTGAGGCTAGTTAGATGATCAGAGATTTTGTCTCCCGTGCTCTTCCACTGCCTCGAGGGCGATAATTTGTGTATCAGGTCCCATATCTATGTTGAAGCCAAAGTTCCTCCCCTTGCGAACCTTTGTTTAACATCTGTTTATAAGAATGGACTGAGTAGAGGTGGGGTAGGCAATGTAGCAAAAGACGACATCAGGGACCTAGGTGCTCCATCATGTAGGGCGTTTTAATAACGAAAGTGGTAAACAATTGGAGACACAGAACTCCACAGGAATTTTAATAGTGACAGGTTTTCCATTGTGTCTGGGGTCTGAACGTTTTAAATTGCATAAATTATTCATGTATTTTTTTCAGAAAATTTATTCAAATAGTCATCTGTTTTTGTTTTGAAAGAAGCTGGTTATCAAAAATTTATATCATACCTTCTCTGTCAAATGATTTTTCTGTTGCTTAAAGGTCAAAGCAAGCACTTTTTATATTTATTGTCTTATTTATGAATGATTTTCAGTTCTCCTAAATATGTCTGCTTGTTGTTCAAGAATGCCACAATGAGGTGTTTTTTGACTTTGTTCTGTCATTCTTTATAATCATCTTTATTGAACAAATCACAGACTTATCATTGTGCTCTACTCAATGTCATTCTTGCTCATAAATTGTAGTACTTTGAAGAAATCATTCAGTTCTTTTGAAATGACATTTAAAATGAAATCAACTTTCAGTTGTTAGAAAAAGTAACAGCTGTGACTCTGTAAGCTACTGTTAGTGGCTTTGGAAGCTTGTTGGTTAGCTAGTTGTCATAATGAGGTCATTTTCCAAAAGAAGATGAAGTCATTTGCCATCTTGTTTTAGTCATAGTGGGCTTTTTCTTTGGCCAAATATTTTCAAATTACACATTCCCACTCACTTATTTTCATAGTTGGTAATATTTTCATGGAAGAAGATAATGATGGAACTTTTGAAAGGCAGCAGTTTATATTTAACATGGCCAATATGTGATTTGTGTTTTATATTATAGTTAGAAATAGATCTCTATAGATTTGAAACATTATTAATTTATATTTCATAGTAGGAGAGCCAAATAGTGTGCAGTATTTGGTGTATAAACCTCAGCACATATAGTACAGATTCTGCCCAGGGTTGTGTCTCCTGAGTCCCTGTGGGTGGATGATCTAATCAGAGCCATCTAATCTGTACCTGCTTGAATTCTTGTGGCTCCACCATATATCACTCTATTTTCTTCTGGCATCTGGCCTTCCAGATCCACTGGTGATGGAACATTTATGGGCAGTAGAGATAAGGAGTAATTATCTGAATTGTTTTTATCTATTTTTACTGGTGCCTGAATTACATTTTCCTCTTGGTTGTAGCCCCTAGAAACCTGTCTGATTATTTTAGCCTCAGGATTCCATGTGTAGCAGAAGGGCTAATCTTAGAATACTTCATGATGATCTGCTCTAAGTGTCCTTTTCTTTGTAAAGGAAAGATAATTAGGATAGTGTTGTTATACAGTAATATAGAAGTAGTTAATATAATTAAGGAAGTTACTGCTAGTAGTGAAAACCATTTCTGTGAGGTATTAGAATTTATCTTTAAAATAATTAATTTGAGACTACTGGGTTAAAATGGAGAACCCCAAATGAGTTTCAGTATCACATTTAAGGATTTAATGTAAGAATCACAAAACAAGCATAAGTAATTATTAAATAATGTCACCTTTGGTTGAAGAGTTTAATATAAAGATAAGATCATAAGAAAAAACTTAATGGGAAATGTGGTCTGTCTTTAGAGGTATTGGAATTAAAATACAGGTTTCTGACAACCAAAGTTCTGTTGTTAAAGCAGTAAATAGTTAAGAATCTTGTATAAGTTATCTGTAGCCAACAATAATGCTGTATCACACACACTCGTGAAGTTTCTATGGTATACAACTATAAATCATTGTTGCTCATGACAGGACTTCACCAGTTCTGTTGACCTAGGATGTCCTTGGCTATCAATAGCTTGGTTTAATTTTATTTCATCATGCAACACGCCAGCCCTAGGTATGTTCTCATGATGATCGCGAAAGTGTAATAAAGTGCAAAAAATGCAGTGCATTTTGAAGACTGATGTCGTTGTGGACATATCATTTCAATTTTAATCTGTTGGCCATGGTAAATCTCAAGTCCAGCTAAGGTTCAAGGGATGGGAAATGGATGCAGTCTCTTTAGTGAGAAGAATAGCAAAGTCACATGGAAAAGGGTCCATATACAGGGAAGGGTGAAGAACTGGGCCCTCATTGCAGTCTATGTCACATAACCTAAAACATCAAAAACCAAAACAAATGAACAGTTACTTCGGTGCATAGCTTTCTTCTCTTTGCATATCATTTGATTATATTATATGTGTTTTCATAGTTGTATTTTTTAACTCTATGAATTTATTTTCAGTTCTAGTATATACGTTTCTAGGTTATAATTTAAAAAAAACTGAAGCTTTTTAAATAGGCATCTTTGAATGTTAAATGATCCTTGCATTTCTTGAATAAGCACTTAGTTTTGTGTATCACCCTGTTTACATGTCATTATAGTATTTTAATGTATGTTTATTCAAACTGGTTGTATTCAAGTTTTTGGCAGTTTAAAAAAATTTTTTTTAATGTTTATTCATTTTGGAGAGAGAGAGAGAAGGGGAGAGGAAGGGAGACACAGAATCTGAGGCAGGCTCCAGGATCTGAGCTGTCAGCACAAAGCCTGATTCAGGGCTCGAACTCATGAACCACGAGATCATAACCTGACTGAGCCACTTGAGCACCCCTTTGGTGGTTTTATATATGTGAGTGTGTTTGACTTTTTGGTATAATGAACAGTGATGCAGCTGATGTCCTTGTAGGAGAATCTTTCAGCTCAGTGTTTGCACAGATTCTGTAACTGGAATTGCTAAATAAGCTACTCCTGCAGAACATAATATGCACAGATACTCACGTATGTATTTGCTTGCATATACGTAAAATAGTGTCTGAAAATAAACTAATGGGGTTACACGAAAGTAAATAATCCTTTTGCACACAGCAAAGGAAACCATCAATAAGATGAAGACAATCAGTAAAGTGAATGGAAGAGGATATTTACAAATGATTTATATGATAAGAGATTAATATTCCAAATATATGGAGAACGTCTACAACTCAACACCAAAAATCCCCACAAATAATCTGATTAAAAATGGACCTGACTAGACATTTTTGCAGAGAAGACAGATGGCCACCAGACACGTGAAAAGATGTTCAACATCAGTCATCAGGGAAATGTAACTCAAAACCACAATGAGATATCACTTCACACCAATCAGAATGGCTAGTATCAAAAAGACAAGAAATAATAAGTGTTGGTGAAAATGTGGAGAAAAGGGAACTCTTGTTCACGGCTGGTGGGAATGTAAATTGATGTAACCACTGTGGAAAACAGTATGAAGATTCCTGAAAATTTACAGCTAGAAATAACCATATGGTCTAGTAATTCCACTTCTGAGTGTTTATCCAAGGAAAACAGAACACTGATTTGATACAGGTATTGCTGTGTTTAATGCATCATTATTTACAGTAGCCAAGATACGGAAGTAATCTAATTGTCCATTGGTAGATGAGTGGATCAAGATTTGATACATGTATGCAATAGAGTATTACTTGGTCTAAAAAAGAATGAGGTCTTTCCATTTGTGACGACATGGTTGGACCTAGAGGGTATTATGCTAAGTGAAATAAGTCTGAGAAAGACAAATAGCATATGATTTCACTTTTATGTGGAATCTACACAAAAAGGAACAAAGAGAACAGCCTGATGGTTTCCAGAGTGGGAGGGTGGTGGGGGAATGGGTAAAATAGGTGAAGAGGTTTAAGAAGTACACATTTTCAGTTATAAACTAAATATGGCATGGAGATGAAAAGTACAGTGAAGGGAATACAGTCAACAGTATTATATAATGTTGTGTGGTGACAATAGCTACACTTACTGTAGTGAGTACTGGGTATGGACTTGTCAAGTCACTATGTTGGGCACCTGAAACTCACACAACATGCTATGCCAGCTGTACTTAAATAATAGAAAAGAAAGAAAATCTTTGAAAGGATGTACAAAATACACAGGGTATTTGTTGCTTCTCGGTTAGGAAACTTGATAGGATGGTAGATGATAGTCTAGTAGGAGGGAGATTTTCCGGTTTGTAAGTCATTGAGTAAAACTTACATGAATGTATGTAGTCACAAAATGATGTTTTGTAACTTTTTATTTTGCAGTAATGTAAGCCTGTCAGAAAAGTTGCAGAAATAGTATAATGAGTTCATATGTGCTCTTCACCCATCTTATCCTAATGTAACAACTTACCTACCCGTAGTATAATTATGAAGCCAGGAATGATAGTTTTGATTAAAACTATTAACTCAATGGCAGACTTTATTTAAATGTTACAGTTTTTCCCTCATGGCGTTTTTCTTTTTCAGTTACCAGTGTAGTATCCCACATTGCATTTAGAGGTTCTGTCTTCATCATCTTAAGTTTCTTCCAATCTGTGATAATTCCCATTCATTCTGTGTCTTTTATGACCATGATGCTTTTGATAACTATCAGCAGCAGTTTATAGAATGTCATAGATAATTTCTGAAAGGATTCTTGATAACAACAAATTTAGAAATATGTCATAGTGGTTTTTTTTCTAAAAAATGGATGAAGTAAAATGCATATAGAAAAGAACACAAATTATAAGTGTATAGCTTACTGAATTTTCATAAACTGAACACACCCATGACACCAGCATGTGATCAGGAAATAGAAGATTGCCTTCATCTCAGAAGCCTCTTCCTCATGCCCTTATAGTCACTAACCTCTCACTACCTTACATCCCACTTCATTTTATGAAGCTAGTATTGTACTGATAATGAAAGTGAAAGCTGCAAGAAGACTACAGATCGTTATCTCTTATGAATAAAAGCACAAAAATCTTCATCAATACTAGCACACTGGGTCCAGCAACATCTAAAAAAGATTTACACACCAAGACCAAGATTGATTTATCCCAGAAACGTCAGGTAGGTTCAGCATCTAAAAATCACTGTAATGCACCTTATCAATAGAATAAAGGGCAAAAACTACATGCTCATCTCAGAAGATACCAAAAAATATATTGAAAACATCTTTTCAAGATAAAAACTTACAATAAAGTAGGCATAGAAGGGAGCTTCCACAGCCTAATAAAGAGCACGTATAGCTAACCCACAGCCTACATCAAACTTGAATGTGAAAGACTGAAAGGTTTCTCTTCAAGATCAGGAAAAAGAATAGGACTCTTCTCCCACCATTTGTATTGATAATTGTACTGGAGGTTCTAGCCAGGACAGTAAGGCCAGCAAACAAGAGGGAATTAAGGAAATAATACCATTCACAGTAACATCAGAGAGAATAAAATAATCCAGGAATAAATTTAAAGACTTGAAAGACTTGTACACTAGCAACCACAAAACATGGAAAGATAGAAGACCCAAATAAATGGAAAGATACCCTATGCTCATAAACTGGAAGACTTGTTAGGGTGCCAAGGTACTCTCCAAGTAGCACTTCAAAGTTTCACCTGTTTTTTTTTTTTATAGGAATGACAGGCTAATTTAAAAATTCTTCTATAAATGTGGGGCACTTGGGTGCCTCAGTTACTTAGCCTCTGACCCTTGATTTTGGCTCAGGTCATGATCTTGTGGTTTGTGAGTTTGAGCCCTGCATCAGGCTATGTGCTGAGAGCCCCGAGGCTGCTTGGGATTCTGCCTCCCCCTCTCTCTCTCTGCCCCTCCCCAACTTGCTCTTGATCTCTCGCTCTCTCAAAAGAAATAAAAACCAAAGCCATCACATTTATGATTGATTATTGACAAGAGTTCTGAAACAATTTAATACACAAAGAATATTTGAGCAAACAATACTGAGACAGTATGGAAAAGGAAGAATTTAGATTTCTCGCTCTCACCATACACAAAAGTTAACTCACAATGAGCTATAGATGTAAACTGTCAGAGCTCAAACTATAAAATTCCTTTTTTTTTTTTTTTTAATTTTTTTTCAACGTTTTTATTTATTTTTGGGACAGAGAGAGACAGAGCATGAACGGGGGAGGGGCAGAGAGAGAGGGAGACACAGAATCGGAAACAGGCTCCAGGCTCCGAGCCATCAGCCCAGAGCCCGACGCGGGGCTCGAACTCACGGACCGCGAGATCGTGACCTGGCTGAAGCCGGACGCTTAACCGACTGCGCCACCCAGGCGCCCACAAACTATAAAATTCTTAGAAATCAATATCGGAATCAATGTTCTTGATCTCGAGGCATGTGAAACATTTGTAAATATACCAAAAACGAAAGTGACCAAAAATTAAAACATTCCGTGCTCTAATGGACAGCATCAAAAAGTGGAAATTACAACCTACTGAATGGGAGAAAAATTTCTGCAAATCGTGTATCTGATAAAATACTTGTATCTAGAATATATAAATAAGAGAAAACCCAATTTAAAAATGGGCTAAGGATTTGAATTGGTGGTTCTCCAAAGATTTGCAGATAGCCAATATACACATGAAAAGATGCGGAGTATCATTAACTATCAGGGAAATGCAAATCCAAACCACAATGATACACTGCTACACACCCATAGATGTCTGTGATCAACAAAGATAACAAAATTGATGTCTTGGGGTAATTCAAATCCTTTTGCATTGTTGATGATGTGAAAATGGTGCAGCTGCTTTGGAAAACATTTTTGCACTTTCTCAAAAGGTTAAACAGTTTTACCGTATGACCCATCAGTTTTACTCCTAGTGAAGGGGAATGAACAGTGAAAATACTTGTCCACCCCATAATTTGTATACAGCATTTTTCATTATAGTAAAAAAGGAGAGGGGCGCCTGGGTGGCTCAGTCAGTTGAGCGTCCGACTTCAGCTCAGGTTATGATCTCCCGGCTTGTGAGTTTGAACCCTACGTCGGGCTCTGTGCTGACAGCTCAGAGCCTGGAGCCTGTTTCGGATTCTGTGTGTCGCTCTCTGTCTGCCCCTCTCCCATTCACACTCTGTCTCTCTGCCTCTCTCAAAAATAAACATTAAAAAAATTTTAAGAAGGGGACACAGCCCAAATGTCGATATACTGATGAATTGATAAATGTGGATTATTCATACAATGGAATATTATTTGTCAATAAAAGCAGTTCAGTGTATGCTAAAACATGGATGATCCTTGAAAACATTAAGGTAAGTGAAAGAAGCTAATCACAAAATTCCAGTGTTGTAGGATTCCAGTTATGGCAAATGTCTAGAATGGGCAAATCCAGAGAAACAAAATACTTTGGTGGTTGCCTAGGGCTGTGGACAAAGGGCGAGTTGGGTTGGGTTGGGTTGAAATAGCCACAGATGAGTACAGGGTTTATTTTTGGGGTAATGAAAATGTTCTAATGTGACTTTGTGATTGCACAACACTAAATACACTAAAAATTATTGGATGGGAAAACTTAAATGTGTGAATTGTGTGGCATGTGAAGTGTCCCTCAATAAAATTGTTAAAAAATGATCAATAATGCTTGCCCTCTAAACATCTGTTTTACGAGAGACAGATGTTTAAAGCAAATAATTCAGTTTATAATGGGATGAGAGGAATAAACTGAAGAAATTGCTAACTTAAAGGCTGGGATTCTTTGTAAGACAGACTTGTCTTTGCTAAGCATACAAGTGAGAGGAGACACTGCTTTGAGGGATTGACAGATAGTTCAGCAAAGATGAAGTATGTGCGTAATCCTCAATATTTAATAGGCTCTCAAACTGTAACTGTCATAATTACAATGAGACCACAATACTAATAATTCAATACTGTAATTAAAGTGGTACAGTGTGGGGAACTAGTTGTTCCCGTGCATTAGCATTTTCTGAAATGTGGTCTGAGTAAGACTTCAACTGCTTCTGGACAAAAAGGTGGTAAAGTTAAGTAACTTTGAGGAAAATGGAAATTTTGGTGCTTAACAGCTAATGGACGATATTAAAGGCTTTGAGTAGTCCTACAGTAAAGAAACTATTTGATTTTGTGTAACCCTTGGTTTCTCAAAGTTAGTTGTTCAACATTCTTTTGTTTTCAGTACAGCTGTTAACATGTTTTCCAGTTTGTGTTCCCTGAAAGACAAATCCATGATTGCCACTCTGTTTTCTTTGTCTTTTTACCAGCCATTTTGATGACAGTACGATATACCCAGACTGTGGGTCCTTAGATGAGTGATTTTACAGAACAGTACCTTCTTTCAGTTATAATGCTCACTTTGCTCTTTCAGAAAAGCCTAGCAGGACACTTTCCTTTTGAAGATAGAGAAAGAGTTACGTTTCCTGACAAATTGTTGTGCCTCATCTTATGAAGACAATGGGAGCTATATAACCAATATTCTTTTCTTTTAATTTTGGCTGATACGAAGTTCAAAACAGATCTGTGTTCAATTAATCAACTCAGCCTCGGCTATTTGAAATAGTTTTCTTTCTGAAACCATCATAACTGTCATCTTAGTTATTTAATAAGCTTTTTAGTTTGTTCGATAGTTTTGGTTTTGTTTTTGTCTGGGTCTTTCTTGTAGTTTAAGTCCTTTTTTGGAAGTAGGTGAACTATATATTTGTATAATTGCTTAGAATGAGAAAAAAATTCATATACACCAATTATATAAGACTATGTTGTGGTTATGTTTGGGTGATTGTATTTTGAATCACCTCCAGTTTACCTTAATCTTTCATTTATAGGTATTCTAAGGATTTTCCCTTGTGCTTTTACATTGGATAAGGTGTTTTTTTTCTTTAGGCCTGCTCTGTTAGGCAGATTTACAAACCACGTGTTTAAATGCTAAGCGGTGGATGGTGGGAATGCAAGCTGGTGCAGCCACCTGGAAAACAGTATGGAGATTCCTCAAAAAGTTAAAAATAGAACTACCCTACGATCTAGCAATTGCACTAGTAGGTATATATTCAAGGGATACAAGGTGTGCTGTCTCAAAGGGGCACACGCACCCCAGTGTTTATAGCAGCACTATTGACAATAGTCAAAGTACGGAAAGAGCCCAAATGTCCATCATCAGATGAATGGATAAAGAAGATGTGGTGTATATACACGATGGAGTATTACTCTGCAATCAAAAAGAGTGAAATCTTGCCATTTGCAACAATGTGGATGGAACTAGAGGGTATTAAGCGAAATTAGAGAAAGACAAATACCATATGACTTTACTCGTAAGTGGAATTTAAGATACAAAACATGAACATAAGGGAAGGGAAGCAAAGATAATATAAAAACAGGGAGCGGGACAAAACAGAAGAGATTCTTAAATACAGAGAACACACTGAGGGGTGCTGGAGGGGTTGTGGGTGGGGGATGGGCTAAATGGGCAAGGGGCATTAAGGAGGACACTTGGGATGAGCATTGGGTGTTATATGTAGGGGATGAATCACTGGAATCTACTTCTGAAACCATTATTGCACTATATGTTAACTAGGATGTAAATTTATTTATTTTATTTATTTATTTTAATATGAAATTTATTGTCAAATTGGTTTCCATACAACACCCAGTGCTCATCCCAACAGGTGCCGTCCTCAATGCCCATCACCCACTGTGGGGCGG
>NW_024412394.1:11287698-11544532 GCF_014898765.1 Herpailurus yagouaroundi | reverse complement strand
CCCCCCATCAACCCTCAGTTTATTCTCAGTTTTTAAGAGTCTCTTATGGTTTGGCTCCCTCCCTCTCTAACTTTTTTTTTTTTTCCCTTCCCCTCCCCCATGGTCTTCTGTTAAGTTTCTCAGGATCCACATTAAGAGTGAAAACATATGGTATCTGTCTTTCTCTGTATGACTTATTTCACTTAGCATAATACTCTCCAGTTCCATCCATGTTGCTACAAAAGGCCAGATTTCATTCATTCTCATTGCCAAGTAGTATTCCATTGCATATATAAATCACAATTGCTTTACCCATTCATCAGTTGATGGATATTTAGGCTCTTTCCATAATTTGGCTATTGTTTTAAAGTAAACTTTTGAGTAAAGAGTTTCTAGTTTTTTGTGCTGTGCTTACAACTTTTCTATAAGTCTGAAATTATTTAAAAATAAAAAGGTTTTGGGGCGCCTGGGTGGCGCAGTCGGTTAAGTGTCCGACTTCAGCCAGGTCATGATCTCGCGGTCCATGAGTTCGAGCCCCGCGTCAGGCTCTGGGCTGATGGCTCAGAGCCTGGAGCCTGTTTCCGATTCTGTGTCTCCCTCTCTCTCTGCCCCTACCCTGTTCATGCTCTGTCTCTCTCTGTCCCCCAAAAAAATAAACGTTGAAAATTCACTTTAAAAAAAATAATAAAGAAGAGTTAATACTTATTCTTTAAAAAAAAAAATAAAAAAAAAATAAAAAGGTTTTTCAGGGCAACAAAAACCATACCCAAGGTCGTCTGGGTTTTTCCCTATATCTTGTAAGTTTTACGGTTCTGTACTTTACATTTAGTTCTGTTAACCATTTCGAGTTCATTTTTCTGAAGGACATAAGGTCTGTGGTTAGATTCATTTTTTTTCCACATGGGTGTTCATTTGTTCGAGTTCCATGTGTTCCATTTGTGTTGCCTTTTTTATTAAAGATAAGTTGGCTATAATTATGTGGGCCTATTTTTGCATTCTTGTTCTGAACCATTGGTCTCTTTATCTATTATTTCACAGTACCACACTCTTTTGATTAATGTAGATTTATACTGGTTGTCCTTATCTCTTCCTTTGGATTCCAGTTACTGTCTTGTGTTTTCTCATTTCAGCATGAAGGATCCCCTTAAGTGTTTCTTGGAGGCTGGGTCTACAGCAACAAAGGTTTTGTTTTCCTGGGAATATCTTTATTTCTCCTTCGTTTATAGTTTGTCAGATATAGAATTCTTAATTATATTTTTCTTTTCAACAGTTTTAATGTTATCCCACTGTCTTTTCTTCCCATGGTTTCTGATGAGGAATCTCGTTGAAGATTTGTATACATGCTGATTTGATTCTGTGTTGCTATTCTCAAGATTCTCTCTTAGTCTTGGTACAGTCTTAATACCCTATGTGTAGGTGTGGATCTCTTTAGGTTTATCTTTCTAGGAATTTGTTGAGCTTCTTGGATGTGTAATTTTTTTCATCAAATTTGTGCCCATCATTTCTTCAGGTATTTTTTCTGTCTACTTTTCTCTCTCTTTTCCTTTTGGCATTCCGATTATGTTTATGTTGGTAAGCTTAACGATGCTTCATATGTCTCTGTGGCTCTGTTCATTTTCTTCTGTTACATCCTGGGTAATCTCAATTGACCTGTTTTCAAGTCTGCTGATTAGTTTCTTCTTCCTATTCAGATATCCTTTTGAGGCCTTCTGGTGAATTTTTCACTTTAGTTCTCCTACTTATCAACTCCAGATTTTATATTTGTTTGTTTTATATGAACTTCTTTCTCTTTATTAACATTTTCTATTTGTTGAGATATAGTTCTCATAGTTCTGTCCTTTTATTCTTTAGACTTATTTATTTATTTGTTTATTTTTAAGGCTTTGAACATATTTAAAGTATCTGGTGTAAAGTCTTTGTCATTTAAGTCAATTATCTGGGCTTCCTCAGGGACAGTTTCTATTTGTCTTTTTCCTTAGCAGGGGTCTTGTTTCTTTGAATTCCTCACATTTGTTTTTGTTGTTGAAAACTGTATATTTTAATATTACAATGTGGCAAGTGTGGAAATCAGCTTCTTTTCCCTTCCTAGAGTTTATTGGTGCTGTGTCTTATTTGTTTCATGAAAGTCATGAGCTAAACAAAAGTCTGTGTTTGTCATGTGCGGTCACAGAATTCTCAGTTATAAGCTTAGTGGTCAGCTAATGATTGGACAGAGATTTCCTTAAATGCCTGGACCCCAAAATCTCTAAAGACCTTTTGCCAGGATTGTGTGTGTGTGTGTGTGTGTGTGTGTGTGTTGTGGTATGTCTTTGATACTCAGCCAAGCAGGTTACAACTCAGCCTTAACCTTTACTTCCCACTCCTTCAGACCCTAGGCTTCAGCCAGGGGTTGTAGCTTTAGGATAAGTTCTTCTTGGGCATGTGCACAGGCCCTCACATGTGTGGGTTTTTAGATGACCAGGAATATGGAGTTCTTCAAAGCCCTTATGGGGACAGTCTCATTCCTCAAGCTTCCTGTCAGTCTTTTTGGTTAGTTTATGTTTTGCCCCAACCATTATCCATCTCATTGGTGATATTAAAACACTTGCTTGTAAGATATGTTTTCTACCAATACCTGCTCTTCTGCTGGGGGAAGCTCTTGTACAAAATGGGTTTTGCGTCCTGTGACATAAACATAAACCTTTCAAGTGAGGTCTTTCAGTATACGACCAGACAGATCAAATAGTTACTAGTGCTGGGATTGAGGTTGGAATGAATTTAAGCTTTATTTTGCTCCTTTCATTACTTACAATTGCTGTTACTTTCCAGTGTTGCCTCTGAGGTTGGGTGGGGGAGATGGTACTAGGAGAAGGTACAACACCATAAAGATCCCAAATCTACGTGAGGCACACAGCCATTTTTCTTCTGTAGATGTTCCTCCGTTGCTGCAACCATTTAGTGAATTTCCAGGATTCTGAAAAAACTGACTGCGACAGTGGTTACCAATGTTTCTTTCATTTTCATTTTCTTTTCATTTTTTTTCATTTCTTTCATCTCTTTCTATCTTTCCTGGAAGGTCAGAATTTTAAAGATACTCTCTGCCTTTTTCACTGATGTCACTCCAGTTTGCTAACCTTTTTTTAATCATTTTCTTAAATTTTTTAATGTTTATTTATTTTTGAGAGAAAGAGAGACAGAGCGTGAGTGGGGAGGGGCAGAGAGAGAAGGAGACACAGAATCTGAAGCAGGCTCCAGGCTCTGAGCTGTCAGCACAGGGCCCGACATGGGGCTCGAACCCACGGACTGTGAGATCATGACCTGAGCCAAAGGTGGATGCCTAACCAACTGAGTCACCCAGGCGCCTCAGTTTGCCAGCTTTTTAAAAAGGAATTTATGTTCAATAGGGATACGAGTTTTTGTTGTTTTTTAAAGACTTTAATGCTTTTTCTTCTTTTTCTTTTGTTTTTTTTTTTTTTTTTTTTTTTTTTTTTTTTTTTTTTTTTGTTTTGAGAGAGAGGGAGAGTGAGTGCACGCGGGGAATGTGGCAGAGGGAGAGAGAGAATCTTAAGGAGGCTCCACACCCCAGGCTCCACAACCTGGGGCTCCATCTCATGACCCTGAGACCGTGGTCTGAGCCGAAATCAAGAGTCAGATGCTTTACCCACTGAACTACCCAGGCGCTCCCAATAGGGATATTGGTTTTTAATTCTCATTTCTTTCTTTTTTTTTTTTTTTTAATTTTTTTTTTTTCAACGTTTATTTATTTTTGGGACAGAGAGAGACAGAGCATGAACAGGTGAGGGGCAGAGAGAGAGGGAGACACAGAATCGGAAACAGGCTCCAGGCTCTGAGCCATCAGCCCAGAGCCCGACGCAGGGCTCGAACTCACGGACCGTGAGATCGTGACCTGGTTGAAGTCGGACGCTTAACCGACTGCGCCACCCAGGAGCCCCTTTAATTCTCATTTCTAATGATATATCTGTCGTTTTTTTTGGTGTCAGGGTAACTCTGACCGTGGATCATAAGTTCTGAAATATTCTTTCCCCCTCTGTGTTCTGGGTTTGTAAACTAACACTTTTTATAAATGTATGTTAGTCAAGTTGGTTAATTTTTGTTTTTCATTCTACATGTTTGTCAGCTTGCTTTATAATTGTTATATCCATTATTGAGAATTGACTTAAAATATCCTGCTATTGCTGTTGAATTATGTTTTTCTCCTTTTGATCCTGTCATTTTTTTCTGCCTCATCTATTTTGTATATACGTTAATACTTTTATTATATATCCTTTTATTGACATAAAATACTGCCTTTTGTTTCTAATAATATTTCTTTTTCTGAGGTCTAATTTGTTAGACACTCTAGGGGCACCTGGGTAGCTCAGTCGGTTAGTCGTCCGACTTTGGCTTGGGTCGTGATCTCCTGGTCCTTGAGTTCAAGCCCCCGCATCAGGCTCTGTGCTGAGGGCTCAGAGCCAGGAGCCTGCTTGGGATTCTGTCTCCTCCCTTCTCTCTCTGCCCCTCCCCTGCTCATGCTCTGTCTCTCTCTGTCTCTGAGAAATGAATAAACCTTAAAGAAAGAAATGCAGGCAGTCTACCTCCCTTGTTCCTTCTGGTTTTGTTGTTACTTCTATTTTTATATTGTATCTAATTCCATCCTCTTACTTTCAATGTATTTGTCTCTCAGTCTAAGGTTTGTCTCTTGTAAGCAGAATATTCTTGGATCTTATTTTTGTAGTTTGATGTTTCCTGCTTTTTGGATGGGTTGTTTATTGCATTTATATTTAATATGATTATTTATAATAGTGTGTTGATACATTTTTTTTTCTGTTTGTCTCATGTCATTTTTATTCCTTACTTCTCCCTTTATTGCCATCTCTTGTGTTAAATTTATTTGTACAGTTTTATTTTTAGCCTTCTGTTGGTTTCTTTGTTACTCTTTTTTTAATAGTTGTTTTCTTAGTCCTTGTTCTAGGGATTTTAGTATGCATTTGAACCCCTCAAAGTGTACTTCAGAATATTTATTTAATTCTGAATAATGGAAACTTTCCTTGACTCTTTTCCTCCACCATCCTTTGTTCTATTATTGTTAGATATGTTACATCTGTTATAAACCCAACAATTTATTGTTGTAATTATTACATATTCATTCTTATGTCTTTTACAGAAGTTAAGAGAAGTATTTGGCATAAAAATTTTTTGTAGAAGTTTGAATTTATCCATATTTTTACCATATCTTGTACTTTTTTTTTTTTTTTCCTGTTTGAGTTATTGTCTGGAATCTGCTCCACTTAGACAGAACTATTTCCTTTAGTATTTCAAGATTGATTTGTTAGCAGGGAATTTTCCATATTTTAACTTCATTTTGAATTCATAGTTTTGTTGGATATAGAATTCTTGACCAGTGGTTTTTATTTTCATTTTTGACATTTTGCATATATTCTCCCTCTGCCTTCTGGCCTGTGTTGTTTTTAGTAAGTCAGCTTTTAATCTTATTGATGTTCCCACGTAATGTGGAAAGTCAGGGAATTTTAAGGTTTCCCTCCTTCTCTCTCTCTCTTTTTACTTGTTTGTTTGTTTATTTATTTATTTATTTATTTATTTATTTTTGGCTTCCAGCAGTTTGGCTTTGATGTGCCTGTATGTGCATCTCTTTGTATTTATCTTATTTTGCATTCATTGATATCCTTGGGTTGGTTGGTTTGTCCTCTTAGGAAGTTTTTCCTTCAAATACCTATTCTTCCCTTTGTCCTCTTCACTCTTTCTGAGACTCCTATCCTGCACGTACTTTTGTACGTTTGATTTTGTCCTGTAGATCTCTCGGGCTGTAGTTCTATTTTTTCCTCTTCTTCAGATTGAGTATTCCTCGTTTCCACCCATCTTCAGCTGCAGGAATTCTGTATTTTACCATCTCGTATCTGCTTTTGATCGACTCTAGTGAATTTTTCATTAGTCAAGTATTTCCATTTTGCCCTTTTGTGTAATTTCTCTTTGTTGAGATTCTGTTTTCATTGAATTATTGATATCATGCCTTTGTATAATTCTTTAAATGTGGTCTCCTGTAGTTTTTTGAAGATCTTTATAATTGTTACTTTGAAGTGATTTGCTCCTAAATCTAGTATCTGGCACTCTGAGAGATAATTTTCTGTCAAATGGTTTTTGTTTTTTTGTATTGTGTAATCTGTGTCCTTCAAAATGTGAGAATGCCTGTATCTCTTCTCATCTTTTTTTTCTTGTTTTTATGTAATAGCTTAGGGGTCATCCCTTTATCTACACTGTTTATTATTCAGTCATTGTTTTGTTAGAAGTCCTGCTTGAACTTTTTGAGGTGATAAGGCTTTTTACTCATTGCTGATGAATCTGTTTGTGGGCTGGTGTGTATTCCCTGTTCTGGCTTTTTAAAAATCTGCCCCTTTTTACTTCTTTACTTTATCTAGTGTCTCTTCTGTGCATTTGGGTCTACTTCAGTCTCGTCTGTGTGTGTACCCAGCCTTAGGCTGACTTAGCTTATGTGACGAGCCTGTCAGACGCCGTTTGCCTGTCCCACCTGTAACTTGGTGTTAACCTCCTGCCTAGCCCCTCTGCCTGTTGCTTGTTTTAAATCCGGTCCTAACCTGAGGTGTGCTGAGCTTTTGGTCACCCTCTTCTGGTGCCACTGGGATTGCCCTTTGTTTGGCAGCATTGCCAATGAAGTGAACCCACTTCTGCAATGGCAGAAAAGCGTGTGGTTTTCGTAGCCTCTCAGCCCTGTTTGAACTACTGTGTTGACAGGGCTTTGGTGGATGGAAGTACACTTGGGTAAAATACCACAGAATCCTGATGTTTTCCACTGAAGTGCCATATTTTTCACAAATACATGCTTAGCAGTTCTTGGTATCCTTTCCTTTGATTCCCACGGTGCTGATACGGCTGTTTTTGCCAGTTTTGTGTAAATTTATAAGAGGATTTCTTGACCTCCTCACTCTCATACTGATGTGAATTTTTGATATTCTCTCTTGCTGATTTTTTTTTTTTAATAGATCTTCTAACTCTTCTCCCAGGTTTCATCTTTGCCATCCCTGTATTCTTGTATGCAGGTAGGAACCATACCTTAAGCGTTCTGAATGTTTGGATGTGTTAAAACACAGGTGAGGTGATGGAGTTTTTGCTTAAAGCCCTCAGTATCTTCGTGTCTCACTCACAGTAGAAGATAAAGGTGAGCGCTAGGCCTTCCATGAGATTTCTCCTGTTATCTTTTCGACCTTTTCTCCCTTCATGCAGCTGCTTTTACAACAGTTTCTTTGCAATTCCTCTAAAATGCCAGGTATTTTCCTCTGTCAGATCCCATGCACTTGCTCTGCCTCTTCTAGAGGAGTGCTTTTCCTTTAGATTCTCATAGTTCACGGCCGCCGCTAAAAGGTTACCTTCTTTTTTATTTTTTTCATTTTCTTAGAGAGAGAGAGAGAGAGAGAGAGAGAGAGAGAGAGAGAGAGATCATGAGCAGGGGAGGGGCAGAGAAAGGGAGAGAAAGAATCTCATGCAGGCTCTGCACTGTCAGCACAGAGCCTGATGTAGGGCGTGAGCTCACAGAGTATGAGATCATGACCTGAGCCAAAATCAGGAGTTGGAGGGCACTTGTTGGGATGAGCACTGGGTGTTGTATGTAAGCCAATTTGACAGTAAATTATATTAAAAAATAAAAAAAACGAGTTGGATGCTCAACTGACTGAGCCACACAGGCGCCCCCTGAAAGGTTACCTTCTTAGTGAAGCTCTCCCCCACCATTTTGTAAAATCACAAGTTCCCAACCAACGTTTTCTTTCATATACACCTAAGTGTCACTTCGCAGTTTTTCTCCATAGCACTTATTACCATCTGTTATATCATAAATTGACTCATTTATTCACTGTCTACCCTACTATATAGTATAAGCTACAATAATTCAGAGATTTTGTTTACTTTGTTTTCTGTTTTTCCAAGGTCAAAACTGTCTTCCACAAACACAGTTTAGGCAACCATTAAATACTTCTCGAATGAATGGGCGCAAGGTGTCTGCATTCTAGCTTTTCATTCCAGGTAGAAAGATCTGAAAGGATATTGCATGACACACAGCTTTTTTGTGGTCTACATACAGGCTCAGTGAGAGAGACCTATCACGTGGTAAGTACAGTATTTGATGTGCCTGCCCACTGTTGTGTTTTCAAGATGGATTTGGCATAGTTTTGCTTGCAGAAATCTAAGAATGTTTCATTCACAAGGAGAGCTTTGATCTAGGCAAAGCAAGAGTAGAAATATGGTGAGGGGTAAAGGGAGACAAGGAAAAAATTATGAAAGTGTCTGTCCAAGAAATGTTGATTTAATTGTGGCCATCCTTGAGTGGGATGTAGAGAGTATAAGATCTGAATGGCCAAGTAAGGTAGAGTTCATGGAGTTAAGGATTGTGGGTATCCTACTGAAGACCTAAGGCTTAGGTGAAACAATGGGAGTCTTAAGCAGGTTGACTGATTGAGTTCTGTGTTTTTAGAAGAAAACTATCTGGACAGATGGAGGCTGAACCAGACTAAGGATAACTGCAGGGCAATGAATTTTTTGAAGGATCCTGGAATAGTTGAAATGAGAGATGATGTCATTTTGATCTTCCAACATTGGCAGTGTGGATGGAAAAGAGAAAAGATTGAAGAAAAAGAGAGGAAGTATACAGATTATACCTGCCAATGTAAAATAGAACCTGTAGGATTTGGAGGTTAAAGAGAGGAGTGAATGAAAGATTTGGTTACTAATTCAACAATGCTGTGTGTTTTTGGTGCTAGGAATATACTAGTGAAGGAAACCTTCATCCCTGCCCTCTTGGACCTTGTTTCCTAGGAGAGGCAGACCAATAAAGATTTGTAAATAATTATATAAAGTGTTGGGTTTTAGTAAGTATTATGAAGAAAAATAAAATAGAAACCATTGATAAAAATGTTTCATGGAAGGGTTTGCTAGTTGTGATAGGAAATCTGTTTGGGAAGACTCAACTGTTAAAGACAGTTTTTCTACCCAAGACAAGTCAAATGCTGACCCTTTGATCGAAGAAAAGTTGGGAACATGCTCGCAGGTCTCAGAACTTCTGCCTTTGAAAATAGGGTTCGTTATAGTGACATTAACTGACAGGAAATCTGCAGGAAGATGAATAGTTGTGGGAAGAGAATTTTCTCAGCTTATTCTTGGCTTTGAAAGCTGTGTAAGGCTTTTGCAGCTTTGTTTGACATTGCTCACCCTTCCTTTTTTGTTTGCCCCCATGTTTTTCATAATGATGGTGGCTTCATTTCTAGGAGATGCCAGATGTCCAGCATCGCTTCTTTACCTTTCCGGGCACGGTTGCCCGTGCAGGGGTTGACACAAAGCGTGACTGTGTGCTTGACTCACTCACGTGAAGATTTTTTGTTTGTTTGTGAACATGAGCGAGTATATTAGAATAACTGGAGTCTACCTTGATGTTGTGAAAGACTGAACTTTATGCTCCCAGTGGAGGACAGATTTTGACCTATTTTGCCACATTGGTACTGTTACTCATTTCACTAGGGAGAATAGGATTAGTTGGCAGAGAGGAATAAATTGGTTATCTTGTTAAATCTGGAGTGTGGAAGAGCAGGAACTCAACAGGTATCACTCTGGATAATTACATTTTATTTTATTTTATTTTATTTTATTTTATTTTATTTATTTTTATAATTTTTTAAATGTTTATTTTTAAGAGAGAGTGAGCGAGAGAGCAGGGGAGGGGCAGAGAGAAAGGGAGACACAGAATCCGAAGCTGGCTCCAGGGTCTGAGCTGTCGGCACAGAGCCTGTTGCGGGGCTCGAACTCATGCACTGCAAGATTATGAACCAAAGTTGGATGCTTAACCGGCTGAGCCACCCAGGCACCCCAATCAATGTTTGTTTATTTTTGAGACAGAGAGACACAGAGTGCGAGCAGGGGAGGGGCAGAGAGAGAAAGGGAGGCACAGAATCCGAAGCAGGCTCCAGGATCTGAGCTGTTGGCACAGAGCCCGGTGGGGGCCCGGACCCACAAATGGTGAGATAATGTCGGACGCTTAACAGACTGAGCCACCCAGGTACCCCTGGATGATTCCATTTTATGTTTGCAAAATCTGTTACAGTTCTTGAGCTAAGTGTTAATGCACATGTCGAATTTGATTCTTCATTTGAACCTTACCATAACCCATGAGACACACATTAGATGGTAATAAATACATTTTATAGAATTTAAAAAAATGAAGTTTGGAAGATATTTAGTATTTTGTCCAGTGTGTTTCTGCTATTAAGTGACAAACCCTAAATCCACACTTAGGTCTTCTGATTTTTAAGTTTAGAAGGGAACAGATACAGTGGATTAGATCCAATCTCAAAAGCAAGAATGGAAAGAATAAATAAGTCGGGTATGCTAAAAAGTAAGTTTCCCTCGGTTACTTTACAGTGAAAAGTATTACTGATAGGTTTTAAGAAATATTTTTTTAATGTTTATTTATTTTTGAGGAGGGGGAAGGCAGAGAGAGAGGGGGATAGAGGGTCTGAAGCAGGCTCTGAGCTGACAGCAGAGAGCCCCATGTGGGGCTCAGACTCATGCACTTTGGGATCATGACCTGAGCTGAAGTCAGATGCCTAACAGACTGAGCCACCCAGGTGCCCCAAAATATTTTTTAATAAAAAAAAAAATGTGCTTATTTGAGGACCGGATAGGATCAGAGATACAAAGGTAACTACTGCATGGATCCTATGGCATGAGTCATGATTTAACTGAGATATAATAGTACCTTATATCTGTATAAGATATGTTTTATGATAGCTTGCAGAGTGTGTTCATGTTTTTCTTCCCTCATAACGCCTTTGGCTTTATCTCTTGTTGCTCCTCAACATGTATGTTTTGCTCTAGCTATCAAAAGTATTTTGTTCTTTTAAGAATTAACCTCTTCATTACTTTCGGATCTTTATTCAGTCATCGTCTCTTCCCAGATGCCTTCCCATACCCTTAATTCTGGGGCTCTGTTGTAATTCTGACTTGTGGTTATATGTATGGTTTCTGTCCTATTGTATTGTAAGGATTTTGAGGCTTGAGAAGATGTCCTTTTTGATGGTGAGTCCTGAGTGCCTAGTTCAGTGCTTAGCAAGTGGTAGATCCTCAATAAAGGTGCATTGAATGAATGGAATTATTTAACTGTGGCTTTACTGTATTCCCCTGAGGTTGTATCCTTGTCCCTATATTCCAGATAAGGAAACATCTCTGGTGTAGTTACTTATTCTAGGTCTCATGGTTGTAAGCGTCAAAGCTTGGATGCCACATGAATTTTTGTGCTCTACCTGAGGTGATGGTCTGTAGAAGAATACCCAGTGAGCTGGAGGTGACAGGGAGGGCTTCCCCACCAGACTGTTCTGGTTTCGTCTACCCTTTGAGTACTTACACTTACAAAGGAGACTGATGGAAAAAGGAAAAATGTTTTGGTATCATTACAAGTTTGCAGCAGTTAGATTTACATTTTTTCCACTTGAAATTTAGACATTTCCAGGCCCCTAATTTAGATTTAATAACATCTTAATAATTTGGGCTTAATAATAAAATTTTGGTTATTACACGTAGCATTACTGTAGTGGGAAACTTTTCCAATAAAAGGATCAGTGCAAGAATTTTGAAGAAACTAGCCTCACTTGTTACTCTTCTTATGTCATCTAATGAAATGGTAATTTATTTTTCCTTCCTCAGCATACGCTTCATTTTCTTGGGAAAGTTAAGCAAAGGAAAGGAAAAAGTTGGCTGGTGAACTTTTACTGCAACAGTTGAAAAATGTATATAAGAACACTTTTTATAAAGGCTGGCTCACATAGTGATGCAGGTAATATTCTCATCTGTCGAGATGGGAATTTATTGTCAGGAACTGGCCGAAAACTGTGACACAGCTGAGTCAAGTCTTTGCCACTAATTGTCACGTCTATGCTTTCGACATAGTTCAGTTAAGGCTTTCATGTATTTCTTCCGGCAAGAGTCCATAGGTGAGCGTGGTGTTTTATTTGGCTGCCTAGTCACCTTGGTAAGAAACCCTTCTGTTGTTTAGATGGTTTTTACATAGGTAATCCTTGTAAAGATTTTCAGGAGTTTTTGTTTGTCATAAAATAGTGAAGAGTCTGTGAACGTCTTTGAATCACTGTCCCCAAGCAGTTGGCAAAAGGTATCGAATATTCTTATGCAGTTAATGTTAAGTCATTGCTTCATTGGTTCAGTTAAAATGTAGGCATAAATGATAATGGTCTGCATCATGAAAGACCTAAGTAATAATAAAAGTATTGATTAATCATTAAATATACATCTGTGTTTTAAAATGATACAATATGATTGCCATTCAATCAATAATGCTACTAGAAAGCTGTCACTTAGCTTGATTTTTTCCTAAACCTGCGGAAGAAAATTTAAGGCACATTGATTTCTGATAGGAGTAAATTGAACATGCAGTGACCGTGGCTGCTTTGGCCGTGATTTTGTAGGTAAACCACAGCTAATTCATAAAGTGCTGTAGACCCTTTAATACCTACCAAAAATGGGCAGGCTGTCAATTTGGAAGATTCCATCTAAAACATATTCCTTCACTTGGCCCTTGAAAAACTCTACCACAGTACCCTGCATAGAATTTAGTTTATTTACTGTGAAGAAGGAATGGTTGAGTCAACTCGCAGGAGATAAATCTGTGGTAGGTGTTCTGGGGCTGATTTTTAAACCACATGCCATCTCCCTCTTTTAGTTTATTTAACTTGCTAATATGTAAATTTTATTAATGAAACCAGGAGGGCTCATTCAGAGATATTTTAGACTTTTGCTTTTGTTAGGAGTGACAAACTAGTTTTGTTACTGAATAAATTCAGAGCTTTTAGAAAGAGCTCTTTATTTAATCTGTCTTAAGACATGAAAAAGTAGCTATCCAGTGTTAATTTACATTTTTAAAGGTTAATTTTCAGTACTGAGTTGTAATATCCAAGATTACTTTTCATTGGATTAACTGATAGAAATGAACCTGTTATTTACAACATCAGTTTTGAACATCAACATCATGCTGCCTTTAATAGAGGGGATCAGTGTATACAGCATCCAAGTTCTAACCAAGGTCCAGACTAGGCACCAGAGTTACTAGTTTTTACATGGCTTGATTAAAAATGAGGAGGCTCCTTTGCACTGAAATTTTCCTTCTGAAATGGGCACATTTCCCAGCATAAATATGATACTTCTGTACTAATCAGGATGGAGTCTTATCCTGCAATGGGCCTTACATTTTGGGCTTTTTACCACATCATTGCTGTTTTCTACATGGTCAAAAATAGATATAGAGTAAACCAACCCCAAAAGTCAATTATAGGGTTTATAGTGATGTACTGTGAAAAATTCAGTTGTGTTTTTCATTATACAGAATGTTCTTTCCAAAGACATAAACAGAAAAAGCACATATGTTTGATTTTAAAAATAACTCTGCATAGCTCTTTAAAATGTTGGAGACATTTGGATAGTTTGAAATGATCATCATTATAATTACATGATAAACCCTCTATCTAAAGACAGGCCTGGTTTGTAATTATTGTAATTATTTATTCAGTTGCCCCCCCAACCTTTATATAAATATATGTATACATATATGTATGTTATGTGTATATATATGTGTGTGTATAAATATATATGTGTATATATATATATTTTTTAAATGAGGGATCAACATAAATACTTTGAAACTGTTTCAAATGCACATTTGATTGATCTGGTAAACTTATTTTCTGATTTCTTCCCAAGAAGCAAATGCTAATATGTGTTATATCACTTTTGGAGCATACATACTAATTTACAAGTAATGTATTATAAAAAAGTATGGAAAATGGAAACCATTTGTCCATTATGAATTAGTACTATGCTTAAAATATGGTTTGTGAAATCCAGTTGCTAGTACACTTTCTAAAGTAGTATAAAATAGTACTTAACAGTGATTTGAAATGAAACTTTACATTCCTGAGGAGAGCTTATCTAAGCCTCACAAAACTTTAAAGTGAATGAAAAATTTTGTAATAATGATATTACATTCAGAGAGATGCTTTGAAGCCTTATAATTTAAAATGGTGTTTTTTTAATTAATGATTATTCATCATTTTCCAGCTTTAAACTGCAGTTAATTTATATTTTGGCTGCTTGAAAATGTACAAATTATTTTTAATTATTATTTAAATTTTCCATTGCCAGATTTCAGCCTAATGTAAATCTTGGTTTCTTTGCTTTATCGAAATGGTTGCTTTGTTTTTTACTGACTGAGATTGTAATTATTCGTTCACTCATGTAAACAACATTAGCACAGTCATAACTGGATGATAACTTGTTTTACACCTGGTAACTTCTCTCATTTCTGAGATGGTATAAATAAGGAAATCAGACGTTTCATTTGTTTCCATATGCACTTGTAGCAGAAAGATTTGATTTGACTGATTATGAGCCAGCCATTCTTACCTTCTTTCTTTCTGGAAGAGCCCTGAATATGCATAGACACCCTGAATAATCTCAGTCCATTGTGGTGACCCTCTTCTTCTCAGTGATTGGTTTAGGAAGAGTCATGTGTCCCAAACCTAGTCTGTGAGATCTAGAGAAGTCTGAATGGCTTCAGGGAAGGTTCCCTGACTGATCTATCAAATTACCTGCAGAAGGCTGCCCTCTTTTATTGGATGAGAAATGTGGAAGTACTGCAGCATTATAATATAAGCTTCCGGGCCAGGTTGCCTGTGTTAGAATCCCAGCGCTTCCCTTACTAGCTTTGTAACCATAGCAGTTCATTTAATCTTTCTGTACCTCAGTTTTTCTGGTTATAAAAATGGGGCTAACTTAGACATGGAGCATTACTCATTTGAGAAAATGCAGGAAATGCAAATCAAAGCCACTAGGATACTGGTGAAGATTTGGAGGAATTTGAATCCTCATTCATTGCCTTGGGAAATAGTATAGTAGTTCCTCAAACGATTCAACATAGTCAACCATATGACCCAGCAGTTCCATTCCTAGGTAAATATATACCCAAGAGAATTGAAAACATACGTCCACACAGAAACTTGTACATGCATGTTTATCGCTGCGTTATTCGTAATAGCCAAAAGGTGGAAACAACTTGAATGTCCATCAGTGGATAAATAGATAAACGAAATATGATTTATCAATACAACAGAGTAGTGTTTGGCCACAGAAGAGAATGGAGTGTAGCGATACATGTCACAACATGGGGGAACCTTGATAACATTGGTAGGTGAAAGAAGCCATTGGTGGTGAAAGACCACATGTGTTATTCCACTCATGAAGATCTAGAATAGGGAGATTTATAGATAGGAGATACATCAGTGGTTGCTTACAGTTGTGGCTGGCATTTAGGTGGAGGATGGGGAGTGACAGCTAAAGGTTACTATTTCTTTTTTAGGTGCCAAAAATATTCTCAAACTGACTAATTATGGTTCCACATATCTGTGAATATACTATCAACTATTGAATTGTACACTTTAAGTGAGTGAATTATGTGGTATGTGAATTATATTCCAATAAAGCTGTTAAACATGGGGCTAATAATAGTATCCTCCTTATAGGCTGTTGCAGGAAAGACGTTAATTAATGAGCATAAAGTTCCTAGAACAGTGCTTGGCTTATAGCAAGCACTCAAGTAATAAGTATGCTAAAAACTAATTATAGTTCTGAGAGGAGTCAGGAGACAGTATGCAAGAGAAGGAAGGTCCTGGAGTTGGAAGGGGCTCAGACTGCCTTACAGCAGTCTTCGGTGATTTCATTTCTTCTTTCTCAGTGCATATAAGCTGTCGTCGTCTCCAAACTTTTACATTTCAAAGCTTTATCACCTTTGGCCTTTGTATATATTAATGCTTATAAGTTTATTTTTAGTTTGTCTTTATCACTGGATTAAAACATCTTTGAGGGCCTGTACTGTGTTTTAAATGTTAATATCCATTATTTGCTGAGTACAAGATTGTGCCTGCTGATGGCACGTAGGTAGGTGGTTGATCATTTGTAAATAAGAGGGAAAAGGTAGTAACTTTGGTTTTGTTGGCATCATCTAAAATGTGCTTGCTGTTTGATGTTCGTTTCTGCTGCTTCTGGGCTTGTGTTTGTCAGCACTTTATGATTGAAGTCTCCTTTGCAGGTTTAGTAAATACAACCCAGGTTCCTATTTCAGTTCTTTCTTTTTTTAATATTCATTTTTTAAGAGAGAGAGAGACAGAGACAGAGACAGAGCATGAGTGGGGGAGGGGCAGAGAGAAAGGGAGACAGAATCTGAATTAAGCTCTAGGCTCTGAGCTGTCACCACAGAGCCAGACTTGGGGCTTGAACTCAGGAACCATGAGATCATGACCTGAGCGAAGTTGGATACTTAACCCACTGAGTCTGTTCTGACTGGAGTAGAAAAACGTTTAAAATGCTAGTAGCTACCTGCCACAGGCCTTTACCTCAGTTGATGAATACAGTGGGACTCCTTGTTTTTGTTGTTTCTGATGATAAATGTAGTACATGCTCATTAAGTGAAAAAAAGCAGATGTCAAATAGTATTTTAAAAGTCCAAAACACCAGTAAACCCAACATTTAAAAAAAAAAATCCTATTGTTCGGTGTATATTAGTATAGGTATAAGTGTGTGTGTGTGTGTGTGTGTGTGTGTATACTTTTTGTTTTCAGTGCTTATACTTAGTTTTGATTGTGAGTTGGGGATGGCATGGGGGTAGATGGAGAAGTAGATTAACTAAAATTTAAAAATTGTTAATTTATGCTGCTTTGGGAGAGGGCACTTCAAACTTCCCAGTAGTACCTGGTGATTAGGTAATCAGCAAATTATCACTGAGTACAAAATATGCCGTGACTTCCAGAGCCCCACTTGTGTATCACACAGACTAATTCTTGGAGTTTTTTCTTACTCATTTTAAAAGATAGAGACATTTATATTTTCTTATTGAGTTATAAGAACTCTATATTAAGGGATGGTCTTTAACCCTTCGATTTTTGTGTTACAAAAATTTTTTAGTGTATTATTTGAAATAAATTTACATGTTTATGACATTATTTTCATCCAGAAGTTTTACAGTCTATATAAGTCACATATAGCAGTCTTATTTGTGGTTTTCTAGCTTTGGTCTAATGGTTGGTAAATTCTTTTGGTAAGAGTGGTATTAAGTCATCCTCTCATAGCTAATAAGAGTAGCTCATTGAAGATGGCAGGCTCACCTGTTGTGTTTTTGGTCTGCTTTAATGCTACTGACAACCTTCGTAGACCTTGAACAGTTCTCTCACGAATCATAGTACTTGGAGTATTTTCTTTCTTGGCTTGTTTCCTGTGTTCAGATTTTCTTTTATTCTTCACAACTCCAAACCTTCAGTGTCCATCTAATTACTTATCATTAAATATAACTGGTATATATGGATATAGATAATAATAGGAAGGATTATAGAAAATATTTTTGAATGAATAAACTTCATGAACTGGTATAGGAGTCCCGTCTTCTGGTATACCTTTTATGATATAGCATCCCTTTTTTCTTTTGGGTGGCTATTTGTATTTATACCTTGGAGCTCTTAGTCCTTTCTAATGTACATGTTTTAGGTGTTTACTCCACTGTTTTCTGGGTGTGAATTTCTATTGGGGAGAACTGTGAACACCAGAACAGTGCTTGTCATGTGGTAGGAAATAAGTAAAGTTTGAACTGAACTGATAAGCAGATTGAATCTATTTTTACCTTGAAACTGTTCTTCCATTATTTGGATAGAAATTTTATGAGCTTCACATCATGAGAAATGTATTCAAATTAAAGTATAAAATTTCTTTTTAACATTGTGTATAAATCAGTTTTGGATTAGAACAGCATCAACTACAGAATTAAATCAGGAACTTGCTCTATTAACTGTGATCTTGGGCAAATTACTTAATGTTTCTTGACATAATTTCCAGTTTATAAAATGAAACTAATTTTTTGAATAGATGATGATTGAAGGAGATATCTCTAGTAGAATATGTGTCAAATAGTTGAGAATCAATATATGTTTACAGGTTATTGTTTTTAGTCTCCTTTTAATTTGGGACATAGAGCTAGTTTTGACTATGCTTTTTCATTCTCTAATCAGCTGGGTTTTCCCCTTCTTTCCATTTCCTACCCATCCTTTATACAGTCGTTTCTTTATTTAAGCATAATTTATAAAATAGAATATTGGACGTAATAGCCTGATTTTGTTTCCTTCTAGATAATATTTATTATCTTGGGATCCTATTCTTTACATAACTTAAAATATATATATGTATAACTTTTTAAATTAATTTTTAAATTTTAATTCCAGTATAGTTAACAGTGTTATATTAGTTTCAGATGTACAGTATAGTGATTCAACACTTCTGTACATTACTCAGTGCTCATTACAGTAAGTGTTCTCTTGGGGCCCTGTTCCTTTGCATGTAAGGATAGTTAATATCTAAACCTTGGGAGACCATGTAGCCTAGTTGAAGAAATATGAAAGTGTATCATTAGGACAGTGCATGCAATTAACCTGGTTTTGGTCAATGATAAAATAAATGTAGAATTGGCTTCATTTTATCAGTGAACTGGCTTAATTTTACCAGTATGTGAGCTGTGATCTTTTTAGAGAATAATTTTTATAATATCAGATAGTGATATTTTATTGAAGCATATCCTCTGTACTTGCAAAATTCATCTTTTCTTTTTCTTTAATGTTTATTTATTTTTGAGAGAGAGAGAAAGAGAGAGAATGAACAAACAGGGGAGGAGCAGAGAGAGGGGGAGACACAGAATCCGAAGCAGGCTCCAGGCTCTGGGCTGTCCTCACAGAGCGCCATGTGGGGCTTGAACTCACAAACTGTGAGATCGTGACCCGAGCTGAATTCGGATGCTTAACTGACTGAGCCGCCCTTCATCTTTTCTTTTTTTAAAAAAAAAAAATTTTTTTTAATGTTTTTATTTATTTTTGGGACAGAGAGAGACAGAGCATGAACGAGGGAGGTGCAGAGAGAGAGAGGGAGACACAGAATCAGAAACAGGCTCCAGGCTCTGAGCCATCAGCCCAGAGCCTGACGCGGGGCTCGAACTCACGGACCGCGAGATCGTGACCTGGCTGAAGTCGGACGCTTAACCGACTGCGCCACCCAGGCGCCCCAGCCCTTCATCTTTTCTATCACATCTGTCTTTTCATTTTAACTTCCCAATTTTAGTTTTGATTAATCCTCTTTATTAAAAGAGTTTTTTTGTTTTGTTTTGGTTTGGTTTTTGGGGCTTTAAAATTCTGTCACTAGCTTTTTCTGATTGAGACTGACAGGCATAAATCCTTTTCTAGTGTACTGTACATGAGGATTACCTGCAGCAAATTTTTAATCTTACTCTGGCTTTCTGCTGGCATTGAGCATTTCTCTAGGCAGCTTTTTTTTTTTTTTCAGTCATTTGGTGAGTGCATTTAAAGAAGAGATTCTTTTGATCGTTGATTTTAGACAAACATAATTTAAATATTTAACTCTTGTTGAAAGGGAAACATGAATTCTGAAGCAAGCATAATGAATGGAGTACATACACCTACATTTCAGATCATTTGTATATAAGTTTCATATCATTTGACCTTAGAATTTCTGTTGCAAATCATTTTCTCCTAAAATTCTGAAGTCTTTCTCCTTACCATTTTCTAGCTACCACTGTTGCTGTTGACAAGTCCTGTGCCATTCTGATCCGTGAGCCTTTATATGTGACCATTTTCCCCCCTTAATGTTGACATTTTTAGGATCACTTATCAGTTATGTTGTGATATTTTATGATATCGTGGTGTGATATGGGTCTTATTTCATCTACTTTGCTGGGTACTTCTTTCAGTTCTTAGCAATTTTCTTGAATTATTTCTTTGGTAACTTCTTTTCTGTTTCTCCCTCTCCATCTCTCTCCCTCTGTCTCTCTCTCTCTTTCTTTCTGTCTCTTCTTTCCCTCCATCCATCTGTACATCAGATATTGGCCTGGCCATTTTTGTGGAACATTCTTAAAGAAGATCATTGAATGTAGATTTCTATTGCCTTAGACTAAAAATTTCTACAAGGAGGAACCTTTTAGTTTTTTGCCTAGGGTTTATAAGCCTGGCTGTGAGAATTTTGGTAGCTCAGCAGAAGGAGCCTGGGGTGGGGTGGGGGTGGGGGTGTATCTCTCATAATTTAGTATGTAGACTTCTCCTTAGTCGTTCTTTTTTTCTGAGTGATGTATCAGACACAGCCTCCACCCTCTTTCCTTACCATGCTTGGTGTTCACAGCACAGAATTTTTCAGGTATAATCTCTTCAAAGATGACACCTTCATTCTTTGGAAGGGTGGTGAAAGAACAGTGGTCTGACTTGAATGAAGTTGGAAAAGGGATTTGCTCCCTTTAGAATTGCTCCCTGTAGAAACTACAATATATTCTGGGTTTCAGTCTCACCACGCAATTCTGCATTTAGTTCTCAATCTTTGTCATGGTTCTGTAACACAAAACTGCTTGATTTTTGCTGACTTATTTCCCTTAAGCTTAGGATTCCACTCTGTTGTCTCCTTTGTAGCTTCCAAAGTGTTACTAACATTCTTCCCTGCTGTCATCTCCTTTCCCTTTTCCATTTTGTATTACTTTCCTAAGGTAAAAGACTAATATTTTTACCTCTTTTGTTTTCAGGATAGAACAGAGGTAAATGTCTTATTTTAGTAGGCATACCATTTCCTTCTTAAGATGGAGCATGTAATATTTGCATAGTCTCATATACTGATAGAGAAAAGTGAATTATGAGGAAACCTAAAAGCAAAATAAAAGAACAATAATGAGTAAAGATAAATATCTCTAAAGACTGAGTTAGTAAAATCAGAGAATGAGGAAAGAATATTTGAATGTTAGTCAACAAGCCAGTTATTTAAATAAAATATCCGTACAGCTGGGAAAGAGTAACACTGTTGTTCCATTCCTTTCTTGTTGCTACAGAATATTAGAAAGGATAGTGTATGAATTCTAAGTGGCATATATCTAAAAGTATAATTGCTGGGTCATATGGTAAGTATATGCTTAGTTTTATGAGAAACTGTCAAGTTGTTTTCCAGAGTGGCTGCCCACTATTTAAATTCCCACCAGCAGTGTATGAGAGTTTTAGTTCTTATGCATCCTTATTGGTACTGGGCATTGCCAGGTTTTGTTTTGTTTTAGTTTCGTTTTAATTTTGCCATTCTCATAGATGTGAAGCAGTATTTCATTGTGATTTTATTTTGCACTTTTCCTAATGATTGATGATGTTGGGTATTTTATTTGCCATCCATAAATGTTGTGTCTCCTCAAACTTCTCCTCGTTGTTTACTGGATTATTTGTTTTCTTTCTTTCGAGTTTTGAGGGGTAATTATTTATTCTGGATACCTGTCTTTCAGAAGTCTTCTGTCTAATATGTGATTTGAAAATAATGTCTCCACATCTATAACTTGTCTTTTTACCCTTTCAACCAGCATCTTTTACAGAGCAAAAGTTTATAATTTTGATGAAGTACAGTTTATCAATTTTTTTCTTGTATGTATTATGCTTTTGATATTGTATCTAAGGACTCTTTGCCTATCTGAAGGTCACAAAGATTTTTCCGACGAGTTTGATAGTTTTCATGTTTTACATTTAATTCAGTTTTGAATTTTAGGTAAGTTGTGAAGTAGAGATTAAGATACATTTTTTTTCCTGCATATATGTGTCTCGTTGTTTCAACACTATTTGTTGACAAGTCTGTCGTTTCTCCATTGCATTGCCTTTGCATGTTTGTAAATAACCAATTGACCACCCTTATGTGGTTCTATTTCTGGACCCATTTTTCTGTTCCATTGATCTTTGAGTCTAGCCTTTCTCTCTTACCATATTGTCTTGATTACTATAGCTTTATAATAAATCTGAAAATCTCTTAAAATGAGTTGTCTTTGATTTTCCTTTACAAAATTTCCTTGGCTATTTTAATTTCCTTGCCTTTCTGTATATAATTTAGAATGGTCTTGTTTAGAAGAAATCCTGCTGAGATTTTGATTGAGTTTGCCTTAAATCTGTAGTTCAGTATAAGGAGAAAGGACATCTTAACTATATTGAGTCTTCCAACCCATGAAAATGGTCTTTCTTTTTTTTTTTTTTTTTAGTTCTTTTTCTTTTCTGTCATCAGAATTTTATAGTTCTCAGTGTACTGATTGTTCATATATTTTGTTAGATTTACTCCTCTGTATTTTACTTTTTGTGGAGGTATTATAGATAGTACTGTTAAAAAAGTTTTCATTTCTAGTTGCTCAATGCTAGTATGTAGAAATCTAATTTACATTTATATGGTGAGCTGTAGCCTGTGACTTTGGTAAACTTAACATAGTAGTTCTAGGAGCTTTATTATAGATACTTTGTGATTTTCTTTATAGACAATTGTCTGCATATAAGAACAGTTTTAATTCTTTTTTTCCAATTGAATGCCCTTCCTTTCCCTCTCCTCCCCTCCCTTTAAGTCTTACTGCATTGGCTACGATTTCTTGTACAGTGTTGAAAATGAGCAGTGAGAAGAGATATTTTGCCTTGGTCCAGTATTGTATGAAGAGCATTTTCTTTGGCCATGAAGTGTGAAGGTCTTTTGTATATGTCCTTCATTGCATTGAGGATGTTCCTTTCCGTTTCTGGATTGCTGACAGTTTTTATCATGAAATGATGTTAATAAAGACCATGTGAAAATTTTTTTAGTAGTTAATATAGTGTATCATATTCACCAATATTTAAATATTGAACTAGCCTTGAATTCCTTGGATAAATTGTGCTTGGTTGTGATGTACTGTTCTTTTTATATGTTAGTTCAATTTGCTAATATTTTGTTGAGGATTTTTCATCTGTGTTCATGAGGAATGTTAATTTGTGATTTTCTCTCTTTGTACTGTCCTTTTCTGGTGTTAGTATATTTAAATGCTATATATTCCGGGGTTTCAGTGACCATTTACACATTCAGCAAAATGCTAGGACTCACAGCATTCAACATATAGTTGTACTTGTAGCTACGATTTATTACAGATCAGCAAGGGAAAATGACTCAAGGGAGTCTGGAGGCATCAAGCTTTAAAATTCTCCCTTCTGAGAGAACAGGGCATAATGAACATATTTTTCTAACAGTGAATTGCAGTGACACATGTGCTGTGTTTCTGCCCAGGGAGCCTGCTTAAGACTCAACATCTAGGATTTTTATTGAGAGCTGGTCCTGTAGCCACACCATGTGTGGCATGAGTAGCCACAACTTCCCTATTTCCAGACTTCAAGAATGAAAGCAGATATTTACCATAAATCATGGTATTTGTACAAATAATCTATGCAAGCTGGTTACAGTAGGGCTCAATGCCCCAAGCAGGCAAAACAATCTTGCTATATAGAGGATATCCCTAAAGCAAAAGTTTGATATGCTAGCCAAACACTAGCTCTGCAGTCAGGCCCTTCTCAAGGTATAGCAGCATCAGGCCTGCTGTGTTAACTCTTTTCTGCACAATATAGGACTATTCTGTTGTCTTTTTCTTAAGTGAGTTTGTGTGTTTTAAGGAAATGGCCATTTTTTTCTAGTTTGTCAAAGTTATGTTCATAGACATGATTGTAGTGTTCTCTTATCCTTTTATTATCTGTGAGTTCTTTTATGATGGTTCTTCCTACACTTCTTGCTTAAACTGGCTAGAGCATTATCAGTTTCATTGATTTTTCCAAAGGAGTAATTTTTGGTTTCATTGATTTTTCTCTATTGGTGTTTTGTTTTCAATTTCATTGGTTTCAGCTTTTTATTACATCTTTCGTTGAACTTGTTTTCCGTTTACTTTTCATTTCTTATGATGGAATGCTTAGATTATTGATTTAAGACCCTCTTTTCTAATATATGCATTAATGCTGTACATTTCCCGCTTAGCACTACTTTAGGTGTATCCCCAAAACTTTGGTTTGTTGTATTTACATTTTCATTTAGTTAAAAATTTCTTTATTTCCTTAAGACATCCTATTTGAATCATGGATCGTTTAGAAATTTGTTTTATAATTTCTTATTTGGAATTATTTTCTAGTTATCTTTTATTAATTTCTAGTTTAATTTATTCATGGTCAGAGAAAATATTTTGTAAGATTTCAGTATTCTGTAAGATTTGTTTTATGTATGACCTTATATGTGTTTTGTGTGTGTGAATTTTCATTTGCACTTCAAAAAATTTGTATTTCATTGTTGAGTGTATAGTAAGTGTATTATAATACATCTTTTAGGTCAGGTTGTTTTATGGTATTGTTCAGGCCTTAAATATCCTGCTGATTTTCTATCAACTCGTTCTTTTAATTCCTTGATAAAAGTATGTTGAATTATCCATATATATTTGTCTGTTTCTCCTATCAGTTCAATCAGTATTTGCCTTATGTGTTTTGATGCTCTGTTGATAGGTGCGTACACATTTAAGATTGTTATGTCTTCATGATGAAGTCGTGTTCTTCATTATTCCTTGTAATTTTCCTTGTTTTGAAGTCTACTTTGTATGATATTAATTTAATCACTCCTTTCTTCTGATTAGTGTTTGAATGTTATGTATTTTTTTCATTCTTTTACTTTTAACCTATCTATATCACTTTAGTTAAGATGGCTTAAGTATTTCTTTTTGATGCCTTTATCTACTTAAATGGACTAGGAAGAAACTTGTATTTTTGTATTTATAATTGAAGTAAAAAGAAATGTTTTTGAGTTAACCAGGAATTGAGGTTGTTAATGGATTTTTATTTTAGGATGTGGTTGTAATTGGATTGTACCACTGGACCACAGTGCCCAGGAAAGTAATAAAAAGAATCAGAAAACTCCTCTGAGAATGGTTACAAGGTTGTCTTTTCTGAGGCCTGGTTATAGACTTTGGATAAAACTTCTTTTAGCACTCTTCATCCCTAGGGTTCCTAATCACAATAAGCATTATCATTTCTCAGGCTAAGGACTGTTTTGATCACTGACAATTTGAATCGTAGCAGAGGGCTAACAGCATTAATGAATAATATCTAGATATTTGGGGGCATGAGTTTTTAGTGGCAAATAAAAGTCATGTGAAACCCACAACTTTTTCTTTTTCTCTTGGTGCTCTGTAGTTTCTTTACATTACCATTAAAATAATCACATTAGGTCCAGCTCAGAGCCTGTGTCTGCCTTTGTATCTTTCCTCTTTCATTTGCATTTCTGTACATTACATAAAGTTTTGTGGAATTAATTTTTCTGGGGACATGCGTACAAATCACAAGGATGTATCATATTGAAAATATTCCTATGTGTGGTTGTAGAAATGGAACTTTAGACTTTCAAATGCATAGCTCAGGCTTGCACATTAATTGTATAGGGGAATAATTATTCTGGTCTTTACTTTGTCTCGAATTTTTATCAAGGCGGTTTACAAAGTAAATGGTCTATAGTCTTTCTTTAGATTATCTCATCCTTTCAAACTGGCTTTAATTACCATTGACATGCTAGTGACAAATTTATGTCTTTAGTCCACACTTCATTCCTGATTTTCAGGCCGTGATGTTGGTTGGTTTCCTACTTGACATCTTCATTTGGATGTTTAATAGTTTAAAACAGCATCCGTGATTCCACCAACGAACCATTCTTCTTTTCTACTTTTTTCAGCTCACTTTGATTTTAAACTCCTTAGCATAATTCTTGTTTTCTTTCCCTTATATTCTGTACCTACTTTATCAGTGAGTCCTCTCACCTGTATTTTTCAAGATATGCTTAAACCAGGGTACTGTTTTCTGACTTGAGAAGTTTGTATTTATCAATATTTACTTTTTGTAAGATTCAACAGAAGATAGTGGTTAAGATCATAGACAAAGTAACCAAACTATGTGGGTTAAAATTCTAGTTTTACAATATTACAATTGTGTGATCTTTGTCATGTTTTTAAATCTCTGTGTTTCCGTTTCCTCACCTCAAAATAGGGATGTAGTACTTATCATATATAGTTGCCATGAGGCTTAAATAATTAATATTGATAATATTCTTAGAAGAATGCTGCCTATTTGTTAGTTAAAAATACACTTAACCCCCTTAGTCTGTTTTCTAAGGAGCAACCATGTTTTATTTAAAAAATATAAACCTTTTCTTAAATTCCTATACTCAGAAATATTTTAGTGGCTTCCTGTTTGACTCACCATAAAAATTAAACTTCTTACAATATCCTTCATTAGCTGATCCTGTTTCCCCTGAGATCAACTTCTTGCCTGTCTTGCCTGTGCTCATACTGTCTTAGCCACACTGTCTTTTTAGCTGTTTCTTAAACACAACAATCACATTTCTACCTCAGACCATCCAAAACATTTTCCCTTCACTTCACAACTCTTTATTCTCATACCCCTTTATTTTCTTTTATAGCAGTTATCATTATACAGAATGCTATTTAGCAACATGATTTTCATCCTTTCTTTTATTTCCTATCTTCTCCACTAGTGTGTAAGCTTCCCAAGAGCAGAAACTTTGTAATTCCTAGTGGTTCAAATAGTGCGTGACACGTGGTAGAAGTTTCTTAAGTATTTATTGAATGATTGAGTGAATGAATGAATGAAATGAAATGAAACAAATTGTCTACATTTATTCCCTGGACAGTGTAGTGTTACATATCTGGGAGTTGTTACTCATTGTCAGTTTAAAATAATCACAGATGTTTTGAGTTGGAGGGGACTTTTGAGGTAATCACATTTTACTACTTTTTTAAAAATTAGCAGAATGAGTAGAGACAGAGTTAGGCAGTATCCACATCTTATGACTGTTTGTTCTTTTTACTGTAAATATTTCCTTCCTGAACTCTATGGTGATAGTGGAGGTGGAGGCTGAGATCTAAATTCAGTGTTGGGTTTCACAGCAAATAGTAGCATATTTTCCTATTTTAAATCCACTTTACTTTTTATCTTTATATCCCAGTAGGAATAAGTATTATTTCTTTATTCTTAGGAGTAAATGCATTTCATAATTTGGAGAAAATTAACCATGTAACTGGTAATTCTAGCCTAGTTGCAAGGTTTCCTGTTCTGATCTTAGATTTGTATAAGAAAAAAATATTTAGATAATATTTTCATGTCAGCTTATCACTTTAACATATTTCCCTTTGGTGATGAACTAGTCTTTTTGAAAAAATTATTTGAAATTTCTCAAACAGAAAAGTTTACATTTTTGCTGAGTATTACATCTTGAATATCTGCTTTATCCTGTCTTGGTTGTCATGCTTTGTAATCAGAAAAAGTCACAATGGGAATATCAAGCTTCTGGGTCTTCCATAGAGGAAGGTGATTTGGAGCCATTGTACTATAGGGATTGATAGTTGATGAGAAGGGTAAATCTTGTTGTGATCTGTTTTCTTGCCTGCACTTTACTTATCTTTATTGTGTTGGAAAGCTTAATCTCTTTCTTCTAGCCTTGCCCTCACAATGAAATACTTTATGCTATAAAAGAGTCCATTATAATGGGGGTTTCAGTATAAATCACTTTATAGTTTAGGTTAATATACTGTTCATTAGTTTGGAAGTTAATGATGGTTTCCTACCTGTGAATGATTGTGTTTCAGAATTTCAGGGGGAAAACATTGATAACATTGAATTTGGCAATGATTTCTTGCATTTTGACACCAAAAGCAGAGGAAACAACAGAAAAAATAGATGAGTCGGACTTTATCAAATTTAAAAACTTTTCTGCACCAAGGAACACTATCAAAAGAATGTAAAGTCACCCCACAGAGTGGAAGAAAATATTTGCAAGTCATATATAAGATAAGGAATTAATATCCAGACTCTATAAAGAATTTCTACAACTCAACAACAAAGAGAAAAAGCAATCATTTAAAAAATGGGCAGAGGGCTTGAACACATTTCTTCCAAAAAGAGGTACAAATGATCAATAAGAGTATGAAAAGATGCTCAACATCATTAATCATTAGAAATGGCAAATCAAAACCATAGTAAGGTACCACTTCATACCCATGAAGATGGCTATTATCCAAACAACAACAACAACAACAACAACAACAACAACACCCCCAAACAAAATAACAAACCTCAGCGAGGATGTGGAGAAATTAGAATGTTTGTGCATTGCTGGTAGGAATGTAAAATGGTTCAGTTGCTGTGGAAAACGGTGTGGTTGTTCCTCAAAAATTAAAAATAAATTACTATTTCTAAGAAGTTACTCCTTTTCCCTAATAATATTTGGATTAGTATCTACAAACTTGTTTCTCCATAGAGCTACCTGAGCGTTCAAGGTTTCGTAAGAGAATTTATTCTGCTTTTTGGTACTTTTGATGGAAAGGAAGACATTTATAGAGGATGTAATACGATTTGCGTTTTTACCAATAATTTAAATTTCTTAGATATCACAATTATTCATAAATATTTTTAAATAGGAGTTTTTAGTTTTTAGCTATTCAGTTTAAAATATAGGCTCATTAAAATTCCTTTATTGACTCAGAAAAATCTCTTTCAGCTGTGTGTGTGTGTTTAATTTTATACTTTTAACAGCAATTTAAAATATTTTATCTGTAATTACATATAAAACCTTTGATGATCTTTGTTACAGGCTTTTCTTCCTTGTGTTAATTTTAATTGCTTCCTCTTCTAATCTAAAATAATTTCTGTGTCCTTTTTTTAAAATCTGGAAAAAAATTCCCAAGGGAGATATTTTCACATTGGGAAGGTTAGGGCAACTTTTGTATGATGCCTGGCTTATTTGGCTGTTCTCTTTTATTAAGAATGACTTTGTATCATGTTGAAGTATTTCTAGGGGTTTTAAGAGCATGAGACGATTTATACAAATCCATTTTACCCTAGGGGAGCCTCCAATCAACAGAAATATCTTTAGAAAACTTCTCATTTAACTGAGAAAAATTATAAATTGGATATAAAGGTGTAGTAACTTGATACCTAGCTATAATTTGTTTATACTTTCAAAGTCTTCAAGTATGATAAATTTAAATTGTAATGCTATAGGAATAGTGATTAAATTAGGTAAACAAAGAAAACATAAAATATTATATTTCCACCAAAGACTTAAGAAAAATCTTAACAGTTGTTTACCTTGAAAATAAGTATTCAGCCTAGTAAAAAATTAGAAATTGAAGGTTTTTTTCCAACAATGTTGATGTGTTTTACCAAAGGATTAAATAATTTAAATAACTGAATGAATGATCATTATTTGTTCATGAGTGCATTTTATCCAAAAGTTTAATATACATAGGTAACAATTTAAAAGAAGACCTTGGGGATTTTATAGCTTTAAAAAGAGAATACTTGTTACAACATCAGAGCTGATTTAGAATTTGGTACATATGTAGTGAATGTCTTCCAAGGACTGGTCAACAATTTTTTTGAATTAATAATAAGACTTTTGAAATTGAGTTCATTTAATTTTTTTTTTAGTAATGTATCTGAGTCACAGCAAAGGGAAGCTATTTTGAATGGAATTTATGGTTTCAGCCATACTCCTCTAAAAGATTTACAGGAAGGTCATCCATTCTCCTTTAGGGTAGCTACTGCTATACTGTAGCACTGGGGAACAATGTGGACTTCTCATCTGTCTGGGATTTGGGTGGAGGTTTGGCCACTTACTAGTTGTATGTTCTTAGAATAGTTGAGGTCACTGGGCGTCCGTTTTCTCATATTCAAAATGTGGCTGATAATTCTATCGATGGTAAGTGAGAAGGCTGTTGGGAAAGATTAAATGACATAATACATATAAAAGTATTTAGAATGCTATTTCCTGAACATAGTACTCAGTACGTGTCAAATATTATTTTTGTTGTAGTATTTTGATGTAGCAGAATGCATGGCTAATACCTCATTCTGTGTATTACATGCTAAGGAGGCAGCATTACCCCTCAGTATGAAAATCCCAGCTAAATCAGAAAACTGCTCTTTTAGTGTAAGCTGATTTATAGTTCTCCTGGGAAATATAATGAGTTTAAAGGCTTTTAGCTGCTGCATTGATACAGAGTCCCAAGAAGTTAATTCAAAAAGTTACTTCAGTGAAAATGATTATTGGAATAATAAATAAAAATAATTAAAAAATGAAACCAGTAATACCTAAAATAGCATATTTTCTTTTATAATTCACAACTTTTATTTTATTTTTGAGAGAGAGTGAGCATGAGCAGGGGAGGGGCAGAGAGAGAAGGAGACCCAGAATCCGAAGCAGGCTCCAGGCTCTGAGCTGTCAGCAGAGAGCCCAACGTAGGCTCGAACCCACGAACCGTGAGATCATGACTTAAGCCAAAGTTGGACGCTTAACAGACTGAGCCACCCGGGCGCGTCCCCTCTCTTTTTAAAAAAATTTTTAAATGTTAGTATTCATCGTAGGACATTTTGAGTGCTTAATTCATGAATGTAAATAAAATTCTTTGTGCAAAATTATTCTCTTGACAGTGTTATGATCTCAATCAGCCTGTTGATAAATTGATTATAAAGAATGTATGTTTGGAAGATGTATTAGGGTTCTCCAGAGAAATAGAAGCAATAGTGTGTGTGTGTGTGTGTGTGTGTGTGTGTGTGTGTGTGTGTGTGTGACACACACACACGTATGAAGAGTTCTATTCTGAGGAATCGGCTCATGGGATTACGGAGGCTGGCAAGTAAGGCTGGAAACTTCTGTAGAACCAGGAGCAGCTGAGATTTCAGATTGGAGGCTGTCAGGCAGGAAGGGCCTATCTACCACTCAGAGCCTATCAGGTGGGAGCATTCTGTATTCCTTGCAGGCCTCTCCGGCCTTCACCTGGTGAGGTGCATGAGGCCTACCCACATTGTAGAGGGCAATCTGCTTTTTTTAGTCTACCGATTTAAGCGTGGCTTATTATCTAACAACACCTTCAGAGAAACATCCAGAATTATGTTTAACCAAATATCTGGGCATTCCCTGGCACAGTCAAGGTGGCACGTAAAATGAACCATCACAGAAGGTAAGCGGAAAATAATGAACGCCGACTCTTCTTAACGATTTCGCTTAAAGACCAGCTGGAAGACAATTTAATTGTAGAGGTTACTCCTTCATACGCGCTATTGCCGTGGCATCGCTGTTGTGTGTTTTCAAGTGGTCAAAGTTTATTATGTACTTTGAGTATATAGACGTTTTATTCTGCTTTAGTCTTTTCTTCCCCATCCTTCTTTTTTTTTTTGAAAAACAACAACAACAACAACAAAAAAGATTTTTTACTTTTTTGGAATATATATAGGTCTCCCTTCCACCAATTCCCACCATCCCATCTGAGAAAATTAGCTGTATTACCCTAAGTGCTTTATAAATTTTTATAAATTGAGTGTGTTTTCTTACTTGTCTGGGCAGACAGAATGTTAGGGTGAGGAATAGTTAGTGTTGAGTTGCTCAGTGAAGTAGCCAGTACCCATATTTGTGTCCTTTTTAAATTTCCTACCTTTGTCTCTCATTGTTCATAGCATAAAGCTGTCAAGTGTCTCTGGGTCTCCTATCTCTCTGGAAAACCTGTTGCATTCTGGGAATGCAACAGTTGTTCAGTTATCTATTTCTTACTTTATATAGAAGTTTCACATTTGAAACATAAAGTGGAAAATGAAACCCCAATACAAGTATTTTGCGGAGAGGGAAGCTTGGAACCTGTCTAAAACTAGCAGAAAAAGCTAATTGTAAATGTTTGAATTTTATTTTTTTATGAGCACTATCTCATTTTATTATCATTTATGTATTTTTAAGGCTGAGATCTAAAATTGAAATAAATAAGTTAAATACAGTTGTGAAGGGGTGAACACACAAATGTCCTAGGATTAAGGGATTCATCTGATCAATTAAGACATTACAAATACTGGGTTTTTGAAGGGAGAATTTTTTTCATAGGATATCTAGGATAAATTCTTTTTCATAATTATTTAAATTCTAGACATTCTCCTGCTATAAAGATATCGTTGTCTCCTTAATTATTGAATTGCCCTTTAAATGTAATAATAGTATGAACCTATTTTTATGATGCAAGAACTTTGGCTTCTCGGAGTAACCGTGGGTAGAGAAAGTTGAACTGTCCTTCATTCTCAGATTGCTCTATTTTTAATGGCAGTTTTCTTTCACTGTTTCCTTTTCGGTTAATTAAATAGGCTTGATGTAGTGTAAGGAGAGTATTTTCAGTATTCTTTTCATAAACTAAAAGTCATTACAATAATTACAAATTTGAAAATTTAATAAACCTGTTTTACCAGCATATTAACCCATCATGCAGACTTACAATTTATTTTTTCCTGTATTTGAGTAAACAAGTTTATATATGTTAAATAATATAGATTCATAGTGTATACCCAAAGGTGGTGGGAAACTATTTAAAACCATTTAGCCAGATTAACATAGAAATATTTTTCTGAAACAAAATTTATAGTTTTAATGCACTCAACTCAAAGATATCATTATTTGCTGGGTTTGTTATATCTGTTGTAAAATTATAGAAATAATATGTAGGATTATTGAGAGGATAAATTTAATTAATACATGGAAGGGGCACAGCACCTGTAAGTGCTCAGTAAATCTCGTACTTTTACATATCCGAAGATCACATTGGTGTACTGGAATCTTGGAAGGATGACAGTGTTTAGGTTAATTGTTTTATCCTTGATGATTTTATAATCCTTTCCCAATTATGCTAAACAGTTTGCTTCGTGCTAGTCACCTGTTAACATAGAATAGGGAATGGTTTAGTTGTGTATTTTAGTTTTACTGATAAAGCACCATAACTGTGGGGAAAGGTCTGGGTGGGGGGGGGTAGGCTGTATGTCTGTGTGTCTTTTGGGAATGTGTCTGACATGTGGGTGGGTATAGTGAAGTTTTCCTACATAATTTAAGTGTGATGAGAATGAAATTTACTGAAATTTTATCTTTAACTCCAAAGTGATTTCTGTTAAAAAGAGGATTTTTATTACACATTCTTTATGAAGGGCCTGAGACAAACTTTCAAGACATTTTCAGGGTTGAAAAAATGTATACTAGTTAACCACCTACTCAGTGATGAGGAAGAGGTAGGTAGAAGAAGAGGGCAGTAAATTCCAGCCAGCTAATCTCTCCACGTGTGAAGTAAAGATAGAAACATTTTTAAGTCTTAATTTTAATAAATGTTAAGAAATCTAGTAGAGGTCACAGCTGGGGTCAGTACTGACAATATGATATAATAGGTGTCTGTATGCTTTGGTGTTGAACCTGAACCTTGAAAATGAAGGCATATGAGAAATTCCATAACATGTAGATTAAGTGGGTTAGCTGTTTTACTTGTTAGTAAAGAACATAAAAATCCCATCTCACAGTGTAGATTGTTAAAAAATGTTTAAGAATAAATAGGAAGTTGTATATGTTCTAAATGGTCCATAATTATTAGTAGTTTATTTGCTGTTTCCTCATTCAGAATTTATTGTAATGTTAATGATAGTGAAATAAATTCTTTTGCCCTTATTAATGCGGTATAAAATCTGTTTGGTATAGTTTTAAATGACCCGTTGTATCCCTGTGTGTCTTCTTGTCAGATGATAATATAGGTAATATAGAGGTTTAATTTTTTTGAGATTAATTGGTACAAAGATGATATACAGTGTCAAGTGCCAGTACTTTCTCTTTTTAATAGTAAACTCTGTGTGTGGGTGGTGGCAGAACCACACAGAGAGAAGCATTCTTTTACCATGTCATAGTTGGTGCTGCTCAACCGTGAAGTACTGTAGATCCTTTAATAATCCCATTGAGAGAATTTCATGCTGCTTAGGAGGAGCACTAACATATGGATAACGACGTCTTTCAGTAAACTGCACAATGGAGACAGGAAAGCTTCAGAAACAGTGGATGGTAAGAATGATGTTGATTAATGTTAAGATGACATGTTGCCATTTTCCAGGCGTACCTCGGAGATACTGGTGGTTTTGTTCCATGCCACCACAATAAAGCAAACAGCACAATAAAGCAAATAGCGCAACAAAGCGAGGCCAATGATTTTTTTTTCCCCTGTGCATATAACAGTTATGTTTACGGTATACTGTAGCGTGTTAAACGTGCAATAGCATTATGTCAAAAAAATACATACCTTAATGAGAAAATACTTTATTGTTAAAAACTATTTATTACCATATGGCTAAAATCATCTGAACTGTTAGTGAGTTGTAATCCCTGATCACGGATCACCGTAACAAATATAATAATAATGAAGAGGTTTGAAATGTTGTGAGAATTACCGAAATGTGACACAGAGACACAAAGTGAGAAAAGGCTTTTAGAAAAATGATGCCAATAGACGTGCTTGATGCAGTTTTGCAACAGCTCTTCAGTTTGTAGAAAATGCAGTATGTGTGAAGTGCAATAAAGCTACTGCAATGAAATGAGGTATGCCGGTGTATGGAGATGTAGCATGTTCGATTTTTAATTCTGTTAACGAATTCTAATGGAAAAAATGCCACTTTTGATTCTTTGCAGAATTGGTTCAGTAAATTTGCTTTTGTTAGATTATCAGTTATATAACCTAAATTTATTATGTATACATAATACATTTCAATTCAGATACTTTGGCATATTTTATTATGATTTATGTAACTTAATCTCAGTAAGTATGTCATGTATAGCATTGTAATTTATAATATCATATCCTTGAATTCATGTTACAGTAATGTTTTCGATTAAGAAATTTAAAATAAGGGGCGCCTGGGTGGCTCAGTCAGTTAAGTATCTGACTCTTGATTTTGGCTCAGTTCATGATCTAATGGTTCATGGGATCAAGCCCCACCTCGGGCTCTGTGCTGACAGTGGAGGCTGCTTGGGATTCTCTGTCTTCTTCTCTCTTTCCTTCTCTCTCTGTCTCTGTCTCTCAAAGTAAATAAATAAACATTAAAAAAAGAAATTTAAAATAAACTTGCAATTTTGAGCTTTATAGTAAGTTTTTTTTTTTTTAATTTTAACATTTATTTATTTTTGAGACAGAGAGAGACAGAGCATGAACAGGGGAGGGGCAGAGAGAGAGGGAGACACAGAATCTGAAACAGGCTCCAGGCTCTGAGTGGTCAGCACAGAGCCCGACGCAGGGCTCGAACTCACGGACCGTGAGATCATGACCTGAGCCAAAGTCGGACACTTAACCGACCGAGCCACCCAGGCGCCCCTATAGTAAGTTCTTAAAAGAATTCTAACTTTGATTGTATTGATATATTTGTGCAATAATTGCCATAAATGTGTTTTTAAGGTTACATTTAAAATACTTGTTAATTTAGACTCCACTTATTCAGAATTTGCTGGAATTTGAGATCGCTTACAACTTAGCTTTATTGTAAGAGGGAGAGATAAATTGCGATATATAAAATTAACAAGTTTGATTATTATAAATAATTTATTTAATGTAAATTATAGGAGCTTTATAGGGCATGGTTTATCTAATTAAGAAAAAAATAGTACTATAAATAATTGATATTCTAATTCTGTGATTCTGATATTCTGTTTGGAATTGTTAGTTATATATGAATTTAGTGAATCAGATCTTATTGGACTTCTGTAATACTATATTGTCTCTTTTCTGGTTTGTTGTTTCTTTAAAATTAAACCTTTTATTTTGATATGGTTGCAGATTCATATGCAGTTGTAAAAAATAACACAGAGAGATGCTGTTTATACTTTACTAAGTTTCTCTCAGTGGTTACATCTTACAAAACTATAGTACGCAAAAATGTGTAGTACACAATCATGATCAGGTTATTGACATCGACGAAATCCATTGATCTTACTTGGATTTCTACCATTTTACTTGTATTCGTTTGTATGCATGTTGTTTGTATTTTTATCACATGTATAAAATGACACGTTCACTGGGGTGTGCACATATATTAGATGTAGTTCCAAGTATCTGCTACTATAGTCAAGGTACAGAACAGTTCCATTACCACATGATTCCTCGCGTGGCTTTTTTGTAGCCCCCTCCCCTGTTTACTAACCCCATCGTTATCTCCTGGCAAGCACCAGTCTCTTTTTTCTTTTTATAATTTTTCCATTTTAGGAAAGTTAAGTGGATTTCTGTAGTATGTAATCTTTTCGGTATTGGCTTTTCCATGGTGCGTAATTCCGTGGAGAGTCATTCCAAGTTATCGAAGTCATTCAGGTTGTTGCATGTATATTAATAATTTGTTGTTCTTATAGCAGAATAGTATTCCATGGTGTGGCTGTACCACAGTTTGTGTAATAGTCACTACTGAAGGACGTCTGCTTTTTTCAGTTTTTGGCTCTTGTGGATAAGGCCTCTGTGACCATTTGTATACGGATTTTATGTGCACTTTAGTTTAAATTTCTCTGAAGTAAATACCCAACTGCATAATTGTTAGGTCATATGGTAATTACATATTACTTTTCAAAGAAATTTGTAAACTTTTCCCAGAGTATCTATATGGTTTTAAATTGTCACCAACTATGTATGAGTGACTTATTTTCTTTCTATCCTCTCTAGCCTTTGTACTGCTACTGTTTGTATTTTAGACATTATGATAGGTATGTAGTGAGTCTTATTTATGTTCATGTTTCCCTAATGGCTAATGTGTTGAACACTCTTCATGTGCTGATTTGCCATCTACCTACCCTCTTCTGTGAAGTGTCTACTGCATGCCTTATGCTCCTTTCTAATCGGATTATTTGTTGTGTTACTGTTTGAGCTTTGAGAGTTCTTTATAAATGTACATTCTAATCCTTTGTCAGATATGTGGTTCACAAATAGTTTTCAATACTTTTTTGTTCCTTGCCTTTTCATCCTCTTAAATAGAGTCTTTTATAAAGCAAAAGATAATTTCATGATGTCCAGTTTATCCACGTTTCCTTTCGTAGATTGTACTTTTGGTGTCAATCCTAGCCCTAGATCCTGAAGATTTTCAATTTTTTTCTGAAAATATTTATGTTTTACATTTAGTTTTGTGATCCATTTTGAGTGAGTTTTTATATAAAGTGTGAGGTTTAAAAAAAGCGTGAGGTTTATGTTCAGGTATATGTTTTTGCTTATCAGGTCTAAATACTTCATTACCATTTGTTGAAAAGACTATACTGTTTCCATTTTATTGAATTACGTTTGTGACTATGCAGTAATCAGGTTCTGTTTGCTGGTGTTGATATCTGGGTTCTCTGTTACATCCCATTGATCTATGTGTTTTTCCATTTACTAGTATCATACTGTCTTCGTTACTGTAACTGCGTATGTCTAATATCATGAAGAGTTAGTTTCCTATAATTTTATTCTTCTTTTTAAAGGATTGTTTTATCTATTTAAATGCTACAATATACATTTTGATTTCATATGTCTACAACCTACTTTGATTTTGATAGGTATTGCATTAAACCGATAGATTGATTTTGAGATAATTGACATTTTTATTATGTTGTGTCTTTCAGTCCACAAACACAACTTGTCTCTCCATTTATTCGAGTCTTCCTTGGTGTCATTCATCAATGTTTCATACTTTGCAGAATAGAGGTCTGGTTCATGTTGTAAGTTTATATTTAAGTATTTAAATTTCTTTGGAGTGATGATAATTTCTTTCTATTTCCACATGTTCACTTTTACCATTTAGAAATAGCTTGATTTTTTATTTTTGTGTGTTTACTTTGTATCCTCTAATTTTAATGAACTCAGTCCTAGGAGGTTTTTTTGTAGATTCCTTGGGATTTTCTAGTAGAAAATAATATTGTCAGCAAATAGGGACACTTGTTTTTTCCTTACCAATTTGCATGTCTTTTTGTTCCTTTTTCTTGCTTTATTGCAGTAGGCAAAACTTCCAGTGGTGTGTTGAATAAGAGTGATGAGATTGGACATCTTGGCCTTGTTCCTAATCTTAGGGAAAAAGAATGTAGTCTTTTATCTTCATGTGCAATGTAAGTTTTTTGTAGATACACTTTATCATCCTGAAGAAGGTTCCTTTTATTCCTAATTTTTCATCATAAAATGATAATGGATTTTGTCAAATTTATTGTGTCTTACTTGATATGATCATATTATTTTTCTTCTTTGGCTTGTTAATATGGATTTCATTGATTTCTTTTTTTTTTTTTTTCAACGTTTATTTATTTTTGGGACAGAGAGAGACAGAGCATGAACAGGGGAGGGGCAGAGAGAGAGGGAGACACAGAACCGGAAACTGGCTCCAGGCTCTGAGCCATCAGCCCAGAGCCCCACGCGGGGCTCGAACTCCTGGACCGCGAGATCGTGACCTGGCTGAAGTCGGACGCTTTAACCGACTGCGCCACCCAGGCGCCCCAAGATTTCTTTTAAATGTTGAACCAGCTTTTTGTACCTGGAATAAATTCCACTTGATCATATTGTGTAATTGTTTACATACATAATTGGATTTGGTTCACTAATATTTTGATGAGGGTTTTTGTTTTACTTTTTTACGTCTATATTTATGGGAAAAAATGATCCACACTTTGTTGGTATTATTTTTGTCTGGTTTTAGTATTGGTGTAATATTAGTCTTATAAAATGAGACTCATTCCCTCCTCTTCTTTTTCTTGGACAGATTATGAAAATTGACATAATTTTTTTTTTTTTATGTTTGCTTGAACTTTTTATTGAAACCAATTAGGCCTGGAGATATTTTTTGGAAGGTGAAGCAGCTTTTGAATTCAATTTCTTTGTTACAGGGCATATTATCTGTTTCATCTTGGTTATGTTTTGTTAATTTTTGGGTTTAAAGGAATTAGTTTTTTCTTCTAAATTGTCAAATTTATAAGCATAATGTCTGTTTTTCTTTCCAGCTCTGTTTTTGCTTTATATATTTTGAGACTTTTATGTTTTGGTGTGTGAACGTTTGTAGCATTGTTATATCTTCCTAGTGGATTGATCTTTTTTATCACTGTGTAATATCTTTCTTTGTTTCTAGTAATTTTTTTTGTTCTGAATTATCTACTTTATCTGGTAATAGTATAGCCACGCCTGCTTTTTATTGATTATGTCCTTTTCAGACTTTTGTTTTCATAGAATTACTTTCATGTGTTTTTATCAGCTCTGCCAAACCATGCTATTTTAATTTCTATTAATGTTAATTGTTAATGTTCTACAGCTTGTTTCCCATGTTATTTTTTGTTTTGTTAGTTTCATCTATTTCATTTCATTTTTTTAATTTGAATGTTTATTTCTTTTGAGTGAGAGGGGAAGAGAGCATGTGCATGACTGGGGGAGGGGCGAAGGAGGGGGAGAGAGTGAATGCTAAGCAGGCTCCACACTGTCCCGATGCAGGACTCAATCCCACGAACCATGAGATCATGACCTGAGCCAACATCAAGAAGTGGACACTTAACTGACTGAGCCACCCAGGCGCCCCTCCTCCTCCTCTTCTTTTTTAACTTGCTTTCCTATAGGGTACTGGAATTGTATTTTGAATTTTTATAGTATTTTTGAGTGTAAGTTATATAGCTTTGTATAATTCTCTTAGTGGTTATTCTGATTATTACAATATATATATATGTGAGCTATCTTAATCAACTGGTTTCAACCTTTTTTCACTTAAAGTGACATCTAGAAGCCTTATTTCTACCTAGGTTGTTTTACCTTTCTCTATTTAAAATGTCATTAACTTTACTACCAGGTGGATTTGTTCTAATTATCAATTATGATTTATAAAACTTGGGGGAGTGACAGTTATTGTATGTACCCATATTTCTGCTTTTCTTCTTTCTTGTGGTCTGAGATTCCTTGTTTTTTCTCACTACTTTTATTTTTGACAAAGTTTCTTTAGCCAGTCTTCAAGGACAAATTCATTTATTCATGAGATTAAGTTTGTAAAGTAAATGTAAATGTACTATATACTAAAGGTAGTGTATATTTTAGTGATACGACAAATATTAAAACATTAAAAAAAACATTTTATACACAGATGAAATATTTTGTGCTTTGTGAGAATAGACAAATATTTCTAGACTGTAAAAAAAATGTAACGACATGTCTGACTAGACTGTACTTGGCTTTGAAATAATGACAATAAGTAAGATCTGTTTGCCATACTTTTTCTTTTTAATTGTAAGGGAAAATCAAAGTTGTAATTAATCCTCAGATTAGTATATTTATCTGTGCTGATTTCTACATTAGTGGTAGTATCTTAGTAACACAGACATTTTATACTTAGTCTATAATGATCCCTCACTGATTCATATTATAAAAGAAAGAAAGTAATATTTTCAAGTTGAGATGTCAAAAATTGCGCTAAGATTAACTGGAGTTCTGTTATTTGGACAATGTACCTGTAGAAGGGATTGGCCGTTAACTTTATAACTAATTACATATTAATTTTGGTAGCTTGAAATAAATTAGGATTATATAAATTGATGATACTCAAGTTTCATATGAAAGCATTTGACTTCTGTTCAGTTTTGTAAACAGACATTTTTGACTACCAGTCATGTTCTTCTTACAAATGTGTTTTTTCTGCATATTCACAAATGTCTGGAATGGAGTAACATTTAGCCTTTATTTTAAAATAGTACTTATGATCCAAATTTAAATGCTTGTGCATTTTTGGTGTTTTAAATTAATAGAGTAAGTTAATCATTACACAAAAATTTCTGTATTTCTTTCAGGTAATGTTGAATTCCTTTCATTGGCTTTTACTATTGTTGTTTTTTTGAACCCTGTCAATCAAATCACTTTTCCATATGGCATAATTTATACTTTCTCTTCATTTTTATATTATTTTTCCTGTTATTCCGCTTTCTGTAACTACATGGATTGGGAATGTGTGTGGTCAGATATTTGAATTTGTTTCATAAGGTGTTGTAGAAAACCCATTGCTTCCTTCTGAGCTGTTATGTACTTGGGTGGTCACTGAATCTTTTGATACTGTAGCTGTGAGCTATGCTTGTTCATTTATACATTGCTTTATTGTTTATAATCTCTTCCTGGAGTTAATTGCTTTCAGTCTGTTGACTTTTTTTTCCTTTTTTCTAGCTTTATAATTTCAAAAGGCTTCTGAATGCTATTGTATCAGCATAGTTGTGTACATAATTGTCTTGAATTTTAACTTTGAGTAGTAAATTATGTAAATTTAAATGAATTTTAGGACTTTGAAATAAATCCTCTTTAAACAGACTTTGAACTCTACAGAACAAACTGATGGTGACCAGAAGGAATGTGGCCAGATCGAGGAGAGTGTTAAATACGTGATGGGCAATAAGGAGTGCGCTTGTGAGGAGTGCTGGGTGTTGTAAGGAAGTGTTGAATCATTGTATTGTACACCAGAAACTAACATTACACTGTAGGTTAACTAACTGGAATTTAAATAAAAACTTAAAAAATAATTCAGAGAATGATGAAATTAATAATTTTTTTTTTTTTTTTAAATCCTCTTTAGAACCAGCTTTCAGTGGTCTCCATAGTATATTAATTACTGTATGAGCATTTAAAAGATCTTTGGGTTGGGGCGCCTGGGTGACTCCGTTGGTTGAGCATCCAACTTCGGCTCAGGTCATGATCTCATGGTTCATGAGTTCAAGTCCTGCATTAGGCTCTCTGCTGTCAGTGCAGAGCCCGCTTTGGATCCCCTGTCCCCGTCTCTCTCTGCCCCTAGCCTACTTGCGCGCGCGCGCTCTTTCTCTCTCTCTCTCAAAAATAAATAAAACATTAAAAAAACCCAGATCTTTGTGTTAAAATGATAGTGATTTTGTACTAAATACTAGTATCTTAATTCTGAATTTGGAGTAATTTTTGTAGGATTTTTAAAAATTCTAGTGACCTGGGAATATTATTTGCTGAAAGGATTCAGGATACTTTTTTTTTTTTAAAGCTTTTTTATATTATGCATGTATTCAATATGAGTTTGGAATTATCTTTGTAATAAGAAAGATGAATAAAACTTTTTATTCAGAAAATAAAGGCATAAAACCTTTTTAAAACCTTATTGTATGTTGTGGATATCTTTCTATGTCAATACATATAAGTCTTTTTTTGTTTTCCTTATATCAGCATAGTTCTTTTATTTATTGTAGACAGCCTCTATTGGTAGACATTTAGATTGTTTTCACCTTTTAAATATTTGGGCAAATATTTAATGTATTCTTTGTTCTTAATAATTTGTTCAGTTTATTATCATAGGATATATGCCTAAAAGTGGAAACCACTGTTTCAACAGGATTGGTCGTTGAAACTTATAACTAATATTATCAGATTGTTTTATGAATGTATTAGTTTATATTCTTATTAAAATGTGGCTATGAATATTTGTTTTCCAATAGTTTTACCAACAATTGTGTCTGTCTGTTTTTTCATTACCAATGGAGAATGATAGCTTATTCAATTTACATTTAATTTAATGAATTTGAACATATTTTCAAAGATTTTGGCCATTTATATTTATTATTCTGTGTATTCCAAACATCTCATTATTCTTTTCAGGCATTGATTTTTTAAATACTAAATTAAGTGGCTTTTTATATATTACAGATATTAGCCCATTTTGTTACATATGTTGTATTCTTTGTAGAGTGGTTTACTTTAGAGTCAGGTGAATACCAGAATGCTTGTTGTTATAGGCCCTGTTGTTTGAAAAATGATACTTAAATTCTCAAATCGTTAAGTGTGGTTACATTACTCTAATGAAGCTAAATGAAACATGAGGGAACTGAGTCATACTGCAGCAACGGTAGATTCTTTTCTCTCTTTAGGGCATTACTAATTGAGTTGTGTGGCAAGCAGAATTGTTTTCTCTTTCTGACTTGTTTTGCAGTATTGGGGAGAATGGCACTTGTATGGCTAAAATGGAATATATATATAATATATAATATATATATTTTGACTCCTTTACGTGACTTCACGTAAGCAAGTCATAACACTATTTGTCTTTTTGTGACTGGCTTATTTCACTTAATATAATGAGTTCAGAGTCGGTACATGTCCTGGCATATGTCAGAATTTCCTTCTTTTTTAAGGCTGAATAATATTCCAGTATATATATATTTCACATTTTGTTTATCTGTTTATCTTTAGATGGACACTTGGGTTGCTTCCACATTTTAGTCATTAAAAATAATTCAGCTGTGAACATTGATGTACACATACCTCTTTGAGGCCCTGCTTTCAATTATTATGGGTATATACCCACAAGTTGAATTGCTGAGTCATGTGATAATTGTTTTAAATTTTTTGATGAACTGTTATACACTGTTTTCCCACAGCACTGTACCATAGGCAGCTTTAGAATCTGTAAAGAGCAACTTGAGCTTCTAGAAGGACTGCAGTCGTCTTGACATCTTGATTTTAGCCCAGTGAAACCCATTTCAAACTTCTGACCTCTGGGGCTATAATATAATACAATTGTCTTAAGCCTCTCAGTTTGTGGTAATTTGTTTCAGTAGCAATAGAAAGCTAATATAGCCCATTAAAATCAATAGTAGCATTTACCTACCTCTCATCTGAAAGCAAACCAGCCAAAACCCTTATGTATTCAAGTCTCCCTGGTTGGGTCTCTGTTGTAAACAGCCATTTATAGTTCTTACCAGATAAGAGTAATTTCCCCCTAATTTCCTCTCTTGAACCGTTAATATTAGGTCAAGATTATCTGATGGCAGATGATATTATGTAACTCACCTGTAAAATTGTCTGTGAGTGTGAGTCTGTGTGTGTGCGTGTGTGTGTGTGTGTGTGTGTGTGTGTGTGTGTGTGTAGAGAGGAGACAGTTTTTTTTTTTTAATTACAAATTGGATTTTTTTAAAAAATAGCCATGGTTCTATTTAGATGTAGTATTTCTTTGTGATTCATTTTATTAAGTTTTTTTTTTTTTTTAGGAAACTATCCAGTTCATCTTTTCAAATTTATCTCAGTAAAGGTATTTATAGTATTTTTTCTCCGTGGTTATGCTGTGTTTTCCGTTCCTCCATTGTGTCTTTCTTTCCTTGATCCATCTTGGGTAAACTGTTATAAAAGAAGTAGTTTTTAGCTTTGTTGATACTCTTTTTTTTTTTTTCACTGTTTTCTGTTTCATTGTTTTTATAACTATTTCTTTGCCTTTCTTTGGACTCATCCTACCTCTGCAACATTAAACACCAAACTCATTGGTACTTTGTATCGATCAAAAAAGTATGCTTCTTTTCCCCCTTAGAGCGTTTCCCCCTTAGATTCTGACACCAGTTCTGATGTTTGATTTTTTTTTTCCCCACACCACCAAACCAGATACCACAGATTAAAGGCTAAGTCCTACAAGACTTGCACCCAACATACACACTTCACTTGCCAGTGGCAAGTGTAGGTCATTACCCATGGTTCTGACTAACCAGCTGTAGACGGTTCCCCCAGTCCCCTGCCTTCAGTTCAATTAATTTGCTAGAGTGGCTCACAGAATTCAGAGAAGCATTTTGCTTATCACTAGGTTACTAGTTTATCATAAAAATTTATAACTCAGGAGCAGCCAGGCACATAGGACAAGGTATATGGGAGGGGTGCAAGCTTCCATGCTCTTTGAGGACACCACTTGCCCCGAATCTCCATTTCTTTGCCAAACTGGAAGCTCTCTGAACCTGGTCCTTGTGGGTTTTTAAGGAATCTCCATTACATGGGCCAGATTGATTAAATCATTAGCTATTGGTGATTGCACTCAATCTCTAGGTTCTCTTCCCTACCTGGCAGAGGTGGGGAATCAAGTGGGTGGGAAGGTTCCAGCCCTCTAATCCTGTGGTTAGTTCCCCTGGCAACAGCCCCTATCCTTAAGTTACCTAGGGGCTTTCCAGTTGTCATCTCATTCACATAACAAACGACACCTTTATTCTCTAGTCACTTCAGAAATTCCATGGGTTTTAGGAGTTTCTTGCAGGGAACTGGGATGAAGAGCAAAAGTATGTATTATTATAAATAACAGTATCGTATTTGGCATATTAGTTTTCAGTATCATCCGGTTCTAAATATTTTCTGATACCTATTATGATTTCTTCTTTGAAACATTTATTTTGCATTGTATTTTTAAATTTCCCAGTACTTGAAAGTTTGGATTACATTTTTATTTTAAATTTAATTGTAGTTTAATTGGAGAATGAGGTTGTTATGTTATCCACTTACTTATATATGTGACCTTGTGAAATCACCTGACTTTTCTTAGCTTCACTTTCCCCAGTCATAAAATAAGATAATAATTATTCCTTTTGTCTTTTAAAGTCTTGTGAGTCTTTAAAGTCTTGTGAGTCTGTGTATAGTTAAGTAATTGATACATATAGGTAGGTTTTTTATTCTCCATATGTGTAGCTGTATTCCCCTTTTCTCTAATGTTATGAATTAATGCTTTCTGGTATTGTGATTACATGGAATAAATATGAGAAGCAAGAATTTCATTCTGATGTTTATTCATAAAATATGTTTAATTTAAAATTTTTTGTTTTTATTTTGGAGAGAGAGTGCACGAGCTGGGGAAGGGGGGCAGAGGGAGAGAGAGAGAGTATCTTAAGCAGGCTCCATGGTCATCGTGGAGCCAGACGCAGGACTGTATCCCACAGCCTTGGGATCATGACCAGAGCCAAAATCAAGAGTCAGACACTCAGCTGAGCCACCAGGGGCCCCTTATTTGTCGAATTACAATCCTTGTATTCTGGAGAATGAAGCATGGTCTTTCCCTTAAGAAGCTCTTCATTAGGTAGGAAGATGTGTTTAAAAAAAAAAAAGTGATATGAGATGACAGGGAAGTTTTGCCAAACTTGCCCGGCAAACAGCATAAAGAAGAGTATTCTAGGTTGAGGGAAATGCTTTTATAAGGGCATGAAGATATATATAGAGAGAATGACTAATTGTTTCACAGAGACTGGATTATAAGATGCAGAGAGAAATAAGACTGGTACAGTAATTTAGAGGCCAAGATTGGTACAGTACACAAAGGCCAAACATGGAATGGCTTCTTAGAATTTAGATAGACCTCATTTATAGGTCAGATCTTCCTATCAATATGCCCTACCACCTTGGAGCATGTGAATGAGTAACAGTGGTGCGGAGGTACTGATCACTTCAGCTGTTAATGAGATAAAGGTCATAAAGGTCCAGAAGCACTGTTATAGGTGATAAGGAGTATTGAAGGATTTTTACTTAGGGAAATGGAACGCTCAAGATCTGAGTTTCCAGAATGGTTGCTTTGGCAACTACATATGGATTTTGAGGCAAGGAGACTAATTGTAAGGCTGTATCCAAAAGTCCAGGTGAGACACATCGAGGGTTGTACTAAGTTGGCATCAGTTGGATTGATGAAAAGTACAAAAATTTGAAACATACTGAAGAAATGCAATTTATGGGATTTGGTGTGTGAATGTGAGCTCAGAGGTTTAGAATGAGTTTTGGCTTTGGGAGGCAGTGTCAAGCAAGGAATGGAAAAGTAGTTGCAGACTTAACGGGTGAGTTGGTATCTTCTGTTGGAGGCAGGTGGAATTTGTTGTTTTTGTTTTTAATGTTAGAGTGCACACATGGGAGGAAGGGCAGAGAGAGGCAGAGAAAGAATCCTAAGCAGGTTCCACGCTCGGCACAGAGCCCAACATGGGGCTCGATCCCAGGAACCGTGAGATCATGACCTGAACCGAAATCAAGAGTCAGACGCTTTAACTGACTGAGCCACCCAGGTGTCCCATAAGCAGGTGGAATTTGATGTATTTTGGGGCTTCCAAAACTGAGAAACCAGTAGTCAGTCAAAATACAGGTCAAGAAGATTTAGGGACCAAAGAGTAGTATTTCCAGTTCTAAATTTTCGGATAGCACTTGAGGCAGTGGTGCTGGATGGTTTTCTCTGGGAGAATGTGTAGCTGAATAGAGAGACCCCAAAGGTATGCTGATATTTGAGGATCATTTGGGGAAAGAGAAGCAGGAGTAACCAGAGAATAGGAAATAATAATACCAGAAGAGGTTCCCAAAATCTTAGGAAGAAAGATTTTCAAAGTGGAAGTTGTCAAAAGTATCAAATAAGTAAAACGTGATACATACCATTTTTCCGGGGGGAAAAGGAGGTTGTTTGTGTCTTTGGAGAGAATAATTAGAATGGAATAATTTAAATGGAATACAAGCCAGAGTAGACTGAGGTGTGTCAATCTAACAAATATCTGTGGGTTCTGGGCCAAGAGTTCACATTTTAGCCCACTCCCCTGTGTTCTCATTCCCAGTCATGCAGATCCTTGCTTGCACAGCTATGGATACTCCAGCTCACATGCTCAAACTCCACCCACCCTTGTATCTCCACGTGGGTATCCCTCAGATTTAAGGGTGCATAAACTGGCAGCATAGTCCGTATTCAGGAAGGAGGACCTGAAGAAGAAGTTCACATAGGTTCCAAACTGGAGTTTGGACACTGGATCAGAGAATTCAAGAGTCCTAGGACCTGGAACATAGTCTAGAGAGGAGGATGCAGGCTTAGGTCAAGCAAGTCTTCTTGACTCTCTCATGGACTTCTTCCCCAGTAGGATGGGCATGGCCAGAAGAGGGCCAGCGTGGGACTTTTAAAAACACATGGTCCAGATGGAGTTCCTGGTTATGTAGATTTAGAGGGTGTTATTAGAGGTGTGAAGATTTGGTCAGAAATTTGAGATTGCAAATGGATACTTTTTGGATTTAAACATCTTGTCCCTTACCTTACCTTAGCTACTGTTTTCATTTTTATCTTCGTATTATCAATACCAGCAACCATTTTATAATTTCAGTTTGAAGACTCCCACTCTTCTTCATCACCATTGTTTCTGTTTACATCACACCTCTCTACTGTCCCCAAACCAAAAAATCCATTGATTTGGCCACTTTTCCATTTTCTTGCTATTCTTGAATTCTCACTTTCCTCCTTTACTCACCTGTAGTCTATAGTTTCTCATTATAATCATCATAATACAGATACACTAGACTCTTTAGCTTCTCTTTCTCTTTCTCCTTTCTCCCCCTTTAGTTCTTTGGCTTCTCTCCCTCCTTCCCTGGATTAACTTTCTGCCTACTCTGTGCTTGCATAGGCACAAGTCATTGTGTCTGAAGAAACACAGTACTGATTTTTCTAATTTAAACAATGGCTACTACCCTCGAATTTCACTCCTTTCCAAACTTTCATTCTTCTAGTCCATTCACTCTTTCATTGTGTTGGACAACCATTTCATACATTCTTCTTTCTCCTTAAACCTTCCGCACCTTCTCCCTTATTCTCACTCTCAGTTGCTGATTTTGCTCCCTATTTCATTTAGAGGATATAACTATTCAGTAGAAAATTCATATAAGTATCCATAACCAGATCTGTGTCCTTATTTATGCCCACTTCCTGTTACTATAGATGAAACATCTGTACTCTTATTATCCACACATGCATTTGATTCTGCTTCCCCTCACCTCCTCAAGGATGTTACACCAGAATTTCTTTGTGTTTTCCATTTCTGCTGGATCAACAGCACACAGAGTTGCACAAATTTCTCCCATCTTAAGCAACTAACAGCAGTAGCAACAACCATAACATCTTAATCCCACATCACTCTCCATTTACCATCCCATTACTCTGCTCCTTTTTAGCAGAACTCCTCAAAAGAGTTGTCTGCTCTGTCTCCAGTTATCTTTCCATTATCTCTTGAATTTACTTCATTCAGATTTGTGCTTTCATCACTCACCCAAAACCTTTCCCCAGGGTCACCAGTGACGTCTGTATTACTAAATCCAGTAGTCATCTTAGTGCTCATCTTCCTTGATCCGTCAATAGCATTTGACACAGTTGATCACCTTCCTTCTTAAAAGACTTGATCCACTTGCCTTTCAGAGCCTCAGTCTTCTAGTTTTTCTTCTCTTCTTCTCATCTCTTGGATGTTGGTTGCTTCTCATCTCCTGGATCACTAAACAATGGGGTATACCCTTCCCTACCTTATTTTTCTCTAAAGAGCCTATCACTGTTTGATACTGTAAATATTTAACTTATTAATTAATTCATTCATTCATTCATTCATTCATGTATTAGCAGTTTCCCCTACTAACATGTATTCTTCACAGAGGTGGATATTTTAGTCAGTTTTGTTCACCACTGTATTCCTGGGTCATGTTAGGTGCTCTGTAAATATTTGTTAAGTGAATGAGTCTTAACGTTCTGTGGAGCTAGAAAGACAGGTAGCTAAAAATTAGTATTATGGAGAATCAAAATGTTTTTCAAGGATGCAGTGTGACCTTTACTCAAACTCTAGCAGTCCGAGTCTAAAGTCCTATCTCAGAATTGTTAGAATACAGGATAGTTGGAATAGATCTGGACTATAAGAGATAGAGGAAGTGAGCTAGACTCGTAGTCTAGTTCCTGGCCTACCATTAACTTAGCTGTGTGATCTTGAACAAGTTGCTTTCTTTTTTGAGTTTCACTTACTCATCTGTAAAGTACAGGTTGTGGGCTATCTGTTATCGAAGGTCTTTCATAACCTCAATAATTTAATGTTGTGTAATTGTGGGAGTTTATGTCAAGACTTAATGCACCTAAGAAGGACAGAGAATGCAGCACATATGAAGATGATTCTTACAGTTTAAACTTGTCAAACTCGGGACATGGAGTTCTATTTTACCATGTCTGATATGCCTCGGTAACTTAGGCCATTCAGCTTTGGATCTGTGGTTTGGATAGGCAGAGAGGAGAGGTGTAGAGCATCCTGCTTGAATGTTTATGATGTACTTTTGAGAAAAGTGATCTAAGAAGAAGGAAGTCTAATAGGTTGAGTAGGTGGTTTGGGCAGGTTGTAGAAGGAAGATTTTAAAAGCCAGAGACGGGAATTTGGTTTTGTTACGATATGAAACTGGAATCTACCAAAGATTTTTACTATGGATACAATGAAAGTACTGTATGAGAAAGTCCCAATATGGGTGTTACTAAGGAAGGCGAGATTGGAGTTAAGTAAGCCACGTAAGAAGCTACTATAGTAATTCCAGGAACGAAAAGGATTTGAGTCTGTTTTTGCCTGGCAGTAGAGGAAATGGGCAAAAGGAGATAGAAGGGAGAAGGGAAGAACAGAATCTGGGAGCTGATTAGATGTGGAGGAGTCAAGGAATTAGAAAATTAAGATGATTTGGGGGTTTAGTAGGGTTACTAGAGTGGTTTCTATCGATATGTTAGGAATGATAGCAGGAGGAAGGGATCTTATATGAATGGATGGACTGTGGCTCAGGATTTGGAAATTTTTCAGCATAGAGGTTTTCAAACTTCTTCTTTTTTTTCCAAAAGAAATGTTATGTGAAGCCCCAATATATAAAAACACATAAAAGTGAAGTTGATTTGGCTGGGGCAAGGGCGAGGTGTGTAGTCGATGGGTCCAACATTGCTCTTCTGGTCCGTTCTCCAAGGGCTCCGATGAAGGTAGTCGGGAACCACTGAAGTAGATATCTAAAAGTGCTCTCGTAGCCTGAATATTTGGTGACCTGAGAGTCTTTTATATCCTGTGAATCTCCTGGGTGGCGACATTTTCCTGTGTCTTCTTGCCTTAGCAGTTAGCAAATATTTGTTATTCCAGACTCTTGTCTAGGTTCTAGGGAATGGTAGAATACAAAAAAGGTATAGTATTTCCTCTCTGGAACTTATAGTTTTTACTAGAAAGCTATCATTTAAAAAATAATAAAAATTTGTCAAATAAAATACATGTAAAAGTGCTGCCACAGAGAAGAACCAGTTGAGCTGTTTCTAAGAAGACCTAGCCTAGTCTGAGGGATTTGAGGAGAGGGATGGTCAAAGGAGGACTTCCTTGGGAAAGTTGTAGTTGAACTTGCCTGGAGAGGAAGAGAGAAAAACAGAGAGCAGGTTGTATCTGTGGAACTGAGAGAGGTTCTTCATGGGCAGGGCAGAAGGCTCCACATCAGTTTGGAGGGATGCAGGGTGAAACTGGAAATAAAAGTAAGGGCCAGATATGCATGCCATGTTAAAGATTCTAGGCTTTATTTTGAGAAGGGAACAGTTTTTAGGGAGGGGTAACATGAGCTTATTTACATTTCAGACAGACCAACCTGGCAGAGAATTGGTTTCACGTTAGGGTGAAATGGAGATGGGGGCCAAGAGATATAGGGAGCCTACCTAGGAGACCACAAAAGGGGTTCAGGTGAGACTCTCTGACCCCGGGGGGGGGGGGTGCTACTAGGGAACTGGAGATGAAAACTGATTCCAGATGTGTTTAGGAGGCTCAATTAAGGGGAATTGGTGATTGGTGATTGTAGAGTTACAGAGTGTAAGGGAGAGAAAATATATCATAGATGATACCTCAGATTTTGAACCCCGTAGCTGGATAAAAGTAAATGCCATTTATTAACTTTATGGCCTGTGTCTCCTTTTAGTTGTTTTTATGTTGCCTTCACTTGTCATTTTCTGTTCTGACTCCCTTAATGTCTTTGTTCATCACCATCTCTTGCATGACTTAATGTACCTCTTTCTGTGTTTTAAATGCAACTGAAACCTTCCTCCAAAATCATGGCACAAAACTTCCTTTTTGGAGCCTGCCACCAGTAATCTAATCCTTGGTTAATATTAACTTTATAGTTTACTGGTATTTGTGTATAATCTATATCTTAACTGTCTTATATTTAATGTTGCTTTGTAACTGTTCTCTTGCTATTTTTATAATGCAGGTATATACATTTATAGGATGTACCCAATTGATGTTATACTATCTTTCTATGTTTTGAATGTTTGCACGTGTAAAATAAGAGGAAAAAGTACAAATACCCCCTCTCTTGTATTAATTCATTCTTCAGTACAGTAAATGGAATTTTATATTTACTACGCATACTGCATTTGTATGATTGAGAACCATTAATTGCCTCTTCTAGGTAAATACTCTAAATTGAATGGAAAAGATATTTAAAATAGGGATTTTGATGAGAGGAGTGGTAACAGTCTACAAAAGTTTTTGAAGTTACCTATTAAGAAAGGCTTATAGATAAATTATTTAGGCAGTCTTCCTGCACTGTATATTGGACTTCTTTATGCAAAAGATCATTGGCAAAAACCATTCTAATTAAGTTTCAGTAAGCTTTATAAATGCTTTTGAATTTATTTTAAATAGTAATCTTAACTTTTATTATTGTAGATTTTTTGCTTTTTAAATATATTTCATTAAGAGGTGCATGAGGCCTTTACTAATTTTTTTTCTTCTTTTTTTTCCTCTTTATTCCTCTCTTTATATTTAATATACTCTGGATCTGAAACTTTTTTTTAACTCCTTTCATAATTATATGAATCTTATAATTTTGTAGAACTTTCAAGGAGTATCCTCGTTAAAGTCAAATATTTTTATAATAAGTCATATTTTAATAGTTCATGTTTATTTTTAATTTATAATTATTTACTAGCTCAAAAGCAAAGCACAATGTTGAAAATTAATAGTATTTATTTTGACCACTGATTTTTTTTTAAATGACTATTTTGGGAGATATATTCAAAGTAAAATTAAAAATTCAATTTAACATATGAATTCACATTAACCTTAAAATGACAAAATACTTTATCCCATTTTAAGGAGTTGCATGAAGGTCAGGTAAAAGTGAAGTTTCAGAAACTGGAAATAACTGATGTAAAATGCTGATTAGGTATGCAAACTATACTGTTTTTTTTTTAACATGTTAGCATAATTTGAAAATTTAAACTATTTTATGAGCATAGCTAGTTGTAAATTTAAGTAAAACAAAATAAAACTACAATATTTTAAAGACTAAGCATAAGACAGTTTGGTAAAGTTTAAGAACATAAATGTTTTAGTTGGAACAGATGTGAAAGACATATTATTTTAAAGGAAAACGAGGTCCACAGCTATCTGTTTGGAAATGTCTTTCAATTACAGTGGCGTCCATGAATGTTGGATTTGAATGAAGATTTGGCTAGAACTGTTTTATATCCTATTCTGTGTTTCCTTTTGAATAAGAAATAGCATGTGTGAAATACATTTACTATAATCCATTCCATACTGCATAATAAAAATGCTGTGAAGAATGAGTATGCACGGTCTGAAATTATCCCGATTGTATGTTCTGTTCACTCTCAGCTAGCTAGTACTTTAAAGTTTGTATAAATATCATAGGGTGTGTTGATATGCCCATTTATTTTTCAGAATGGGAATATGGCATAACTTACCTTCATTATAGATAATCACAGTCCATTAGTGTATAACTAGTGTGTGTATCCTATGTATAACCAAACATCTTTCACTGGAAAAGAAGTAAGAAACGTACCTGAGTGAACAGCAACCTAAGCAATTAGAAGTGAGTTCTTAACATTTTAACTTGGAAAGTTGCTGAAGAAGATTATTTACATTTCCCAATTCTTATATTAAACTCTAGACTGGCCCTTAGTTTTTTTTTTGTGTGTTATTTACTTATTTGTTTTTGTGGTGGTGTAGTTGACATACATTAGTTTCAGACATACAACATAGTGATTTGGGGCATGGCTTTTTAAAATGAGGATAATTGAGCCAGTTACAAGGGTAACTTTTAGTTCACATTAAAAATGAAATGAACTATACATTATTACTTATTTAAACTTAAATATTAAAATGCAGTTTAATACATTTTTTATAGGTTGCTAATCATCAGAAAATATTTTATGTTTGATCTTTAATATCACTTGTATTGAAATTCACATTGTTCTCGTAAGGAAGTATACATGTAGTTATGTGTAAATGTGCACATGTGACTGTTTAATTCACATCAAGAGTATTCAAACTTGAGGTAAACACCAATTTTATTTGTTCATTTGCACGTAGAAGATAACAAATAAGATACAGAATGATCATTTGTTACACATTCAGAAATTGTACATAAGGCTTAAGATATTTATGTATGCTCATATAATAATCATTTACATATTCTTAACCCCTCTGAGCATCATTTTCATCATCAATGAAGTGAAAGGTCTTTTGAGCATTAAATAAGTTAAAAAATAAAGTTCTTACCAATAGTAGCTTTCATGTAATAAGTGCTATTAACATACTGTGTATGTGAGATTATTATACTAGCTGCGCTTCAATATGTGATTTTAGAGTCTTGAGAGTTTGTCAGTTAAAAAAAGTGTGTCAAATTGGGATCTGCTTTAACTATTTTTACTGGACATTTTGAATATGGGTTCATTTTTCATTAGTGCATTAATTCATACTTATTTTTATGTAACATTGGTGGTTTGTCATTAATAATGGTAACTTTTAGAAGTAGATAATAAAATATATGTAGTAATTACATGGACAATATTTTATGGCATAATACGATTAGAGAACAAATATCTAGATACTTGCTATGTGGAGGCCCGTGGAAATGGCACTCACTGTGTTCACATGTTGGGGTTTATTAAATATTTGAATTGAATAGAAAACATTACATTAAATGTACTGTTACATAAATGTTATATAACATTTCGATATGTGCATCATGATGTGTACATGATAGCTGTGATCTCGCTTATTTTTAAAATTGCAAATATTTTATCTCCTTCCATCATTTTGCTTTTTGGTTTTCTCTTGTCTGTTATGTAGAGAAATTATTCTTAGTCTATGATTTGGTTGCTGGGGGATGTAACATTTGACTGAGTGCCTTCCCTTGTAGATGTCTATATGGATTGAAACTAGATTATGGTATTTAAGATACAAACTGACTGACTTTCCCTGGAACAGAAAAATTCCTGTTAGTTAAGCCACAGACTCACATAAATAAGGCTTGGTCTTAAAGAAACATAATGTTTAACTGGTCTTTGAAAAATCTTGAGTTCAAAGTCATGCATTGCAAAAAAGGAAAACATTTCTGAATTATGAATGCTTTTTGTACTGCAGACAGATAAAAGATATTCCTTTTAGGGTAAAAGATAGAAAAAATACCCATAGCGAAACAGAAAATGTGTTATAGGTTTTACAGTGGTTTCAAGTAATGTGAAAAATTGTGCCACTGTGAAACTACTGAAGAATCATCATCTAACTATTGAATTACCTACAAATGTCAATCTTCAGTATTCGATGGGGCTTGTTGCCTGACCGTAATGTAGGAAAAATAGTCTATTGGATTACCAAGTATTTTTGATACCTACTGTGCTCCAAAACAAGTGACTTTTTTCACTGCAAGAAGCCCAGGAAATGAATTTCATGTGGTTAAGGAATAAACGTGCAAAAAATATTTTTGTTCATAAAATTATGTAAAGTGCTGTAGAACTGTTAAGATTCATATTTTAATTGGTAGTTCCTCAGATGACCAGAGTAGGTCTCAGGTTATATTATTTGCATATAACTTAAGTTTGTAATGGTATGATAAAATAGTTTACACTTAAGCTGATTTTTTTTTTTCTGGCAAGGAAAAATAGACTTTACCCTGTATTAGAGGTACTCATTAACTGTGTCCATGAATAATCCAACATAACATCAACATTCAAAATATTTTTTTTTAAACAGATGCATCTTATTTGGGTTAATACCTTTTAAAATATAAAATTGTATGCATTTCTAATTTTAAGGAGCCTATATCTCTGGAGATGACAGAGAGTAGATGTGTAATTATTTCTTTTTGGAAGAGTTTAAAATGTTATAAAATAACACAAATATTTGTAAAGGAAGCGAAAATACAGGAAATGAAGTGTTATAATCGGTCTGTTTGTAGCTATTCTGTTAGGTTTTTCTATACCCTTCATCACATGACTTAGTCCCATGTTATTTCAGAGTTTAAAATAGCAGGATTAGAAGTTAATGTATCTACTACAAAGAATAGGTAACTGTTTTAATAACTGACATTAATGCCCCAGATGTTGTAATTTCAGGTAGTGTGACAACCCAGAGTATCTCAAAGACTGTGTATCCGCGGAATTAAAAAGTTATAGCTCTTTACATGGTCAAAACCCAGTCACGTCAGCTATTATAATTAACTTAGACTCAAACTAATTGTATTCAGAATCTAAGTTATTTCGTAGCTTACAAAATGGAAATTCTTTATGTCAGTGTTACTGTAGATGACATATTGATTCATTGTTGTGGCAGTTCCCAAATTCTGAAACTTGATTTGTTTTCACACTTGAAAATTTCAGCAAATTATCATAATATATTAGATATTTTTTCCTCTCAGTATTTTATAGTTAATTGTTTTCTAAAAAGTACTTATTTAACCAAAAGATATTTTAAAGTATTAGGAGGAAACTTTCTAGTTTTAAGTTGCAAGCTTTGTATGTTCCAAAAGCTGCCAATGTTTATTTCTTCTTTCCATCTTAGAACTTATTTATAGCAAAGGGAGACAGATATTTATACCTTCATTCTCTTTTTTCTACTGTTACTGAATACAAAACGACACTCAATTTTATAAAAGTGATCCTATTTCAAATCAGAAAACTGCATCACTAGAATATATGTTCCTAATTTGAGAAGCTGTTTTAAAAGTATTACTTTGTTTCTGTCTTCATATTGATCAGACTGCTTTTTATTTTAGGAAAATATGGCTAAGTATCATTTAAAATATGATTTAGCAAAATATGATTCAGTATCATTATGGACAATTCAAAGCAGTGGGCCTTTCAAATGATACCTTGTTCAGCAAATAAGATAAAAGATAAGTTGAGAACTTTGAGAGATTTTGAGAAAATTTCTAGAAATGCAGTAGGACAGTGGTATCAAGTTTATATTATTTAAACAGGATTCAAAGTAGGAAGAAATTAAATCTGAATGCTTTTATTATTATAAGTTCACATTTTGAATAGATGCTAACTGTCGATGAGAAAAATGTTTTTGTTTCTTAGTTTGTGATACATAATTGGTGTTTTTTTGAGATTTTGCTTAGCAGTGAGCTTCACTTACTAGTTTGTAAATTCAGAGAAAGGCAGTTATCTGGCAAAAATCAGGTGCCTGTTACAAGACATGGGAAAAGATCACTGTTTACAAAACACGAGGCCTTAAAAATACAAAGCATAATACTTTGATAATCTTGACTGTCTTATTCTTTTTAGTAAACTAAAAAATATAACATAGCCAGTTAATTTTCTGCAGGTATCCCAGAACTTCTGTCTTTTTTCATTTAGTTTACCTTAATTTTGTTAACATTGCATATTTTAATCTGAATTCGTCCTTATATTATTTTTACTACTTCCTAAAAGCATATAAGATACTTACATACTTTTCATCCGGTCCAACAAGCATATAATTCAGTGAATTTTTGAAACTGTTTATTAGTTAAGCATGCTTTGGTAAAAATGCATATAAAGAAGAACCACCAGGAAAAGCAGGAGCCATTAAAAATTCTTTGGTAGTTTTATCCTCTTTTCAATTCATTTAAGTATTTAGAACATAATATGAACTAAAAGTTCATCAACTTTTGAATCATGCATTTAAGAAGCTCGTTAAAAGCATCTGAAACGACCCAAATGCCATTTTCTCCTCCACATTTGTTTAATCATTTGTTCACTCAGTGTTGATTCAACAACTGTATTGATTGCATCAGCAGATTAACAAGGAATCTTTCAATATTGCTAACAGTGGTACTTAAAAACCAGTTTAAATATATACCAGCAGGAATTGTAATACTGTCAATGAGAAACAGAGTATTAAAGAATTCTTCCTAATGATAAAGCTTTTTTTCTCCACTGGGGAGTTTCACAGTAAAAATTACTTATCTCAGCCTCTGCACCAGGATGTTTTTCTTTTCTCTCTCCTCCTCAGAAGATGAGAATGTGTTATTTTAGATAAACTGCATCAGAGAAGAGATACTAAACCCATGTTGTTCCTTTTTATATATTTTCAAAAACGGGGCTTTTTCTCTTTCGATTGATAGCATCACAGTAAATCAATCTTCTCCATGTTTCCCTGAATCATTTTCCTATTCTCATCTTTTAGCAGTGGTTTTCACAATATTTTCATGGAACCAAATGCCTAATAATTGTAGCACACAAACGTAACCTTTTGAGAAGTTATGAAAATACAATTCTTGTGCTTAATGATATCCAGAAAGCATAATATTCTCTAAAAAGAAATTCCCTTTAGTCAATGTAAAATTAAACACTCTAATGCAAAAGGATATCTAAGGTGAAAGATGTTTGTGTAATGCTAAACATAACCAAAGAAACTGTGGTTTTAGCAAAGGTACTATTGCTCTATTTTATCAAGTGCCAGAAGTTGCATAATGAAAGTCTTTCAGTTAGAGAAAATATAAGTAAAAAAACATAAAAATACCACCCAGCTGGTAGAGATCTTCCTAATTTTTACCTGATTGTATTTCTGAAGAAATATGGCAGGGCTGTCATAAATTTTCAACATGAACTGCATTTTTGTTGCCAATTTCCATATCCTTTAAAAAGTGCTGAAGCGTGCATTTGCTATTTATGTTTGCAGTAGACTGAGTACACTTTTACTATTTGTGGTTTAGAAATTGGAAACAACCAAACAGTGGTGCTATGGTCTAAAAAAATAAATTTTAAACAGCTGCGGGACAGTATTTTTAGAATGGTAGGAGTCCTTCTAAAGCAGTATAACTGCCCCCTGCCACCTTTAACGATGGATTATGGTCACACATATAAAATCAGGTTTCCATTATCTTTTATCTAAGATGGATTAAATAACTGGAACTAAAAGTGTGCTTTTGTTAGATGTGAAACAGGCTGTTAGCATCCTAGAGTCAACTCTCTTTGCTTACCTGCAAATGTTACTATATACTAGGCCCTGGGCTTAATCACTTTGTAGACTTGAATCCTCACAAAGACCCTTCCATGGATAAGAACTGTCATTATCCCTGTCTTACACATGAGGAAATGGAAGCTTAACGAGAAGGTAAGTGACCCAGGATCACTAAGTTTGTATGTGGTAGATCTGAGCTTCAAGTGAGTGCTCTACTCCCAGACCCACTAATCCAAGTGTTTTTCGACCTCGTGTTTTGCACAGATCCCATTGAAAGGGGGGCAAGAAGTCCTTATAGACCCCAGTTTTGACTTAAGGCATTTTTGTACTGACAGTACTGAATTATGTACCAACATAAAAAAAAAATCTAGATAGCAACTTGTTCCATATTTAATGAATTTAAATCTAATTTAAATCTTATGAAACTATGAAATCAAAACAAATTTAGAAATTAAAAACAAATCCATAATACCAATAACAGTCAAATTAAGGATCTTAATTTAATGTGACAGATTTTTCACTCCTGAAAATAAATCCCCTTCCTCAGTGTGACTGCTGTGGTATAAGAGTTTGTTATGTCTTTCCTGTGGTTTGCAATCTTTTTTTTTTTTTTTTTTCACATCATGGCACAAGTAAAAATGATAGTATTTAGTCGACCGTGGGATATAAAAGCACAAGGATGCTTCTTTCAGGAGATAGCAGGCCAGGGGGATCCTGCCCCAGCCAGCCACTCCATAGGCTGAGGGGATTAAAATCTATTCACCCGTACCCAGTTGGTGGCTTTTTCTAAGGGATATGGGTTAGAAAGCTCTCATCATTGCTATTTTTTCCTTGTGATAACTCAATTTCCTGTGACTTTCCTATATTCCAGTTATTATGAAATCTGTGTATAGTGTAGCCTGGCATTATTTGGCCATTATTTGTATATTAAGTTAACATCATTCCATGTTCCCTTTCCCTGACTCTCCATTATCCTGCCTCAATTAGAGAGCCTTTGGCTGCCGATTCATTATTTTTTATTGACACAAAAATTTAATGCAAGAATTATTACGGCAAACTTGCAAATTCCCAAGAACTGGGTCCACAATCTTCAATGTAAAGAAACTACTGTGGTATTTACGGGCCTTTTACAGTAGATTAAACATTTTAATACTGTTTGTCTTTTATGACTTTGTATCCTGGAAACATACATTTGCTACATGAGTAGTCACCCTCTTTTGGAGTAAAAATTACTAAGCGGTGTGAGATTAGATAAATACTACTCAGGATGAGATGGAGTTTAAATCTGGTTGATTTAAGTCACTGGAGTAAAAAATCTCATCAGATTCAATCTCACTTTCTACTGCAACTGCATTCATTTTGTTGCATACAACCACAATAGATTTTCTCTAGAACCAAATATGTGTTTATGGTAGCTTTGATGGCAGTTTGGACAACTGCTGTGTTTGTATTTAAATAAAATGTTTTGCTACATGTACTTATAAAGGCATTAGAAAATAAACATTTTGCATGAATAATTTAGTTATAAGTTATGTTTGTTATATTTGTAATATAAACTACAAAATGTAAACTTTGACAGAATCTTTTTGGTTGTCAGGTCATGTCATCTGGGAAGTAACAGGCTGTGTAAAGACCTGCAAATAATCAACAAGAATCGGTCCTTAATTTCTAATGCATGCATGAACTGGTAAAGGAAGGTGAAAACCCTTATGCATAACCTGATATTTTAAATTTCTAAAGTGAAACAGATAGATGATCTGCTCAAATTTTGTTTAAACAAAGATATTTTCCATATATAGATAAAATAATGAACATTTTAAAAGCAATATGTTAGCTTAAGGGACTAAAAATAATTTTCTTTGATGTTTGTCAAGGTCTTTTGGTCTATAGGAGGGCTCACTTTCTTCAAGAATTTTTTTTCTTGAAAGATTCTATATGATAATCATTGGATTGAATTCCACATATCGATTATGACCTACTGTGACCTATTGATAGAACTTTTCTCTGAGCTCATAGGAATATATTATCTTACTCAGTTTAATTCAGCAAGCAAGTATTTAGTGAACTCCTACTCTTTTCTAGGCCCTGGATATATAAAGATGAATTTGATATGGTGCCTTAAGATTTTAATTTGATATTTTAAGTCTTATTTTTCATGATATATCTTGAAATATTAAGATATCTTTGATAAGAATACTAAAGTTTCTTAATGAAAAGAATCATCTTAAAGTTTAGAACTGCCTTATAAAACATCTTTATTTAGGACTTCAAATTTTTCTGGTCATGGCCTATTTACAAACAATATATTTTATATTCAGGGGTAATGTGTGTGTGTGCATGTAGCTCATGTGAAGTCCATGAATGTATTTACTCAGTTAAAAAGTCTGATTTCTATTTGTTACAAAACGATGAGATTTTTATCTCATTTGCAGATCTTTTAAATTGTAATTTAGACATTAACCTCTTAATGTGGTTCTTGGTAAATAGTAGACTTTTGTGTGTGTGTGTGTGTGTGTGTGTGTGTGTGTGTGTGTGTGTGTGTGTGTATTTAGAAAGACACAGAGACAGATGAGAGTGAAAAGAAAAGAATCCAGCAGCCATGCTGTTACAGTTGCTGCTGTTCTTTATAAAGTATAAGATACTTTCAGGTGTATTTATACTCTAAAAAAATGCCCTGTCATTTTGCTTTAGGTATGCTATTTTATGAAATACTTTTTCTGAAATAAAAAGTTCCCTTTGTAATATTGTCATCAGTAGCTTATAAAAAGTCACTTGGATTTTGCTTGCATTATTTTCTATGCAATATATACATGAGCAGTCTCTCTACAGAGTAAATTAAGACTTTTATTGGGAAATAAGAATTTTGGCTGGCAAAGGATTTCCCCTGTTTCTCAACTAAAGACCATTTCATTGCATTTTTTATTTACTTACTTATTACCCTTTCACCCCTTTCACCCATTTCTCTCACCCGTCCACTTTCCGCCTCTGGCAACCACCAATCTGTTCCCTAAATCTTTGAGCTTGGTTTTTTGGCTTATTTGCTTGCATTTTTTAGATTCCACATGTAAGAGAGATCATGTTATTTGTCTCTCTTTGTTTGACTTCCTTCATTCAGCTCTCAAGGTCCATCCATGTTGTTGCAAATGGCAAGACTTCATTCTTTGTTATGGCATCGTATATACATAGCATAAATTCTTTATCCATTCGCATATTGATGGGCACTTAGGTTGTTTCCATATCTTGGCTATTGTAAATATGCTACAGTGAACATGGGGGTACATATATTTTTTTGATGTAGTGTTTTCTTTCTTTCTTTTTTTTTTTTTCAGACAAATATCCAGAAATGGAATGGCTGGATCATATTTCTGTTTTTTATTTTTGGAGGAACCTCCATACTGTTTTCCATAGTAGTTGCACCAGTATACATTCCCACCAGCAGTGCAGAAAGGTTTCCTTTTCTCCACGTCCTTGCCATCATTTGTTTTTTCTGATCTTTTGGATACTAGCCATTTTGACTGATATCACATTGTGGTTGTGATTTGCATTTACCTGATGATTAATGCTGAACATTTTTAATGTACCTGTTGGCCATCTGTATGTCTTTGAATACATGTCTATTCAGATCTTCTGTCCATTTTTTAATTGGATTATTTGGGGGTTTTTACAATTGAGTATATACATTCTTTATGTATTTTGGATATTAACCCTTTAATAGATCTGTGATTTGGAAATATTTTCTCCCTTTTGGAAGGTTACCTTTTCATTTTGTTGATGGTTCCCTTTGCTGTGCAGAAGATATATACCATTATGTAGTCCCACTTGTTTATTTGTGCTTTTGTTGTTTTTACTTTTGTTGTCAGATAAAAAAATATTTATTACCAAGACCTGTGTCACGGAATTTACCACCTTTGTTTTTAGCTAGGAGTTTTATGGTTTCATATCTTAAGTTCAGGTGTTTAATCTGTTTTGAGTTAATTTTGTATATAGTATCAGATGGAAGTCCAGTTTCATTCTTTTGCGTATAACTGTCCAGTTTGCCTAACACCATTTATTGAAGGCCTTTCCTCATTGTATATTCTTGGTCCTTTGTCATGAGTTCATTTACCATATATGCATGGGTTTCTTTCTGGGCTTTCTACTGTGTTCCACTGATCTATGTGTATGTTTTTATCCCAGTATGATACTGTTTTAATTATTTTAGCTTTATAATATAGTTTAAAATCAAGAAGCATGATGATGTTTCTAGCTTTGTTCTTCTTTCTCAAGGTTGCTTTGGCTATTTAAAGTTTTTTTTTTTTTTATTCCATACAAATTTTAGTATTGCTTGTTCTCTGTGAAAAATGCTGTTGGAATTTTGATAGGGATTTCATTGAATCTGTAGATTGCTTTGGATAGTGTGGAAATTTTAACAATATTTTTCAGTCCCTGGGCTTGCAATATCTTTTTGTTTATTTGTGTTTTCTTCAATTTCTTTCCTTAAAGTCTTGTAGTTTTCATTCTACAAGTCTTTCATCTCCTTGGTTAAATTTATTCCTAGGTGTTTTTGTTTTTTCCCTAAAATGTTTATTTATTTATTTTGAGGGAGAGAGAGAGAGAAAGAAAAATAATACCCCAAGTAGGCTCCACGCTCACGTGGTCTCAGGACCGTGAGATCATGACCTGAGCTGAAATGAAGAATTGGATGCTTAACCAACTGAGCCATCCAGGCACCTCAGTGTTTTATTTTTTTGATGCAATTATAAATGAGATTGATTTTCTTAATTTCTCTTTCTGATAGTTTATTATTAATGCGTAGAAACAAAACAGATTTTTGTGTGTTGATTTTGTATTCTACAACATTACTGAATTTGTTTATTCTAATAGTGTTTTGATGGAGTCTTTATAGGGTTTTTATACATAACAAATCATATGCAGTTAGTGGAAGTTTTACTTCTTTCTTTCCAATTGGATGCATTTTTATTTCTTTATTTCTGCTTGGTCTGGCTCAAACTTCCCAATACAATATTGAACAAAAGTGGCAAGAGTGTGTATCCTTGTCTTGTTCCTGATCTTCGAGGAACAGCTTTCAGCTTTTCACAGTTGAGTATGATGTTAGCTGTGGACTTATCCTGTATGGCTTCCATTATGTTGGGGTAATTCCCTCCATACTAGCTTTGGTGAGAGTTTTTAATCAAAAATCAATGTTGACTTTTATCAAATACTTTTTCTTCATCTATTGAGATGATCATATGATTTTTATGTTTCATTTTGTCATTGTGGTATATCACATTGACTGATTTGCAGATGTTGAACCATCCTTGCATCCCTGGAAAAAATTCCAGTCGATCATGGTGTGTAATTCTTTTAATGTACTGTTGAATTAAACAGGCTGCTGTTTGGTTGAGTTTTTTGCATCTATGTTTGTCAGGGATATTGGCCAGTAATTTTCTTGTAGTGTCCTTGTCTGGTTTTGGTATTAGGGTAATGCTGTCCTTGTAAGATGAGTTTGGAAGATTATCTTCTATTTTTTGGAAGAGTTTGTGGAAGATTGGTACTAATTCTTCTTGGAATGTTTGGTGGAATTCACCAGTGAAGCCATCTTATCTGGGATTTTTGTTTGCTTGGAGTTTTTTGATTACTGATTCAGCCTCCTTACTGATTACTGTTTGATATTATTTGATTAGATTTTCCAGTTCTTCATGATTCAGTTTTGGTAGGATGTATGTTCCTATGAATTTACTCATTTCTTTTGTATTGTCCAATTTGCTGTCGTAGAATTGTTTATAGCAGTCTCTTAATAATCCTTTGTATTTCAGTTGTAGCATCTCTTTCATTTTTTATTTTATTTGTTTGAGTCTAGTCTTTTTTTTACTTGGTGGGACTAAGGAAAGCTTGTCAATTTTGTATATCTTTTCAAAGAACTCTCTTAGTTGCATTGATCTTTTGTATTGTCTTTTTAGACTTTATTTCTTTCTGCTCCAAAGTTTTTTTTTCCTTCCTCTTACAAACTTTAGTTTTGTTTGTTCTTTTCTAGATCCTTGAGTTGTAAAGTTAGCTTGTTTATTTGAGAGTTTTCTTGTTTCTTGATATAGGCATTTATCACTGTGAACTTCCTTCTTAGGACTGCTTTTGCTGAATTGCATAAATTTTGATATGTTCCATTTCTATTTTCATTTGCTTCAAGATACTTTTTAAGTTTCTTTTATGATTTTTTTGACCCACTGTTTTTTCAGTAGCATGTTTAACCTCCACATATTTGCACATTTTTTTAGTTTTCTTCATGTAATTGATTTCTAGTCTTATACCATTGTGGTTGGAAATGATGTTTGGTAATATTTGAGCCCTCTCAAATTTATTAAGCTTTGTTTTGTGTCCTAACATACGATTTATCCTGGAGAATGTTCCATGTACACTTGAATATGTATTTTGTTGCTTTTGGATGGAGTATTCTGTATAAATCTGTTCTTCTGGTCTGATGTGTCATGTAGAGTTGATGTTTCCTTACTGATTTGCTTTCTGGAAGATCTTTGTGTTAATTATGTGGGGTTTAAAGTTCTCTATTATTATTATATTGCTGTCAATTTCTCCCTTGAAGCCTGTTAATAGTTGCTTTATATATACAGGTGCTGCTTCTGTTTGGGTGCATAAAAATTTATAAATGGTTTATGCTGTTGTGGGGTTGACCTCTTTATTGTTACATAGTACCCTTTGTTTTGTATGACTCTCTTTGTTTTTTAAAGTCAATTTTGTCTGATGGAAGTATAGCTTTTCTTTTGGTTTCCATTTGCATGGGACATCTTTTTCCACCCCTGCACTTTCAGTCTATATGTCTTTACATCTAAAGTAGGTCTCTTGTAGGAAGCATATAGATACATCTTGTTATTTTATCAGTTCCGCCATATTAGAGACCAATGTTAAGTTTATTTATACATAAAAGTATATATGTGATGTTTTGGGGTGCTTATGTCTCTGAATTGAAATCAGTATTTTCAAAGAGTAGCACTTGTTTTTAGCTTAACATATATTTTCATATTTCAGATCCCTTCCATATCTACTGATGATATTTCATTTTTTAAAAATGGATGATTATATCCTCTAATGAATCATAATCTGCAGTGTTTGAAAACATCATCAGAGCAGTTTTTTTGGAATCCTATCAGCATTATTTTTGTCCTGGTTTCTACAATAAGTACCCTCATCAATCTAGAATGTTTTTATAATAGTTTTAAGAATGAAAGGGTGGGATACATTTTCTTAAATGTTTACATTGCTTGTATCTGCCTATATTCCAGGATACTAAAAGTCTGAAGATTTCTTTTAAATCTCAAGCCTTATGGAATTTTATATTTCTGACTTACCGCATATGTTGTCACTAACATTTCTGCAGTAGAGATCTAATTTATGTGATTGGTGGGTCATAACAACTTGTTAAGGTAATTATGCCTTTCATTTTTAGTGTTCACCATTTTGCTTTTAGTAGAACTATTAAGTCACAAATTATTGAATGAGTTTTGCTCTTTTGTGTGATACAAGCTTGTAAAATGTGCAAAATATTTCTTTCCTGAGACCAAAGATTAAGAACACTTACTTGAAGAGTTTAAGTTCATTAATAAACTATATAAGTAGGAAACTAAAAAACTTACCTAATTATTCACTATTGTTAGACTGACTTACTTGAAATATGGTTAAATATACCCCTCTTAAAAAATAGTCAAATCTCAAATACACTTAAATTATTCTTTAACCAAATTAATAGATTCTCAACTCTCCATTCTCATTTCAAAGCACATAATTCTTATATTTAGCCAGATTTTTTGCTTTTCAGTTTTGTTTTAATAGAAAGTTATATAAGTGGGAGGTGGTTTTTATTTTATTATTTTATTTTCTATTGATTTGTTCTAAACCCTGATTTTCCTCCCACAAATTTCCTATCAGAACCAGGATCTATATAATGCCAGAGTCAGAATCTTGACTTCTCCTTTCATCAGAAGACTGATAGAATTTAAATTGGTTGAGAGTTCAAATGACTGCCTGCAAATGTTATTAGAAATATCTTGGGAATGTCAATTATGGTATGGTATGGTATGGTATGGAGAGACTGGGAGTACTGGAGTAGGAGATAAGGAACTTCTGTGTCGTAGCTTTTCTGCGAATTAAGGTCACCCTCTTGAACATAGCAGTCCCACTGACATCAGTTTACTCAGTAAAATAAATGAATATGAGGTAACTGCAGTAAAATATGTCAAAGACATGTTACAGGTGTAAAATTGGATGACATAAATTAATACACTAAGTATATTAATATGTTTTACTTTAATGACCTGAATTGTTTTCAGCCAGGGACACTGGAAATCCTGAGATAATATTCTCTTCTTTTCTTCTAGAATAGATGACATAAATATTTTAAAATTGCTCTCACCGTATAAAAAGAATTCATACAATTTGAATGTGGATAACTTTTTTCCTCTTGAAATGCCTGATTTTTAAATTTAATTCTGCTCCATCTTCCTGTTTCATTTACAATTGATGATGTGATACTGATACATTATTATTAACTAAAGTTCTTCATGTACATGAGGTCTTCACTGTTGGTGGTGTAAACTGTATGGGTGTGGATAGTTGTATAATGACACGTATATACCATGTTGGCACCTTACAGAGTAGGTTCACTGCCCTAAAAATCCTCTGTGCTCCTCTTGTTCTTTCTTACCTTCTGTCCCCCTGAACCTGTGGCAATCACTGACCTTTTTACTGTTTTCAATAGTTTTACCGTTTTCCAAAATGTCATATAGTTGGAACTGGACAGTATGTAGTCTTTTCACTTTGGCTTTTTTACTTAATACTATGCGTCAAAGGTTCTTCCGTGTCTTTTTATGGCTTGGTAGCTCACGTGTTTTTATTGTTGAATCACATTCTGTTTTCTGGCAGTACCACAGTTTGTGTAATCACTTATGATTGAAGAGCACCTTGGTTGTTTTTAAGTTTTGGCAGTTATGAAAAAAGCTTATCTAAACCTTTGTGTGCAGATTTTTATGTGTATATAAGCATTCAGCCCATTGGTTAAATAACAAGCAATGTGATTGCTAGATCATATGGTAGGAGTATATTTTGTTTTGTGAGAAAAGTGTCAAACTGTTTTCGAAGTGACCGTATCATTTGGCATCCCCACCAGCAATGATTGAGAATTCCTATTGGTCTACAGCCTCACCAGTATTTGGTGTTGGCAGATAATTTGAATTTTGGCCATTCTAATGGGTGTGTAGTGGTGTCTTGTTTTAATCTGCATTTCCTTGTTGAGATATGATGTAGAGCATCTTTTCGTATGTTTATTTGCCAGCTGAATGTCTTTGGTGAAGTGTCTGTTCCGATTGTTTTGCCCATTTTTTTTTTTTAATTGACTTGCTTGTTTTTCTTACTGTTGAAAACTTATTTTAGGAGTTTTTTGTATATTTTGTTTAGCAGTCCTTCATCAGATACGTGTTTTGCAAAGGTTTTTATCCATTGTGTGATCTGTTTCTTCACTGCCTTAAAACATTCATTTAAAAAATCTTCCTTCATAGACTATACAAAGTTTTCAAATCTCTGTTGTCATTTTGACCTAACCTGTATACTCCTAATTTACTGAGAATGACTCACAAAGCCTCCTGCTACCTAGTTAAAAAGTGGAGTATTTTTTTCACCAAGTTTTCAGCACAAAGAATTGGCCTGTTTAGGGAGTTTAAATATGTAAAAATGTTCATAAAAGTTTATAATGTCAGGTTTGAAAGTACAGGGCTTTTGTTGTGTCTTGCTTTGCATTGAACCCACTGATTTCTGTGGGCTGATTAGATAGAATTCCTTATCCATCTTAGTTTGCACTTCCAGTAGTATTTCTCAAACTATATTCCATGGAATCTGAACATATTTCAAGATGTATATAGATTATTAGGCCCTAAATTTTTATTTCTTAGACAGTCACAGTGTTTTGGAAATATCTCATACTTTTTTTTCTCACCACTTGGAGATTTGCAATGCATATTAAAGCTTTAAAAACACGTTTTTATAGTAAGGAAACTTATTTGTTTAGTGAAGTGGTCCCCCAAATCTTTGATGATGGAACCTTTTGTTTTGGAACATGTATTACAAGTTTTACAATGCCATGGCATAGAACAGTAGTGAAGAAAATGATGCCCTAAAGCTGCATGCCCTGGGAAATTCCCTTGGCCTACTGCCAAAGGGAAGATAAAAAGTTAAAACGTTTAATTTTCACTATGAATATAAAGGGGTTTTTCTGTCATAACTTTTTAAATATGTTTCCAATTCTCTACTCATTAAAAGTGGCCAATTGTGTTACATAGAGCTGTGACATCAAGGAACAGGGTTACTACTTAATGGCTTCCCAATCAAAATAAAACCATTTTGCTCTTGTGTATAAAAGGGGTCTCAAACTTAAGGGTTTTGATTTGTCTTACAAATAAATTCTTCTGGAAAGAGTATTGTTTTCTTTGGTGGTGAGGACTTCCTCTTTGATTTTTATAAGATTTGACCAGTGAAAATGTCTTTGGGTGGTCTCTTAGCCTGGGGGATTGATGCAGAAATCTTAGTTTACCTTTTCTGATAAATAGCCACTGCAGTTCTCGTATTCAAACCCCATCTTACGGTTTTGTCTAGAGATATGACCAAATGAGTTGAATTGGCATATGAACGTCTTTGAGGCTTGCTTTAAAAGGGAACCATGTTTCCTTGGAAACTTGGATTAGTTGAACTGAAATGAACCTCAAATATATTCACATAAAATATATTTTTGATTTTAGAGATTAATATTTCAGAGGTTGTGTTTCTGATTTAAGACCCTGAACCTTTAATGCCAAGTTCTGATTTATGAAATGGCAAGGAATGAAAGGAATATCTTTGTCTTATAATTATTTCTTAAAATGTTTTATGCTTTTGAAACTTGCAGATATTTCTACCTAGTATTCTTTGCATTGCCTTATATACTTACCCTCTTTCTTTGAATATTTTGTTTTTGCTGCATAAAGTTTTTCAGTATATACATTATGTGCTTCATTATTTTAAAATTATAGGAGACAGTTAAAGATGGTTTGTAACTGATGAGCTTTTTAAAATTGTTTTTTCTTAAAATTAAAGAAAAGAATTGGGGAAAACTTTATTTCAAACTATTTTATAGCAGAGAATGGGTATTATTAGAATTACTGTGTATGAGCTTTCAGTGATACAGTAATTATCTAGAGGATTTTATTTTCCATCCTGTGTATTTAACACACAAAATTTGCTTTTGGCTAACATAATTTTATTTGTTTGGGAAATAAGATGATCCCTGACATTTATTTTTTTAATGTTCTAAAAAAGTGCCAATAATATTAGCTCCCTTAAAGAGGCTTTCATATAAAGTGAACAATTTTCCACCCATATACCAGAATAAAAAGACTGCTGTGAGGTAAATTCAAAATACTTATAAGAATGAGTAACATGGTTGGGGCGCCTGGGTGGCTCAGTCGGTTGAGCATCCGACTTTGGCTCAGGTCATGATCTCACAGTTTGTGGGTTTGAGCCCCACGTCGGGCTCTGTGCTGACAGCTCAGAGCCTGGAGCTTGCTTCAGATTCTTTGTCTTCCTCCCTCCGCCCCTTCCCCACTTGTGCTCTGTCTCTGTCTCTCAAAAATAAATAAGCATTAAAAAATAATTTAAACGAATGAATAACATGGTTTAATGGTGGTAAGCACTGAAATATATAGTATGCTACAGTGAAAAGATGTCTGAACCAGAATGGAAGAGAGTTAGATTTTAGATCTTCAAATACGTCTAGCATACTTCTTTAAAGGGCCTTTGCACTTGCTGATTCCTTCTGGAGTTTTCTTCCTATCCCACGGCTTCCAACATTTGCCTTCTTTTACTCAGGTATCTCTAATTATTAACCATTCTGAGATTACTACCCTTGCTATCACCTTATTGAAAGTAATACCCCTCCCTTTATTCTCACCTTTACTCTGTTGTGTTTTACTTCATTGCCCTTATTCTTGCCTATAATTATACATTTATTTGTTTTCCACTATGTTTTGTTTGTTTTCTTCGTTAGAATGTAAGCTAAGAGTACAGGGCCCCTGCTTTGTTCTTTGTTTTGTTGCTAAGGCCCTAGACGATTGTCTAGCTCGTAAATAATTCTTCATTCATTGAACTTAGGAGTTTTGATAAATCGTAAAGCTTCTTAGGCTGATGTTTGCTTGTCTCTAAAATATGTGATGTAGTTCCTTTGTTTGCCTCCATGTCATATGAAGTCTTTTGTTCTTCCCTGTTCACTAAGTGAATATGTTAATGTTATGGTACTAAGCCATATTTTATTGTGATTATATTTGCATGTATTTTGCTCTAATTTATTGGAAGCTGCTTTGGTGTATCTTACTCATCTAACTGTTCTCTTTGGCATCCAGTATCCAACCTTACATATTGTGTACATATTTTGTGTCTTATGGACCCATTATCTGGTAAGATAAAGACATTAAGTATTCTGGTTAATAAAGCCTAGGGGCACCTGGGTGGCTCAGTCTTTAAGCATCCGATTTCGACTCAGGTCATGATCTCATGGATCTCGAGTTCGAGCCCCATGCCGGGCTCTGTGCTGACAGCTCAGAGCCTGGAGCCTGCTTCCGATTCTGTGTCTCCCTCTCTCTCTGCTCCTCCCCCACTCGTGTTCTGTCTCTGTCTCTGTCTCTTTCTCTCTCTCTCTCTCTTTCTCTCTCTCTCTCAGAAATATATAAACATAAAAATGACTTAATCATACATTGAATATCAAATACTCAAAGAATTACAGTACAGTAAAACTACATTTTTGGTTAGTACATGTTTAAATACTCACACTCACACACAGTATTTATTTAAGAAACCCTTTTAGAAAGCTTGCTTTTTTTCAGTCTTTTGGTTTAGAATGTCACAAGTATTTCCTGGGTGGTTACTTCGTGGATAGAACAAGGACTTTGGTGTCAGATATATTTGGTTTTACATCTTGTTGTTTATGCTTTGTATGACTGTGGACAAGTTGCTTTTCTTGACCCTTGGTTTCCTCATCTATAAATTGAAGAAAATAGGTAAGAATCGTCATTTTATTGACAGTTATTAAATATTTCCATGTATGAAGGTATATCCTAAATACTTTGTATTCATCCATTTAATTTTTATAATAATCCTGTGAGGTATGATAGTATTACATTTCATTATATAAGTGAGAACATTATTACATGAAGCAGTTAAATGCTTTGTGCAAGGTCACAGAACTAGTTAATGATTGAACCAGATTGGAACCAAAATGATTTAACATTTCCATTACAGGCTTTTTATGTTAATACAAAGAAGGTGATACTTTTCAACTACTGAGTTTCATGACTGGCACATGATAGGATCTCAAAACACATTGATGCCCTTCCTTCTCTTACTTTTGTAAGAGTTTCATATTTGAATAACATATATGTGCTTTTCTTCAGTCTAGAAGTTACTCTTGCCTTTTTGATAGGAAGTCACATGACAGTGTAGCTTTTCTGTTATCCGATGCAAATTATCTAAAAAAGTATATGTTCAGTTATACTCCTCTTTGCAAAATATTTCTGTAAATAGTAGGAAATGGGGTTTATGTAGATGTTATATTTTCTTACTTTTTACCAGGGGGACAAAGCTTGATGTAGCTTAAAGAACAGAAATCTTTAACAGTAGATCTGGGAATTTCTTTCAACGTTTATTTATTTTTGGGACAGAGAGAGACAGAGCATGAACGGGGGAGGGGCAGAGAGAGAGGGAGACACAGAATCGGAAACAGGCTCCAGGCTCTGAGCCATCAGCCCAGAGCCCGACGCGGGGCTCGAACTCACGGACCGTGAGATCGTGACCTGGCTGAAGTCGGACGCTTAACCGACTGCGCCACCCAGGCGCCCCTGGGAATTTCTTTCTAGCTTTTTTATAATTGGTTGGTGACTTTGAAGTCATAACTTCTGGACCATAATTTTTATTGATTATAAAATAAATGGGTAGATGTACATACTTTCTAACCTGATCTTTTCTGCTCCTTTTATTTTTATGTTCCATGTCAAGTTACCTTTGCATTTGTTATATGTAGGAGGCTTGCTAAAAGAAATCAGTTAATTCAGCTTTTTTAGAAAAGTTTTAATTACTCTTTTTATGCTTTTCTTTCAAAGTGTATTTAATTGACAACAATAGTATAGTCTTACAGAGGATGTTTTTTTCTTTGTTCATATGCGAATTGCTCTCTGTTTATAAGTAAAAGCTATATGTCGTATTAAATGAAAGACTCACCTTGGGAGGTGGTGAAGTTGGCATTAGAATCCTGAGGAGTTTTTCCAAAAGTGTCATCCTCCAGCAGCTGAGAGATGAATGCTGGACCATTGTAATGGCCTCTCCCATTGCCTTGCTGGGTCCTGACTTAGACCAAGTTATCATTGAGAAGGTAGATTTTGCAATGAGCAAATATCTTTACATTTTTGCCTTGATGTATGTGTGAATATTTATTTTAAATAGCCTACCATTTTAGGCTCATTCTGTTTTAGAACTTGGTGATTCCCTATTTCTGAAACTGCTGTGACTACAGATTTAAATCTTTCATTTGAAAAGAAAAGTCTGTACAGTGGCTACAAAAAATGGCAACACAGGAGCCTACTGAAATACTTCCCTCCCACAGACACACTGAATATACAGCTACACACAGAGCAATTACCTCTGAAAGAATCTAGAAAAACTAGCTATGTAACCCTTGTACTTGGGATGAATGAGAAAATACGCATGTTGAAATGGCACTCATCCGAAGGCTGGCTGTGATCATCCACAGGGAACAAGGTGGCCAGCAGATACCTCCCCTGCCCTTGCTCTGTAGCCTGTTCCAAGTCACTGGTATCTTTCTAGAAGGATCTTATAGACCCATTTGGCACTCAAGCTATTGCCAATGATGCCAGAGTATGTGCCTCTAGTTTGCCTGGATCTGATATCCAATGTGGCGTGTATTCAGGGGTCCCAAAGAACTGTAGCAACAAATGAATTCTTAACAGGCTCAGAAACGCTCACCCTGTACCTGCTCCCCCCACACATACACCCAATCTTGTGGTTATATAGCTAGGTTCAGTACTGAGGTAAAGTTTAAGACAAAGCAGTGGAATTCATCCAATCAGAGGAGCAAGAAGGTAAAAAAGATTTGAAAACAATAAAATTGGTTTCAGAGACTTACGGAATCCTCTGAAACAGCAATATACACATTGTAGGATCCCAGAAGAAGAACAGTGAAAGAAAGGGGCAGAAGGGTATTCTAAGAAATAATGGCTGAAAACCTAGCCTGCTCAAAGTAAAAATAATAGAAATCTAGATCCAAAAGCATAAGGAATACCAAAAAAGGTAAATATAAAGAGGCTCATCCTGACACACATAATTAACTTGTCGAAAGTTAAAGATGAGAGAATCTTAAAAGCAGCAAGAGGGAAAACAAAAACCAAAACCAAAAAAAAAAAAAAAAAAAGACCAAAACAAAAACAAACAAACAAATAAACCCCCAAAACTTGTTATGTATAAGGGAGCCCTGGTAAGACTATGAGTAGATTTTTTCAGTAGAAAGTTTGCAGCCCCAAAGAAAGTGGTAAAATGTATTCAAAGTGCTAGAAGAAAAAACTGGCAACCAAGAATAATCTCCCCAGCAGAATTGTCCTTTACTGCTGAAGGAGAAGTAGAGTTTTCCAGACTAGCAAAAGCCAAAGAAGTCTATCATTACTAAACTGATCTTACAAGAAATGTTGGAAGGGAGATCTTCAGTCTGAAATGAAAGAATGCTAATTAGTAATAGGAATTTATGAAACTGTAAAACTTTCTGGTAAAGGTAAATATATAGTTTAATTCAGACTATTCTAATATAATGGTGGTGATAAGACCGTATTAAAAATAACTACAACTATAATAATTTATTAATGAACACACAAAGTAAAAAGATGTAAATTGTGACATCAAAACATAAATTGTGGTAGGGAGGATATAAAAATGTAGAGGTTTTGTATGCATCTGAAATTAAGTTGTTACCAGCTTAAAATGATACTCTTAGAACTGTGTTTTATGCAAACCTTGTGGTAACTACAAGCAGAAACCTACAGTAGGTTCAGAAAAGATAAAGAGAAGTAGATCCATGCATACCACTGCAGGAGTCCTAAAATTGCAAAGGAAGAGAGGAAGACAGGAATGAAAGAACTACAAAACAACCAGAAAATAATTAAGAAAATGACAGTAGTAAATCCAGATCTAACAAATACTTTAAACACAACAAGATACTAGCAAATGGAATTCAACATTAAAAGCATCCTATACTATGATCAAGTGGGATTAATTTCAGGGATGCAAGGGTGGTTCAACATCTGCAAATCAGTCAATTTAATACATCACTTTAAATGAAACATACATTCATATCAGACGCAGAAAATTTTCTTGACATAATTCTATGTCATTGCATGATGAAGACTCCAACAAACTCTGTATAGAGGAAACATATCCCAATATACTGATTTCCACATATGACAAGCCCACAGCTAACCTCATATTCAATGGTGAATGCTTATTCTATAAGATTAGAAGATAAGGATGCTTGCTCTTGCTAGTTTTATACACAATACTGGAATTCCTAGCCAGAGCGGTTAGGCAAGAAAAAGAAACAAAAGGCTTCCCAATCAGAAAAGAAGTAGTAAAATTGTCTTTGTTTTTGTATGATACAATACAATATGATATGTATAAAACCCTAAAGACTCCTTCTGAAAATTTGTAACATCGCTGAGTTCACTAGTGTTGGAGGATATGAAATAATGTAAAAAATCAGTTGCAGTCTGTACAGTAACAACAAACAGCAAAAGAAATTAAGAAGACCGTCCCATTTAGAAGAGCATCGCAGAGAATAAACTACCTAGGAACAGAGTTAACCTGGGAGGTTACTTCCTCTCTAGTAGCTGAACTGCACACTGAAAACTATAAGATATTTGATGAAAGCAGATTGTAGAAGATACAAATAAATGGAAAGATACTCTGTTCTCACTGATTTGGAAGAACTGATTTGAAAATTTTTCTAGCATCCAAAGCCATCTACAGACTCAATACAATCCCCATCAAATTTCCAGTAACCGTCTTTACAGAAATAGGATCCCCCCCCCCCCCCCAGATTCCAAAATCTGGATGGAACCACAAAACAGCCTCAGTAGCCAAAGCTGTCTTGAGAAGGAAGAACAAAGTTGGAGACATAACATTTCCTGAATTCAGACTATTATAGAAGTATGGTAATCAAAACAGTGGATGGTGTTGGCCTAAAAAACAGACACATAGATTAATGGAACAGGATAGAGGCAAACTTACGGGAAGGGGGCCAAGAATATGCAACGGAGTAATGTTAGCCTCTTCAATAAATGGGATTGGGAAAACTGGATAATCACATGCAAATGAATGAAACTGGATGCTTATCTTACACTGTACATTAAAATCAACTCAAAATGTGGGGCCCCTGAGTGCCTCAGTTGGTTAAGCGTCCGACTTCGGCTCAGGTCATGATCTCACAGCTCGTGAGTTTGAGCCCTACATCAGGCTCTGTGCTGACAGCTCAGAGCCTGGAGCCTGCTTTGGATTCTTTGTCTCCCTCTCTCTCTACCCCTCCTCCTCCACTCATGCTCTGTCTCTCTCTGTTTCAAAATTAAATAAACATTAAAAAAAATTAAAAACCTCAAAATGGATTAAAGAACATGAGATTTGAAACCATAAAACTAGAAGAAAGCGTAGGTGGTAAGCTCCTTTACATCATTCTTGGTGATGATTTTTTAGATTTGACACCGAAATTAAAGGTAACAAAAGCAAACTATGCAAATGGGACTGCATCAGACTAAGACGCCCATGCACATGAAAAGAAACAAAATGAAAAGGCAACCTGTGGAATGGGAGGAAATATTTGGTAATGACATATTTGATGATGAGTTAGTATCCAAAATACATAAAGAACTTCTACAGCTCAAGAACATAAAAGAAATTTCGTTTAAAAATAGGCAGAGGAGATGAATAGACATCTTTTCAGAGAAGACAATATGTGGCCGGTATGTACATAAAAAGATGCTTAGCATCACTGATCATCAGTGAAATTCAAATCGAAACCACAGTGAGTTATCACCTTAAACCTGTTAGAATGGTTATCATGAGAACAACAAGAGATAGCCAGTGTTGGCAAGGTTTTAGAGAAGAGAACCCTAGTGCACTTTGGTGGAAATGTGAATGGTGTAGCCACAGTGAAAAACTGTGGAGGTTCCTCAAAAAATTAAAAATAAGACCACCATATGATCCAGCAGTTTCACTTCTGGGCATATATCCAAAGGAAATGAAAACAGGATTTTGAAGAAATAGTCTGCACTTTCATGTTCATTACAATGTTAATTCACAATAGCCAGGATACTGTAAAAGTGTAAAGGTCAATAGGTGAATGGATAAAGATGTAATAAATATATATGTATACCTATATGTATATATATGTAATATGTGTGTATTACATACATACATATGTATAAATATCCTTTTACTGCAATGGAGTAGTATTCAGCCATGAGAAAAAGTTAATCCTGTTGTTTTGACAAATGAATTGACGTTGAGGGCAGTATGCTATGTGAAGTGAGTCAGACAGATAAAGATAAATACCATATATCACTTATGTGTGGAAACTAAAACAGCTACACTGGGGCATCTGGGTGACTCACTCGGTTAAGTGTCTGACTTTGGCTCAGGTCATAATCTCAGGTCTGTGGGTTCGAGCCCCACATCGGGCTCTATGTGGACAGCTCAGATTCCATGTCTCCCTCTCTCTCTGCCCCTCCCCCACTCGCACTCTGTGTCTCTCTCAAAAATAAACATTAAAAAATAATATATGTATATATTAAAACAGCTAAACTAATTGAAACAGAGACTAGTGGTTTTCAGGGGCTGGAGGGGAGGGGGAAATGGGTGGAAGCATTGGAAACAGTGTCACATTTCTGGGGAGCCTGGGTGGCACAGTCGGTTAAGTGTCTGACTCTTGATTTCAGCTCAGGTCATGATCTCACAGTTCATGAGTTCAAGTTCTGCATCGGGCTCTGCTCTAACAGTGCAGAGCCTGCTTGGGATTCTCTCTCTGCCTGCCTCTCTTTCTGTCTTTCTCCCTCAAAAATAAATAAATAAACTTTAAAAAGATTAAGAAAGAAACAGTGTAATATTTCAGTTATAAGACGAATTAGTTCTGGCAATATATATAGTGTGGTGATTATAGTTAATAGTATTGTATTATATATTTGGAAGTTGCTATGAGAGTAAATGTTAAGTGTTCTCACCACAAAAAAAAAGTGATAATTGTATGAAATGGGGGTTTTAGTTGATGAAATGGTGGTAACAGTTTTGCAGTATGTAAGTGTATCTAATCACATTTATACAACTTACACTTACCCAATGGTATATGTCAGTTATATTTCAATAAATGTGGGGGGTAAAACTCTTCTAGTTGAAGACAGTTAAAATAAAACTAAAACAAAAAAACAAACTTCAAGCCTGGATTGAAGTGTGGACCTATGCAGTCTGTTAAAAGAACTCACGAGAGAAAATATCTTAGGGCATTTAATATAACTTAGTCACTACAGATACATTCTAGAAGTACTTTAAGATCGTGTGTTCTCTCAAAAATATTTGTTTCATACAAAAATTTTCCATTAGACTCTGGGATCCAAGACCCTTGGGGTATAATTTTTAATTTTTTCCTCTTTGTTTTATTTTAACTTGAAGTATAGTTGACATATAATATTAGTTTCAGGTGTACGCTATAGTGAATTGAAAATTATATACATTATAAAATGCTTACCACAGTAAGTATAGCTACTTTCTGTCACCATACAAAGTGATTACAGTGATTATATTGATTTTATAACTGGAAATTTGTACCTCGGAATCAGTTCCCTTCATCTAATTTTTCCATCCCCCTCCCCCTCCCCTCTGGTCGCCACGAATTTTCTGTCTATATTTTTGAGTCTCTTTTTGCTTGTTTTGTTTTTTAAATTCCATGTATGAGCGAAATCATATGGTATTTGTCTTTCCCTGACTTATTTCACTTAGCATAATACCCTTTAGGTCTGTCCATGTTGTTGTGAATGACAGAAAAGCTTTCTTTTATATTGCTGGATAATACTTCATTCTGTATATATAACACATCTTTAAAAGAATTTTGTTATTGAATTATAGTTGACATAATATATTAGTTTCAGGTGTACAATATATCGATTTGACAATTCTGTACCATACTCCGTGTTCACACCACACTAAGAATAGCCACCATCTGTCACCATACAATGCTATTGAAATATTATTGACTATATCCCCAAGGTATACTTTTCATCTCGGTGACATTTATCTTATAACTGGAAGCTTGTATCTCTTAATCCTTTTTATATACTTCACCCATCCCCTTCTCACCTTCCCTTTGGTAACCACCATATTGTTCTCTGTATTTAAAAAAGTCATTTGTTTTGTTTTATATTCCACATATAAGAGAAAACATACAGTATTTGTCTTTCTCTAATTTATTTCACTTAGCACGATGCCCTCTGGGTCCATTCATGTTGCTGTGAATGGCAGGATCTCATCTTTTATTATACTTGAGTAATATTCCATTTTATGTATACATACCACATCTTCTTTATCCATTTGTTTATCGACTGACACTTGGGTTGCTGCCATATCTTGGCTATTGTAAACAATGCTGCAATAAACATAGGGGTGCATATAGTTTTTTGAATTAGTGCTTTCGGGTTTTTTGGGGTAAATACCTAGTAGTGGAATTGTTGGATTATATATTTCTATGTTTAATTTTCTGAGAAATCTCCATACTGTTTTCTACTGTGGTTGCACCAATTTACATTCCCACCAACAGTTCATGAGGGTTCCCTTTTCTCCACATCCTCACCCACACCAGTTATTTCTTGCCTTTTTGATTTTAGCCACTGACTAGAATGAGGTGATACTTCATTGTGGTTTTGGTTTGCATTTCCCTAATGATTAGTGACATTGAGTGTCTTTTCATTTATTGGCCATCTTTATGCCTTTTTTGGTCAAATGTCTCTTCAGGTTTTCCCATTTGCTGTTGAGTTACAGGAGTTCTTTATATATTTTGGAAATTAATCCTTTATTGGACATATTATTTTCAAATATCTTTTCCAGTTCTTTAGGTTGCCCCTTCACTTTGTTGATGGTTTTCATCTCTATGCAAAGCTTTTTAATTTGATATATTTCCAGTTGTTTTTTCTTGCTTTTGTTGCCCTTGCTTGAGCAGCCAGATCTAGAAAAATATTGCTAAGACTGATGTCCAAGAGTTTACTGCCTGTGATTTCTTTTAGGAGTTTTATGGTTTCAGGTTTTACATTTAGGATTTTAAATTTATTATTGTGTATGGTATAAGAAAATCGTCCAGTTTCATTTTTTTCACATGTAGCTACCCAGTGTTCCCAGTACCATTTACGAAAGAGACTCTGTCTTTTTCCCATTGTGTATTCTTCCCTCCTCTGTTGTAGATTGATTTGACCATGTAGGTGAGGGCTTATTTCTGGATTCTCTTCTGTTCTATTGATCTAGGTGTCCTTTTTTTTTTTTTTTTTTTTTTGCCATTACCATACTGTTTTGATTACTATAGCTTTTACTATAATATGCAATCTAGGCTTGTGATACTTGCAATTTGTTCTTATTTCTCAAGATTGCTTTGGCTATTCAGGAGCTTTTGTGGTTCCATACAAATTTGAGGATTATTCTAGTTTTGTGAAAAATACTACTTGCATTTTCATAGGGATCATATTGAATCTGTAGGTTGCTTTTCATAGTGTGGACATGTTAACAATATTTGTTCTCCCATTTCAAAAGCTTGGAGCATCTTTCCATTTATTTGTGTTGCCTTCAGTTTTTTTCATCAGTGTCTTACAGTTTTCAGAGTACAGGCCTTTTTTATTCCTTGTTTAAATGTATTCCTAGGCATTTAATTAGTTAATTTATTTTGATGCATTTGGAAATAGGCTTGTTTCTTTAATTTTTTCTGATAGTTTGTTATTAGTACATAGAACCACAACAGATTTATGCTTATAGATTTTGTATCCTGCAATTTTACTGATTTCATTTATTAATTCCTAATAGTTTTATTTTTTTAATTAAAAATTTTTCTTTAACATTTATTCATTTTTGAGAGACAGAGAGAGACAGAGCATGAATGGGGGAGGGCAGAGAGAGAGGGAGACACAGACTCGGAAGCAGGCTCCAGGCTCTGAGCTGTCAGCTTAGAGCCTGATGCAGGGCTCAAACCCACAAACCATGAGATCATGACCTGAGCCAAAGTGGGATGCCCGACCAATTGAGGCACCCAGGTGCCCCAGTTCTCGATAGGTTTTAGGTAGAGTTTTTGGGTTTTGTACATATGATATTATGCCATCTGTAAATAGTGATAGTTTTACTTCTCCCTCACCAATTTGGATACGTTTTTCTTGACTGCTTGCTCTGGCTGGGACTTCCAATGCTATGTTGAATAAATGTGGCAAGAGTGGATATCCTTTTCTTGTTCTTTATCGTAGAGAAAAAAATTTCAGCTTTTTGCTTGAGTACGATGTTACCTATGAGTTTATCACATATGGCCTTTATTATGTTGAGGTATATACTTCCTTTATACCATTTGTTGATAGTTTTTATAATGAATGGGTGTTGAATTTTGTCAGATGCTTTTTCTGCGTATCTTGAGATGATCATATGATTTTATGCTTCATTTTGTTAATGTGATATATCACATTGAACAATCCTTGTGTCCCTTAAATCAGTCTCACTTGTTTGTGGTGAACGATCCTTTTAATGTAGTTTTGAATTTGGTTTGCTGACATTTTGTTGAGGATTTTTGCATTTGTGTTGATTAGGGATATTTGCCATTTTCTTTTTTGTAATGTCTGTGTCAAGTTTTGGTATCAGGATAATTCTGGCCGCATAGAATGAATTTGGAAGCATTTATTCCTCTCCAACTTTTTGGAATAGTTTGAGAAGAATAGGTATTAGCTTTATTTTTAATTTTTTTGTAGAATTTACCTGTGAAGCTGTCTGGTCTTGGAGTTTTGTTTGTTGGGAGTGTTTGATTTCTGATTCAACTTTAAAAAAAATTTTTTTTAACGTTTATTTATTTTTGAGACAGAGAGAGACAGAGCATGAACAGGGGAGGGGCAGAGAGAGAGGGAGACACAGAATCTGAAACAGGCTCCAGGCTCTGAATTGTCAGCACAGAGCCCGACGTGGGGCTCAAACTCATGGACCACGAGATCATGACCTGAGCTGAAGTCGGATGCGTAACCGACCGAGCCACTCAGGTGCCCCTCTGATTCAATTTTTTAATATTAATTGGTCTGTTCAGATTTTCTATTTTTTCCTCATTGATTCTTGGAAGAATGTACGCTTATAGTAATTAATCCATTTCTTCTGGGTTTTCCAATTTGTTGGCATATAATCTTTTGTAGTAATCTCATAATCCTTTGAATTTTCATGGTGTCAGTTGTAATTTTTACATATTCATTTCTGATTTTATTTATTTGAGTCCTCTCTCTGTTTTCCTTGATGAGTCTCGTTAAAGGTTTATCAGTGTTGTTTGTCCTTTCAAAGAACGAGGTCTTAGTTTCATTGATCTATTTTATTTTTAAATCTGTGTTTAATTTGCTTGTACTCTGATCTTTATTATTTCTTTCCTCTACTAACTTTAAGCTTTCTTTGTTCTTCTAGTTCTAGTTTTTTTCAGTATAAAATTTGGCTGTTTGCTTGAGATTTTTGTTTTGTTTGTTTTTTCTTGAGGTGGACCTGTATTACTGTAAACTTCTATCTTAGATCTGCTTTTGTTGTGTCCCAAGGGTTTTGAACCATTGTGTTTTCATTTTCATATGACTCTGGGTATTTTTTGATTTTCTCTTTCATTGTTTTCACGATCCCATTGGTTTTTTAGTACCATGTTGATTAGTCTTCACGTTTCTGATTTTTTTCCCCCAGTACTTCTCTTGTAATTGATTTCTATAAATCAGAAAAGATACTTGATATGATTTCAGTCTTTTTAAATTCATTGAGACTTGTTTTGTGGTCTAATGTGATTTATCCTAGAAAATGTTTTATATGCAGTTGGAAAGAATGTGTATTCTACTGATTTGGGATGGAAAGGTTTGAACATCTGTGGTAATTTCTTCTGGTCTAATGTGTTGTTTAAAGCCACTTTTTACTTATTGCTTTTCTGTGTAGATCTATCTGTTGATGTAAAGTTCACTACTCTTACTGTATCATTGTCAATTTCTGTCTTTATGTGTGTTAACATTTGCTTTATATATTTATGTGCTTCTCTGTAGGGTACATAGGTATTTACAAGTATTATATCACTTTGCTAAATTGATCCCTTTATCATTATGTTATGTCCTACTTTGATTCTTTTTACCTTGTTTTTTTAAAGCCTATTTTGTCTTTTATAAATATTGTTAATGCAACTTTTTTTTGGTTTCCATATCTATCAAATATGGTTCTTCATCTATTTACTTTTGTTCTGTATGTGTCTTTAGGTCTGAAGTGAGTCTTTGTTGGCAGTATATAGATAGACCTTGTGTTTTCATCCATCTAATCACTCTGTGTCCTTTGGTTGGAGTATTTATTTTATTTATATTTGAAATAATTATTGGTAAGTGTGTACTTATTGTCACTTTGTTAATTGCTTTTTGGTTGTTTTTGTACAACAAAAGTAAGTTGTCTCTTACTTCTTTTGTTCTCCTCCCTTGTGATTTGATGACTTTATTTCATGTAATTTTTGGATTCCTTTCTCTTTATTTTCTGTGTATGTATTATAGGTTTTTGGTTTGGGGTTACCATGAGGTTCATAATATATCATCCTATGTACACAGAAGTTTATATTAAGTTGATGTTTGCTGAACTTCAAACATATTTGTAAAGTGGTACATCATTATTCCCCCTTCCACATTTTATGCATGTGATGTCATATTTCACATCTTTTTATTTTGTTATTTTCATAATTATGTATGAATTGATTTTACTACTCTTTTTAAAATCTTCATATTAGCTTTATAAGTGATTAATAGTCTTCTTTTATTACATGTTTGCTTCTACCAGTAAAATTTTGTCCTTTCCTAATTTTCTTAATTCTATTTATGGCTTTTTTCTGTTCACTTAAAGAGGTACTTTCAACATTTCTTATAAGATTGATTCAGTTGTGATAAACTTATTTTCTTTCACTTTTGTTGATCTTGGAAACTATTTATCCTTTAATTCTGAGCGGTAGCCTTGCTGGGTAGAGTATTCTTGGTCGTAGGTTTTTTTCTTTCACCATTTTGTAGATTCTATGTGCCACTCCCTCTGGATTGCAAAGTTTCTGCCTAGAAATCAGCTGATGTCCTTCTAGTGTTTCCCTTGTATGTTACTCTTTGTTTTTGTCTTGCTGCTTTTAAGATTCTTTAATTTTCACTGTTTTTAATTATTTATACTTCTTGGTGTGAATCACTTTGGGTTCATCTTATTTGGGGCTTTCTCTGCATCCTGGATCTGGATGTCTGTTTCTTTCCCCAAATCAGGGAAGTTTTCAGCTATTCTTCATATAGGTTTTCTGCCCCTTTCTCTCTCTTCCTTTTCTGGAACTCATATCATGAATGTTACTACTCTTGATGTTGTCATAGATGTTCCTTAACATGTCTGCATGTTTTAAATTCTTTTTGTCTTTTGGAAGTTCACCTTGGTTGCTTTCCATACCCTGTCTTCAAGATTGCTGACCTGTTCTTTTGCATCCTCTAAGCTACTGTTGATTCCCTCTAGTGTATTTTTCATTTATTTATTACATTCTTTTGCTCTTTTTAAAAATCTATATTTTCTGTCTTTATGTTGAACTTCTCACTGAGTTCATGCACTGTTCTCTCATGTCAGTTGAGTACCTTTATGACCATTTATTTGAACTCTATCAGGTAGATTGTTTATCTGCATTTCATTTGGCTATTTTTCTGAGGTTTCTCGTTCTTTCATTTGGAACTTATTCCTCTGTCTTCTCCTTGTGTCCAACTCTCTGTGTTACTATGTATCAGGCTATGTGACTATGGTCACTTGTGCCTTTTGGTTTTGAAAGTAGTGGTTTTATGTAGAAGGCATCCTGTGGTGCCCAGTTGCCTAGTCTTTCTTGGTCACCAGAACAAGTGCTCTAGGGATGTTACCTGTATGGGCTGGGTGACTCTTCCTGTTTTGGCCAGACCATTACTGCTACTTGCATGCTGCTGGTCTGAATCGGCCATTAACCCAACAGTCTACAGTGATTGGCTGTGAGTGCTGTGGGCAGGGCTTGTCCCTTGTGTGCTGGTTGTGAGGTGGGGCTGCAACTGCTGCAGCCTGGCTCCTTTTTCTCCCTAGGCCAGGAATCACTCTGGAGGGGCACTTGTCTGGCTGGGGCTGGCCACTAGGTGTGATGGAACTGCTGGCCACTCTGGAGGGACACTGATTCCTACTAAGGCAGCTTACTGGGTGTGGTCATGCGGGGGAACAGCTTTGGAGGGGCACCTGCTGGGGCAGGCATGTTAGGTGGCGTGGATCTGCAGGGGAACACTGGTGTGGTGGAAGCAGTGCTAGCAAGGCAGATGGAAGGCTTCAGAACTGGCTCCCCTAGAACTCTTGCCAGCTGGGCAACAAAATTGGTGCCTGCCAGTACTTCCATTCCTGTAGAAAGTTTCTATAGATCCTTGTCTCTCTGGCACATGCCCTAAAATTACTCAATAAAATCTCTATGTATAACTAGGTGTTTTCAAAGTGAAGCTTCTGTGCTGCACCTCTTATCAGGTGATATAGTGAGCTGGCCCATTAAGAGCCAGCTCTTATTAATATAGACTATTTCCTATATCCCTCCATCTCTTTTAGAGGTAAGCCTTGATAATTTTCAAAGTTCTTGGAGTTAAGCCCAACTGATTCTCAAAGCCACCTCATTGTGACTGCTCCCAAGGTAGGGAGTCCCTGGTGTGGGGCTTGATCGTCTCCCTCCTCTGAGCCTGTGACATCTATATTATTTGTTGGTTACCACAGTAGGGGTTTACTTTCCTACCATATTTCTGCTCTTTCTACCTTTCTTGATGTGGTTTTCTTGTTATGTCTTCACCTGCAGAAGATTTGTTCTTCCAGTATTCATGTTGTTTTCGATTTGCATTTGCTTGTATTTGTTTCCTTGGCGTGTCTGCGGGAGGTGATGACCTCGGGACCCTCCTACTCCACCATCTTGCCCTGCTCCCTCTAATTGATTTTTGGTTGTCTTTGGGCAGATGGCTTAACCTATTGGAGACACGGATTTCATGTTGAGTTGGAGTAGAGAAAAGCATAGTTTTTTCAGTCTCGTGATTACAGGATTTTGTGAAATACCAGATGTCCTTGATTCTAGTATATGTGTTTTAACTTTCTGAAGGTAGGATGTCTTTTAAATTTGGTAAGTATATTGAAAGTTACAGTCTTTCTGTTTTTTTCTGAGGTAACTTTCATTAATCTGATTTCTTGTAATCAGTAGCGTCTCATATTAAAGGAGAAATGGCTATTATCTATTTGAGTGGCATGTATTTAAAAGTAATAATAAGTCTCAAAGTATAATTGGAGATTTTCACATTTGCATGCACTTATATATTTTCTGTAGTGTTTATATCAAACACTTTTAAAAAATTAGCTATTGGGGCGCCTGGGTGGCGCAGTCGGTTAAGCGTCCGACTTCAGCCAGGTCACGATCTCACGGTCCGTGAGTTCGAGCCCCGCGTCGGGCTCTGGGCTGATGGCTCAGAGCCTGGAGCCTGTTTCCGATTCTGTGTGTCCCTCTCTCTCTGCCCCTCCCCCGTTCATGCTCTGTCTCTCTCTGTCCCAAAAATAAATAAATGTTGAAAAAAAATTTTAAAAAAATTAGCTATTAACAAAATATAAACTTGAAACATGTATTTCATGGATCTATGTAATATCTGAATTATGACTTAGAAATTAATATGGTAGAAAAAATAGAAGAAATAGACTTGCTTGTGAACTTTGAATCTAATTCGAACTTTGCAACTAACGTATTTTGCTATGTTGGCCAACTTGATTAACTTTTCTGTTAATTGTCTTGATGAGAATTAAAATATATACTCTTTAATTCTAAGACTTAAATATTACTATAAAGCTTTTCAAAGATCATATGTTTTCAAGACCTTGGAAAACTTTAAAGTCTTACACAAAGGCATGATTTTGGTTCTCTTTGGAACTCTTTTTCCCTTAAAAGATGGTTTAACTGTAGTTTTTATTTTCATAGTGAAAAAAGATAATAAGAATACTGCCATACCTGAAATGACACTGAGTTTCCTTTTTCATTAATATCCTTTATGGAAGCTGATGAAAAAGATAATGAAACATGTTCAGGTGTTAATTATTTTCAAACTGATAGTGGAAATTTTAATTTTGAGATAATAATAGCGTCACATGCAGTTTTAAGATATAATAGAGATCCTTTACCCATTTAGTCTAAATAGTAATGTTTTGCAAAACTGTAGTTCAATATCACGATGAGGATATTGACATTAATACGATCAAAGTCCAAAACCTTTCATTTACCGTAAATTTCCTCCAGTAACCCTTTTATAGGCACACCCAAGTCTCTCCTCCCTGTTACCCTGGCGAATGTTAGTATCTCTTCCATTTCTACAATTTTTTCAACTCAAGAATTTTATATAAATGGAAGCATACAATATGTGACCTTTATGATTGTTCTTTTTCCCTCACCATAATTTTCTGAGTTGTTGCATGTATCAATAGTTTCTTCTAGTTTCTTCCTTTTTATTGTGGACAATATTTCACTTTACCTAAATTAATGTAATCATTCATCCGTTGAAAAACATCTGGGATGCTCCTAGTTTGGGGCTGTTATATATAAACTTACAGTGAACATTGTTGTACAGATTTTATGGCATGTGATTGTAAGGTTTCATTTTCTCTTAGATAAATGCTAAAAAGTGGATTGCTGGTCACGTGATAATCACATGATCAATTTTTGTTTTGTTTTTATTTGAAAACAATTATTGTATTTTATTTTGATTTCAGTATAGTTAACATAGTGTTACATTAGTTTCAGATGAACAGTATAGTGATTCAGCAATTCCTTCCATTGCTTGGTGGTCATTAAGACCAGTGTGTGCTCCTTAATCCCCATCACCTATTTTACTCACTCCCCCCACCCATCTCCTCTCTGGGAACCATGAGTTTATTCTTCATAGTTAAGAGTCCATTTTTGGCTTGTCTCTCCCTTTGTTTGTTCATTTGTTTTGTTTCTTAAATTCTACATATGAATGAAATCCTATGGTATTTGTCTTTCTCTGATTGATTTCTTCACTCATCATTTTACCCCCTAAATCCATCCATGTTGGTGCAAATGGCAAAATTTCATTCTTTTTTTTATGGCTGAGTAATTTGCTATATCTCCAACACACACACACACACACACACACACACACACACACACACACAAACACACACACACTGCACATCTTCTTTATCCATTCATCTATCAGTGGACACTTGGTTGCTTCCATAATTTGGCTATTGTAAATAATGCTGAAATAAACATAAGGGATGCATATATCCCTTAGTATTACTGATTTTGTATTATTACTGGGTAAATACTCAATAGTGTGATTGCTGGATTATAAGGTAATTCTGTTTTTAATTTTTTGAGGAACCTCCATACTGTCTTCCACAGTGGCTGTAGCTTGTCTTTTCATCTTCTTAATAAGGTCATTTGCACAAGAAAGTATTTAATTTTTGAATGAGGTCATTTTATCAGTTTTTCCTTTTATGGATTATACTTTTGGTGTGAAGTCTATGAATTCTTTGACTAGCTCTAGTTTCTTCTCCTATATCTATTTTTTTAAATGCTTAATAGTTTTAGTTTTACATTAAGGTCCATTACCTATTTTGAGTTCATTTCTGTATAAGTTTGAGATTTTGTATCAGGTTTGTTTGTTTTTTTTTGCCGATGGATCCTCAATTACTCTAGCATTATTTGTTGGAAAAGCTCCTCCTCCATTGGATTGCATTTGCAAATTTGTCAAAAAAATTTTTAGGCATATTTTGTGTGTATGCTTCTGGGTTTATGTTCTCTCCCATTGATCTATATGTGTATTTCTTTGCCAGTATCATACTGTTTTAATTTATATAGTAGACCTTAAGATCAGCAAGGTGGATTTCTTTCCACTTTATTTTATTTTTTTAAGTTTATTTATTTTGAGAGAGAGAGAGAGAGAGAGAGTGTGCTCAGGTGGGGGAAGGGCAGAGAGAGAGGGGGAAAGAATCCCAAACAGGCCATGCACTTTCAGCACAGAGCCTAGCACAGGGCTCCATCTAAAGAACCATGAGATTATGACCTGAGCCGAGATCAAGAGTTGGATGCTCAGCTGACTGAGCCACCCAGGTGCACCCCCCCCCCGCCACTTTATTATTTTTTAATATTGTTTATTCTAGGGATTTTCTTTTCTAAATAAATTTGGGAATTAGTTTGTATGTCTACAAATAACATTGGTGGGAGTTTGATAGAAATTGCATTGAACCTATAGATCAAATGGGGAGAACTGAAACCTTTACTATGTTGAGTCTTATAATCCATGAAAATGTATGCTTCTCCGTTTCGTTTGAGTATTCTTTGATTTCTTTCATCAGCATTTTCTAATTTTAAGCATATAGATCTTTACCTGCTTTGTAAACCTTATACTTAAGTAGTTCATTTTCTTTGTGTGATTGTAAATGATATTTTAATTTTGATTTCTACACATTACTTGTTGGTGTATAGGAATTTAATTCTTGTATGTTCATTTTTTTTAAGTTTATTTTGAAAGGGAGAGCGAGGGAGAGCCCAATGCGTGCATGCACAGATGAGGGAGGGGCAGAGGTTGAGGGAGGGAGAGAATTCCAAGCAGGCCACACTGTCAGTGCAGAGTCCAGTGTGGGGCTCGATCTCATGAACTGAGAGATCATGACCTGAGCCAAGATTGGGAGTTGAACACTTAACTGAATCAGTCACCCAGGTGCCCTTTGTGTGTTCATTTTGTATTCTGTGACCTTGCTGAACTACTGACTGAATAGTTCTGGGAGGGGATTTTTGGTAGATTTCTTGGGATTTTCTACATAGAGAATCACTTATCTGTAAAAAGGGATACTTTAATTTAACCCTTTCCTGTTTGTATTTCTTTTCTTTATTTTTTTGTGTTTTATTGCAGTGGCCAGAACTTTTAGTACCGTGTTGAATAGGAGTGGTGAGAGTAGACATCTTTGCCCTGTTCCCGATCTTAGGAGGAAAGAATTTGCTCACAGTTGTTGTCATGAAATGATGTTGGATTATGTCTGATTCTTTGACTGCATCACATTACATGATCATATGATTTCTCTTCTGTAGTTCATTGTTATATTGGATTATATTTACAAGTATTGAACCAGCCTTGTTTACATGGAATTAATTCCCCTGGTCATTGTATATAATTTTCTGTATTTCTGGCTAATATCTTAATGTGAATTTTTGCATCTATATTTATGAGAGATATTGGTCTGTAGTTTCCCCCTTTTTTGTAGTGTGTTTTCATTTTGTTATGCTCTGGTCTCCTTGTACTATTCTTTGTTTTGGTATCAGAGTAACACTAGTCATAAAATCAGTTGGCAAGTTTTTTCTTTTCTTCAATTTGCTGGAATTGATTGTATAAAATTAGTGTTCATTCTGTAGTACATGTTTGGTAGAAATCTTCTGTGGAGCCATCTAGGTCTGAAGATTTCTTCTATCATTTTCACTCAAGCATTGAGTCCATCTAGTGAGTTTATTTTGGTTATTATATTTTTCAGTTCTATAATTTCTGCTTGGTTATTTTAAGACTTACTGATTTGTTTTTAAAAGATTTTTAATAGCCGGTGGAAGCATGTGTGATAGATGCTTTAAAATCCTTATTAGACAATTCTAGCATTTCCTTCATCTTGGGTTTGACATTTGGTGGTGGTCGTTTCTCACTGATGTTGTGCTTTCCTGGTTCTTGGTATAGTAGTGTTTTGTTTATTTATCTGTTTTGTTTTTTTATTGTGTTCTGGATATTATGAGACTCTAGATCCTTTTAAAGATTGTTTTTTTTAAATCAGCTAGCCGCCTCTACCCCTGTTGAAATATAGAGGGCTGGGTGTGTAGGCTCAGATACCCACTAGGCCCCTCTCCACCTTCAACAATACTCCAGGACTAGTACAGCAAAAGTAGCACAGTGACTCCTACTGCCTTGATGTAGATGGAAAGGTTGGATATCCCCCATCCTCTCTTGGGGGATTTGGGTTGTAATTTCAGCTTCATGCTGCGCCTGCTGCTACTAGGGGAGTGATAATGGGAGTACAGTGACATCTTGCTCTGTATCACACTACCTCCCTTGGCATCATTAAGGCAGAGTAAGTTTGGTACTCTGCCTCCCCCTGGGCCCTGCTGACACCAGGAGTGTGGGGCATTGGGAGTATCGATTACCTCTGCCTGGCATTGCTCTGTAGGTGTGGAGATTCAGGTCCCCACTTGGCCTTAGGGATGCCAAAGAAAGGGGGATAGTGGAGTGGGGGCTAATTCCCACTTCTACTGCCTTGGTCGAGCTCATTAATTTTTGCATGAGTGCTGAGTATCTCTGCTTCAGATTGCCTTCTTAGTAAATCTTATTACTGTCGAGTAGGGGTGGAGGCTTAACTTTTTGCTGTAGGCTGCAGATGCTACTCTGTTGGGGGAAAGGCAGCTGAGGAGAATGAGCAGCAAAGGGTAATGGAAGATGATCTCCTCCTTTTGCTCACTGACAGTATCCCATCAGAGGAGTTGGATCACCTGCTGGTTCTCCCTGGTGGGGAGTGGAAGATCAACCTCCAAGCTGCCTCATTTGCTACCTGTGGGTGAATTGGGTTGTCTGTTTATGTGTGTGCAGGGGTGAGGTAAGGTGGGGATTTGGGGGTAGAAATGTAACTCCTCATTTGGCCCGCTTGAAGAGGAGAGTGAGGTTTTTCCATTGATGATACGCTCGAGTAGGGTGAGTATTGCCAAAAATGTTTTCTGTTTCACTCTTTTCCTTGCCCTTCATTAGCAGGGCACAGGATTTTCTTGGAGCTTTTCTTGGTCTCTGCCTGATGGTTGTTCCACATGGAGTCTTCTGCAGTACCCTGTCTGGCATATATGGGAAGCAATGGCACTGGCTGTCATGCTGTGTCTCAGGTTGTGAGTTCCCTAGGTCTCCAGCCTTCTTTCAGAAACTTCCTATGCTTCTCTGTTGTGTTATATCTAGGGTTTTTTAGTTGTGAGAGAAAACGGCCTGGGAGCTATGAGGCTTTCCATCTTGCCAAAACGAGACGTCTCTCAAGATACTGTTTTTGTTAACATGAAAGCACTTGAAAATAAAATTAAATACCTTGTTACAATGGAGTATTACTTAGTGAAAATTTCCCCCCTGAAGATTTTCATTGATTTCTACATTGGATTGATTCATTACCAGTCTTTTTTCTTTCTAGAATCACATAATTATTTTCTTATAAAACAAGGAGTGTCTATGACCCTTTTTATTATAGTAAAATATATATGTGTAACATAAAATTTGCCATTTTAACCATTTTTAAATGTACAGTTTGGTGGCATTAATTATATTGCCAGTGTTATGTAACCATCACCACTCTCTGTTCCCAACATTTTGTTGCTGTTGTTAATTAACACACTTTGTTATGTTTTTAGCTGTTTTAGGTTTATAGAAAAATGAGTGGAAAGTACAGAAAGTGCACATGTACCTTTTCCTTTCCTTTCTCCTGTTATTGGTATTTTGCATTAGTGTGTTAACCTTGTTACACTGAGGAGCTATATACATTCTGTGGGTTTTGACAAATATACGGCATCTGCCCACCAATGAAGTGTCATATGGAGTAGTTTCACTGCCCTAAAAATCCCCTGTGCTCTACCTGTTCATCCTTCCTCCTTCCCTCTCTCGTTGTTTCTAGCAACCACCTATCTTTTTACTCTGCCTAATTCAGTATTATAAAGTATCCGTGTTTTTCTAAAGTTAGTTCATCAGAACGTTTGGAAAATAAAATTGTTTCAGGATATTAGAAAGGCAACATGTAAAAGCCATTTTTATAATTTTTCTAAATGTTCATTTTAGATAGAGCCTATCACTATAAGCTATTCATATGCTCTTTTAGAGGATTTTGCAAAGGTGCTGTTTTGATTTATAGCTCGTGAAAGTGAAGCCGTTTTAAGGAGTCATCATTTCACAGCATTCTGGCAGTCGATGTTCATGTTTGCTCAGTTTTCTGCTTATTCATCTCTTTTTGTATGCCAGGTGATTCTTAAGATGCTAATGGTCTGTGTCTTCTTAGACTTGGAGCATATATTATAGATTAGCAAGACAGGAGTCAGACTTTTGGAGATAATGTATTTAAATACCCTTATTATATAGAAGGAACTAAGTTCCAGAGATGTGAAAAGTTAACTTCTTGTTCTGTTTAGAGAAAAGCAATACCTCACATGTATTAAACTCTTACTTTGTAACTGTAACATGTCTTCATATATTCTGTGTATTGATAAACCCGAGCAAAGAGAAATGGGTAACCCTGCCCATGATCACTCAGGAAGTTCATGGCAGAACCCAGATTAAAACTCTCAGCCACTGTCCCAGTACCTCAGCAAACAAGGACTGCACCTTGAAGCTCTTCCAGACTTCACTTTTTGATGTTGAAGCCAAGTTGCTGATCTAGAACGAAGGCTCAGAATCTAGTGGGCCCAATTTATCCCTTGATCCAAGAAGTACCCAGCTCAGATCCCCATTTCAGCCATTGGAGTCATCGTATGGTAAGTAAAGTGTATGGGTATGCAGGGCTCAAAGATAAAAGTGCAGAAAGCAGTGGGGGGAGGAGAGGGATAAAGTAGGTAGTGACGGTGCAATATGATTAATGCTATGATTGAAGTAATTTTTAGGTATACGAGGTGGTACATCAGAGGTGTCTTCCCCCCAAAAAGAGACAACTAAGCTGAATTTTGCTTAGGGGTGTTAATGGTTCGGAAGCACCTACCTCTAGGACTTTCGAATTATATTTGTGGCCCTTTCTGGCTCTATGCTGACAGAAGTTTTTCCCAACCTACTAAGATTCCAGGCCCCAAATGAGAAAGTATGTTTTACAGTTGTTGGAACCAAGAAAAAGAATCAGAATTCCATATGTACTACAGGTGAGTGATGTCTGACTGACATTTAATGAAAAATAGCTTTTTTTCTTTTTTTTTTTTTTTGGTAGTGAGAACTCAGCTTTGCAATCAGGTGATTCATTTGAATCTGGGTCCGACAGTTATGAGGTCACAGATAAAGGAGATAACCTCTGTAAAGCAGGGTACCGTACTGTTTTGTACCTTGAATGAGATTGCGCTTCTGAAGATCTTAGCACAGTACCTGGCTAAGTACTGAGTACTACATTAGCTACTTCATTAGTTGGTGAGTCTTACCTTAATTGTGTTTGTAAGTATAAAAATATCACGTTAATACATCTGACTTTGGTGCCAAATTTGTGCTTAAAATAGTTGAAAAATGTTTTATTTAAGCTTATGTAGACTTGCAAAATAATATTTCCAGTGGTAACCATAAATTTAAACACATGTGAAAAAATGAGAATTAAGAGGAGTCCTATTTTTGTAAATAGATATTAAAAAATGTTTTGCTAAGAAAACCACAAAGAATTTACCCAGAGAATTCTTCATTGTGTGGCATGAGGATGTTTTACTATTTGTTTCTGTGTACCCTGTCCAGTCCGTGGAAATCTGTATGCTTTGTGTTCATCACACCATTGGGCCATGGAGTTTTTGATAAAGAAATTTCTTGTTTCATTAATATTTTTAGAGTGCTTCTTTTATCTTTGTTGAAGAATTGCCAGTACAGTTGCCCAGCTACTAATGTTTTTTTTTAATGTCTTCAGACTTTTTTCTCTTTCTTGGAATAGGTTGGATCCATTATGAATCATAAGAAAGTTGTGATCCCTGGCTTCAAGGAGATTAAAATATAAGATGAAGAATAATGATACAAATATATACAGGGTGACTTAAGGACAATATTTTACACATAATAAAAACAAGAAAATAGATAACCATTTCTGTTGGATTCCATATCAACAAGTTTTAAAAAGCAAGTGGAATTTTTGTGAATGCCTTAGCAGGAGGAGTTGATTTCAGAGAGTTGTCTACATTTTTTAACAGCTCGGTATTGGTTTTACATTAGATTGTGATCTTACTTTTATCAGTCTTGAAGTGATTCACTGTTCAAGTCGGGGGCACTGGTTTGAAAGGTCCTCTTCAGTTATAAGCCGTAAAAATGCCATGGTGGTTTGGGGTTTTGATTAAAAATAGAGTGTGCTGATTTCTGTGTAGGTGTGCTTACCATATTTGTTTACATTTGTTCAGTGTTGGTATTGCTTTTATTTCTAGCAAATATTTCTTAAGTGTATTTTTGTCCTGTTTGTGTTGTAAGACAGAAACAGCAAAACTAAAGGTGTAAATTCATAACACATTTTATAACATGTTAAATAAGGTATTCATTTTAGCAAATAACATCAGAGAAGTTGCCTTTTTTTCTGTACTTCAGAGCCCTAAGATTAATTAAAATTTGTTAGTTTTCATGATCTTAAAGCTGCTGTTTCAAATTAATACAGGTATAGAAAATGAATACGTCTTAGAAATTTAAGCAGTTATTGTATACATAAACTGTCTTGCTGGAGATCTCAGTATTCAGGATTCATAATCAGGCCATTCACATGTGAGCAGAGCGGGCTTATTTGGGTACCTTTGAGATTTGAAGCAAATCTGTAAGACCCTATTATTGGTAGTCTTTATTGGCCAGAGACAGAGGCTTTTATAGATTCACTTCGAAATACAAGTTAAAAAACACTAGCAGCTAACATTTATGTAATACTATACTATTTTTAGAGCCATGTGGACACAGGATGTCCTCTTGATCCTACCCCCAATTTGATGAAGGGCTGTTACTATCTTAGAGAGCTTAATTGGCTTACCCATGATCATAGCACCTAGTAAGTCACACCCCAAGATGTAAGATTCTAGATTCCATGTACTTGCCTATATTCCCCAAGGAAATGTCTTGACTTTAAAATTAATCTTAATAAATATTGGACTCATGAGATCTTAGAATTGTTTTGTATGATCTTCCATTGAATTTTGGAAAAAAAAAAATCAGCATAAGTTAAAGCAGCATTCTTAGGTCACCAGTCAGAAATGACAACTATAGAGGTGCTATAAAGTGTTAGGCCCCATGAAAATGAAAGTAATTGTAGGATCCAAGTTAAGTCAAAGAAAATTACCTTCACATTCTGAACACAGAACCAAGTGAGAAGTCCAGGTCAGAGTTTTAAAATAAAATAAAATAAAAACAAATGAAAACTTACCAGAACACCAGTTTTCCTTGTAGTGATGCTGTTTTAATACACCTTTTTAAGGTAGTGATGATGTATTAATATCCCCTTTAAAGATTATGATAAACTGCACAGATGTACTTCAGTTCCCTTAAACACGGTTTCCTTTTCCTGAACTCATTTCGCCTACAAAGGATTTGTGGACTTAGTCAACAGTCAATGAACGTAAACATTTCATTTGACTGGAAAGGGCAGAAGGGTTTTTCTGTAGAGAAGAGAAGGGAATTGCTCTACATATGGAGACTGAGGAAAATTTCATACGCTGTGATTTGGTTCTCATCCAAAAACATTTAAGGAAACACAGAGTACTTCCTGACATCCTTTGTTACCATTAATTCAACAAGGCTCACAATTGTACCCAGTGTAGGACTACTTCTACAGAATTGTCCAAAATGCTATTTTTCTTCTTCCATCCATCCCAGGAACCTTAATTCCATCTAACTAATACAAGTATTGCCAGTATGTCCTTTAAAAAACTAAATTTCCTACCTAGAAGTCTACCAGGAGCTGTTTTCCAAGCCATAGCCTTTCCTAAATGTAAGTGAGGCAACGGTTAACTTCCCATATTGAAAGCTAGGAGTGGGAAAGTAAGGTGCAGGGTCTGGTTTCCTGTTCCCACCTCCTGGGGTTCTGCCCTGTGGGTCTATTTGGAGTTGCCAGGCTCAAAGTCAATAATTTCATGTCACATCTTCTTTATATACCGGCTTGTAGCTTAACCTTGTAAATTTAAAATAAATTCCGTTGCAAGCAGCTTATCCTTTTTAACTGATGTTTGTTAACTTTTCATGTACTGCGACTACAGTTCTTAAATACTGGTAAGAGTCTTCTTTCCTTTAGAAGAGATTATAAACATAGTATTGTTCCGGCAAGGAAATGATAAAGCTACATTTCACAGAATGGGTTTGTTAGAGTTAGAAAGAACCCAGAAAGACAGAGAGAGAGAGAGAGAGAGAGAGAGAGAGAGAGAGAGAGAGAAAGAGAGAGAGAGAGAAAGAAAGAAAGAAAGAAAGAAAGAAAGAAAGAAGAAAGAAAGAACCCTAGATCACTGAGATCACTGATGAGGGAGCCATAGCTCAACAATCTGAAGAACTGGTCCACAGGGTCCTGTTTCCTCGGATCATTTGATTGGATAGTGGTGGTTCACGTGCATGGCGCATTTCTATAAAGCTTCTAATCAACATTAACAGTAAAGAACTACTGAAGCTCAGCATCTTAACTGTTTCAAGGATGGTTTGCCCAGAGACTGCTGGTGGTATAGCCCAGAACAGATTCTGGTCTCCCACCTTAAATCCCATGCTCTTTCTCCCCCCGCCCCCCCCCCCCCCAACTTTATCTAAAGCACTAATTTGCATATTTACACTAACAGTGGAAAACCCTCTTTTCTCACTTGTTTCAAACATGTGAGATTGTGGTTGTGTGAAATGTTTAAAGACTCTGGTTCCAGTATTAAATTGTATGTAATTTCAAGATATGGACAGAATATAGTAATGTTCTTTACCTCTGAGCCCTGTTTGACATGGTTCTTTAGTACAAGCGCTCAGTAAATGCTTATAAAATGAGTAATTCTGATCTGGAGTAATGTAGCCTTTAGTGCCACATATGTTTGGTTCATGGCCAATATTGTTGGTTCAGTAATATTTACTGAATAAAAGTCAATCTTCAGGGAGTCTTTTTAAAATTTTAAGGTTTCCACATAATTTCTGTATAATTTACAATAAATTTTATTATTTAGAATGATTTTCTAGAATATTTTTTTTGTTTTATGTTAACAATAGCATAGTAGTAAAATAGATCATATTTGGGTAATACAAAGAGTAATGGACTTAATATGAGACCAAATTACATCAGTATGTTGGCTTGAATTTTCCTCCATCTATAAATGAATTAGTCTAGATTTCAACTCTAATATTATGTAAATATATCCTATTCACTCTGTTTCTATATATAAAAATATTTCTTACCGTCTCTCTGGAGAACCCTAATACAATCTTTATATATCTTTTTTTATAAAACGTGTAATGTAAATGATGGTAATACTAAGCCCTTTGAAGAAATGAAATAGGAGATGAGGGCTTAGTGATGCAAAGTGCCATTTCAGAAGGAGTAGGCAGAGAAGGCCTTTTTGATTAGATGACATGTAGAACGGAGTCCCGAAGAACGTAAGTGAGTGGCATGTGGGTGACTAAGCTGCAGAGGGAAGTGCATGTTTATAACAGCTTCATCCCAGTAACTCAACTGAAAATGATCCAAATGTTCATCACATGGCAAATGAATAAACAACTTCTGTTACATGTATACAATGGAATACTAGCCAGTAATAAATAGGAACACATAATTGATACACATAGCAACATGGATATATCTCAAAGCATTATACCCACATGACATAACTCAAAACTCAGCCAGAAAAGAATACAGTATGTGATTCCATTATTATGACATTCTGGAAAAGGCAAAACTAGGAATAGAGAACAGATCAGTGGTTGGCAGAGTTGGGGGGACAGGAGTGTCTATAAATGGCTCAGAGAAACTTTGGGAGTGATGGACATGATCTCAATCTTGATTGTGGTTGTATTTACGCATCTGTATTCATTTGTCAGAACTCAAACAATACCTTCAAAAAGGGTGAATTTTACTGTATGGAAATTATACCTCACTAAATCTGGCTCAGAACAATTTTTTGTAAAGTACCTAATATGAAATAGACTAGATACCCATTGAAGATACACTACTTCTGTTATAGCTTTCTATCATCTTTGGGGATAGAAATACCTCTCTTCCAGTTTGACAAGCATGGGGCTAGGAAAAATTTTAGATAGCTAATTATGAGAGTTAACTTATGAACAGTTTCAGCTCTAAAGAAGTGTTCCCTAGCATAAATTATAGAAGTTACAGAAAGCAATGTTTTCTTGAGGAACACAAGTAAACAGTGCTCTAGTTACAAACTAAAATCAAAAGATACTAATACTGTGATCACAGATAGACTTTCATATGGTGTGTGAAGTGAACTTTAACCGCCAGTGTCAGAATCAAAACCTGAGTCAAGCTATTGCCATGTTTCATCAAAAGTTCGGTAAATATTTCTCTCCATGTTTTCATCATCTTCTTAATTTTCCTTATTCCAGCCAGAAAGGAAAAAAATCAGCCAAAATCACCAGTCTCTTCCTTCCTCAGATTTTTAATTGAATGCCAAAATCCCTCAAGTAATAAATGTTGACTCCAACCAGAAGATGCAAGTGGACCAAGACCTTAAAAATATAAGCAGCTAATTTAGCACATGAGCAAATACAGAAAAGGTCAGGAGAAAAGATCCACCAAGCCTCCCTCCTACCCCTTTTATAATAAAGGCCACACTACTAACACGGACCCTTAAATAGTTTCTTAACATAAATGCATCCCAGTCACTCCAACAGAGTTACAGCGTTCTAGCAACTTCACAGGCAAGACAAATCCTTAGTTATCGTTTAGTAAGCTCATTGAGAACAGGAGAGCCAGATGTAACAAGAGCCAAGAGAAATTCCAAGAGAATGTCCAACTTTGGTATACTTGCAACAGATACTTTTGCCATCCCTCCTTGTTCTCGCCCTAGTATTAGGTTCAGGTAAAAGAAAAGTAATGACTTTGGCTAGCTTGGTTTTTATATTGCATACAACTCCTGTCCATTCAAAGCTTTTAACTCACTTGGAGAATCTTGTCTAGGAGCAATCTTAACCGGTATAGTTGTATCTTTTCAGAGATCCTAAGGAATTCGTGGCAGTTCAAATTTCAGGCTGTTTTTTTTTAACCATTTGGTTACCCTATTGGGTAAAAACCCAGGAATGGAATTGCTTGGTCGCATAGTGTGTTTAACTGTATAAGAAAAATTGCCAACATGTTTTCTAAAGTGGTTGTACAACTTTACTTCTTGACCAGCAATGCATAAGATTCCTGGTTACTTCACATCCTTGGCAATGCTTATTATTGTGCCTTTTAAGTTGTAGCTATTTCAGTGGGTATGTAACGGTATGGAAGTGTGGTTTTAACTTGTATCTGCCTAATGGCAAATGAGATTACACATCGTTTCATGTGCTTATGAGTCATTTCAATATATTCTTTGGTGAAGTACCTGTTCAAATCCTTTGCTCAGTTTTTACTGCTTTTCTGTTTTGTTTTGTATGTTGCTTTTTTGGTCTTTTTACCATTGAGTTGTAAAATTCCTTTATATATAAATCTTTAGTAGGTATGTGGTTTACGAGTATTTTCCCTCTGTATAGGACTTTTATTCTCCTTCTGGCATTCTAATTTAATGTATGTTAAGCCATGTTTTTTATTGAGGTAAAATTGGTCTATAACATTATATTAGTTTCAGGTATAAACATTGTAATTATTATATGTATTTGTATATACAATGAAGTGATTACCACGGTGAGTCTAGTTGCCATCTGTCAGAGTGGCCCCTTTTACCTTTTTTGCCCACCTGTCAACCTCTTTCCCCTCTGATAACCACCAGTCTATAGGTTTTGTTTGCTTTGTTTTTAGATTCCACATACAAATAAAATCACATGGTATTTGTCTTTCTCTGCCCGACTTATTTTTACTCAGCATAGCGTTCTCAAGGTCCATCCATATTGTCACAAATGGCAAGATTTCCTTCAGTTTTTTGGCTGAATAGTATTTTTAATTTCTTTTGTTGTTATTTTTAATGCATATTTATTATTCTGAGAGAGCATGAGTAGGAGAGGGGCAGGGAGAGAAGGAGACACAGAATCCAAAGAAGGCTCCAGGCTCTGAGCTGTCAGCACAGAGCCCGATGCGGGGCTCGAACTCACGGGCCATGAGATCATGACCTGAGCTGAAGTCAGACGCTTAATCGAGTGAGCCACCCAGGCACCCCTAAATAGTATTCTTTTTATCCTTTCATCCGTTGATGGACAAAAGTTGTTTCCATATCTTGGCTAGTTCAGTAATGCTACACTTGTCATAGGGGAGCATACACTGCATTTCAAATTAGTGTTTTCATTTTCTTTGGATAAATACCCAGAAGTGGAATAACTGGATCATATGGCAGATCTAGGTTTAATTTTTTGAAGAACCTCCATATTGTTTTGCATTGTGGCTGCACCAATTTACCTTCCCACCAACAATGTGATAGATGGTCCCCTTTTCTCAACATCCTCGCCAGCACTTGTTATCTTTTGTCTTTTTTATAATAACCATTATAACAGGTGTGAGCTGATACCTCATTATAATTCTGATTTGCATTTCCCTGATAATTAATGATGTTGAGCATCTTTTCATGGGCCTGTCGGCCATCTTTACGTCTTCTTTGGAAAAATGTGTCTTTAGATCCCCTGCCCATGTTTCAGTTGGATTGTTTGTTTTCTTGCTCCTGAGTTGTTTGAGGTTTTTTATACATTTTGGATATAGTTACTATCAAATATATGATTTGCAAATATTTTCTCAGTGGGTTTTTCAGCAGGTCTCCTTTTTATTTTGTTGCTGGTTTCCTGGGCTGTGCTGAAGCTTTTAGTTGGTTTAGTCCTAGGTGTTTATTTTTGCTTTTTTTTTTTTTTGCCTCTGCAATATCAGAATTGAGATTTAAACCACATACAACTGGCCCTTGTGTAGGGGCTTCTTGCACTACATAGCTCTGTCCCCTAGTCTTCATCTTCTGGTCACCTCTATAGGTGAGCTGAATAGAGAAGACACATTGTCATCCTGTCATACCTCAGCTGGGAATGCATTATCTCTAGCACTCATTTTTTTGCTCCTCTGCACATGTCTATGCATGATCGGAAATACTGCAAATATTGATTTGGGGATTACAAATAAATTTTAGTGAGTAGGTGAATTCACAAATAAGAAATTTGTGGACTGTGAGGATCAACTGCATTTACTTTTCCATTTTCCCTAGTAGTTTGAGGTGGGTAGCTGAGTCCTAGCTAAGTGAGAAGTAAGTAAAAATCTGCTGTAGGGCTTTTGCTTTTCCTAATAAGGGTGGCCAAGTGACTGGTGCTGCATTGCCTGTTTCTTTGGTTTGAGTATTGATATGAGTTGGAAAGTGTGGCAGTAGTCCTCTGACTCTAGGCTGACGTGTGAGGATGAAAAGCACCACCATTAAGGTGAAAAGATCGTGGTACTTGGTTGTGCCTGATGAACAGCGAAACCCATCCTAACAGCCACCTACCTAAAATCCTCTAGTGTGAGAAAAATAACCCCCTGCGTATTTAAGCCACTGTAGGTTAAGCTTTCTATTACCTGGAACCAAATGCATTCTTAGTTGACAGTAATTCAGTTCTTACAGTTTTTATATTCAGTAGGTTTTCTTTTTCTTTTTTGAAACATGGGAACTTAACATAGTTATTGGTAGTTGCTTTTGCTCACCACTTGATGGATGTGATATTTATGTGCTGTATTAGGTAAAAGCTTATTTTAAATGGCTCTATTCATTGCCAGGTTTAGGTAATACATGTAAGTCAGGTGCAGTCTTTTAGTGCATGTTCTTTGATGATTACCACTGACAAAGCAATGAGGACTGAAATGAATTGTATCAACTTGAGCTTTGGCTTTGGTGACATTATTACTTTGAATCATTAGTAATGCGGAACAAAGCTTACTGTTTCCGCTTAGTCGATAGTTCACCCAGAGATATCGGAAATATAGGGACTAGTGGTCAAGAGTGCTGTACTGATACACAATCACCTCATCTCTCCCACTTCTCTTCCAATATAATTCTGTAATTTCATACGTCACAAAAAGACTTTGAACATCACTTGCTTCTGTATTCCCCTCTCAGGTAAGTATCAGAATAAGAAAGGAATTGTCACATTACAACCTAAAGATCTGGAATGAAGACAGTCTTTGGAAAATACCCTAGCCTTTTAGTACCTGGATGGTCACGTTAATCTTATGTTTAAGTGAGATCTCTTCTTCTACCCACACTTTCCCCTTATTTGATCTTCGTTCATTATAAACACTTCATTGTTCTTGTCATAAAATAATTTACATATCATTTATCACTATGAACAAGTGTCCTGATTCTTAGAGAATGAGCATCCAGGGACTGGGTTTGGGGTCTCTTCCTAGATTTGTTCTTTTTTTTTTTTTAATTTTTTTTAATGTTTATTTATTTTTGAGACAGAGAGAGACAGAGCATGAACGGGGGAGGGTCAGAGAGAGGGAGACACAGAATTCGAAACAGGCTCCAGGCTCTGAGCTGTCAGCACAGAGCCCGACGCGGGGCTCGACCTCACGGGCCGCGAGATCATGACCTGAGCCGAAGTCGGCCACTTAACTGACTAAGCCACCCAGGCGCCCCTAGATTTGTTCTTTGAGCTACCTGGGCAAGTCCTCAGATAGATCCTCAGGTAGTCTGTGAACATCTTCAGGTCAGGAATCATATCTTACTCATCTTTGTATCCTCAGCCTTTAGCACAGGGGTTTATAATAGGTAGTTCTGTACGCACTTGTTTTGTTGAATTGTCTTTTATTTGGATATAATGTCTCATTTTTTTTAAAAAAGGGTCTCATTAAATTATAGGCAGGTCACATAATAGGGAGTTATTTTAGCAGATTACATGATCATTTGTAACTCTGTAGGACAAAGATCCTGCCTATTTTTGTATTGTTCAGAAAATGAAAAGTATCTATGCCCTTTAAAAGCAAACTATGCATAATTTGGCTATTGTTGAAAGCACTGCTATAAACATTGGGGTACATGTGCCCCTGTGAATCAGCAATCCTGCATCCTTTGGATAAATTCCTAGTAGTACTATTGCTGGGTCGATGGGAGGGGGGTGGTGGAGAGGGGAAAATGGGTGATGGGCATTGAGAAGGGCATTTGTTGGGATGAGCCCCGGGTGTTGTACGTAAGCAATGAATCACGGGAATCTACCCCCAAAACCAAGAGCACAGTGTATACACTGTATGTTAGCCAATTTGACAATAGATTATATTAAAAAAAGAGAGATACAAATATATAATAACCATGCAACTCTATAAATATTGAAAAATAAAAACATATTCTATGAGTAAAATAAAAAAGCAAACTATGGCATTTCCTTTGTCAGTTTCATGATTTTTTTTAAAAAACATATTCGGAAGAGTTTTATGCATTCCTGTATGTTTCCATGGGATATTGTGGTTGTTATACTTGAAACTAGCATAACATTATGAGTCAACTATACTGAAATAAAAACAAAAATAAGTCTTTATTCAGTACTTGCTGTGTTTTAAGGGACTGCCTGACATATAAAAGAAACAAAAGGCATAATCTTTAAACTTCTGGTCTTACAGCCCTACTGAGTGATAAAGACATTGGAATTAAATTGTTGAGAAATAGTGCTGAAATAAAGTAATATAAAATAAAATGTCTACTTGTGTGACGCTGGGGAAAAAAAACAAAAACAAGAAAGAGTGTGATAGTGGGGTAAGTCTTTATTAATTGTTGATTGCCAGCCGTCATCACCAGCTGTGATCCAGTCACCAAGACAAACTTTGTGTGTGCTGCGAGTTAGCAGGTTTGGGGTAGAGAAGGAGGGTTAAAATCCAGCCAGCTATAATTCATACCTTCATGGAGCCCTGTCACTCAGGTATAGTGGCTCTTAGCAGAGATGGTACTTTGAAATGTGCTTCAAAAATGTGCCTTGGTAGGATCCCACTCATAGTTCGTTGTAGAGAAGGGAGGAAGTAACAAGAGTTCAGACAGTGGAGAGGTTTCTCTGGTGTCTGTCCTTTTAGAGACTTCTGTTCTAGAAAAGTATTGCCTTGTTACAGAAGTCATCTCCTGAAGGAGGTACAGTTAACCAAGAACTTACAAGGTGGCTGTGAACTAGGGTTCCTTTTTCTGTGGCCCAAGAATCACTTTCATAACCAGCCCCAGGTAATGCTTCCTTTTGGCCACCATTATTTGTCAGTTAAACATTATCCTATTTCAGAGACAAGAAAATTTGTGGACTGCTTGGAAGATTTCCTAGTAGAACCTTCTATCAAGACGTAAAGAACTTTTGGGTATCTAGATTTTTCCTTGTATAACAGAAGCATTACTCTCCTACAGATTACACTTTTTTGTTGTTTCTATGAGGAGTTTTACTGTATTAATTTTTTTATTGTACTCTAATTTCTTATTCTACTCTTATTTAAACATACAAATTTCAAAGATTTTTTTTAAATTTCAATTCAGTATTCATTTCAGGCACTTAGGAAACTCACCATAATTCACTTACATATAAAAAATGTTTTTGCCAGCTAAAACAATATTTTTAGTTTCAGATTTTGCTATGCTTGCAGAATCTATGTGTGTTGTGATTCATTTTTATGGAAAATCTTTACATCTCTAGAGTGTAGACATAGTCCTTATACTTTTGGTCATCTAATTTTAGACTCATTTTCAAGAAAACGTTTGGTCATGCATTTAAAATGTTTTCTCTTCTACTCCGAAGCCCTGCTGTTTTGCTATTCCTTTGACTACTTGTCATAGACCTATCTTTTTGTAAAGTTGTTTTTAACATTCCAGAAACTTCTACCTACCTTGTTTGGAGATCTGCCTCATAGTGACAATTTTTCAAAGTAAATAATATAGTGAGTTTGTATCTTAACTGACAAGAACATAAATGAGTCACATCTCAGACTGCCAAGTGGCTGTTTAAGAAGCACACATTGGTGTCCTTGTTAATGATCTTGGTTTTAACCACCTGAGAAGTACATGCCATTCTATATGATAGCCCTTATGATACCTACATTTCCAATGATATTTCTTTTTTTTTTTAACGTTTATTTATTTTTGAGACAGAGAGAGACAGAGCATGAACGGGGGAGGGTCAGAGAGAGGGAGACACAGAATCTGAAACAAGCTCCAGGCTCTGAGCTGTCAGCACAGAGCCCGATGCGGGGCTCGAACTCCCAGACCGCGAGATCATGACCTGAGCCGAAGTCGGCCGCTTAACCGACTGAGCCACCCAGGCGCCCCTCCAATGATATTTCAAAGTCATTTAAAAAAAAAAATTTAATGTTCATTCATTTTTGAGTGGGGGGAGGGGCAGAAAGAGGAAGACACAGAATCCAAAGCAGACTCCAGGCTCTGGGCTGTCAGCACAGAGCCCAGCATGGGCCTCAAACTCAGGAACTGCAAGATCTGACCTGAGCCGAAGTTGGGACATTTAACTGACCGAGCCACGCAGGTGCCTTGATATTTTAACGTTCTGTTTCATTTCTCTGGTGACTACAATATAGGCTAATCATTTGGACTCCATTTCTTTTGTTATTTTTGTGATGTTGGACCAACTATCTTGTCGTTCTTGTTGTTGTGTGCGTGTATGTGTTTATAAACTGTGGCTTCTGATTTCTACTGTAAAGAAAAAAGGTGAGACTAATAATTGTCTTTTGAAAATTGCTGACATAACAGAATTTAAATTATTAATATTTTACTCTTACATTTCTGAAACACAGTGAAATAATTCAAGAGGAAGACAAACCAACCAACAAAAAACATAATAGGGAGAAACTAAATATGAATATTATTGTTAATAGCTAAACAAATAAAAGAACTAAAATACTTTAAAAATTATAAAATTTATGGTAGAGTTGTATAGAAACTAAAAATTTCTGGTGTTTTACAATGCGGAGGGGCAACTACGTGGTTCAAAGTGTCCAACTCTTGGTTCAGCTCAGGTCATGATATCAAGGTTCGTGGGTTCAAGCCCTGCATCGGGCTCTGCACTGATAGTGTGGAGCCTGTTTGGGATTCTCTCCCTTCCTCCCTTTCTGCACCCCCTATCCCCTCGTGCGCTCTCTCTGTCTCTCTCTCTCTCTCTCTCACGTTGTGTGAGGCTAATGATGGTAGTCAATTTAATGATGGCAACCTGGCTATCTTTAGATCCTTTCCCAGGGAAGATAATTTTGATCTGCACCTTAGATATCTAATGGACCTGATTTTGGAGCCTTAGATGTCCAGTTGATTAGGTAATTTGGACTGGGACTAATGAGAAGTAATCTGAGCTGGGTGCATTAAAATATATGCCTAATAATCTTTCACCTCATAGCAGGTGCATTCAGAGTCACTGACTGCAATATTGTCACGCATCCTAGGAAGATAGGCCTGTTGCATTGCCAGTCTAGCATAGTGTCATATTTGGTGGCATATTATCCTTGAATAGTAGAGGCTTGACCATCTGCAAAGAGCTGGACAGCTTGGTCATACATGGCCTTTAGTGGGGGTGGGAGGTTAGGGATCTGGAAACAGGACTTTAACACAGTTGCATACATTTTTTTTACATAGTCCATTACAGATTGTGGAATGCAGCAATAAAGATCGATACTCTGTCAAATTGAGAGGCCTGTTCTTACCACTTGGATTTGATCCCCTTTGATCTCTTTTATTTCTTTGATCTTGCAACCACTTTTCCCAGTGAGAGAGTCTGCCTCCTAACAGGATCCATCTGCCTCGGGGTACCCAGTAGTGGTGGGGTATGTGTTGTTGTTTGCTCAGTATTTATATATTCTTGATGCCAGGACCCATACAATGTGTTTATATCAGGATATGACCTCTGGTTATGTGTCTTCATAACATAAAGCATGTAAGTCAGTGCAGTGGGAGATAGGAATATTTCTGGAAGCCATTCCTGTACTGTGACAGCTAGCAATAACCATACAAGGAAATGATTGTTAACTAAATCTGTCACATGGACCCCAAACTAAAGGTATCTCCAGATCATCCTTCCCTTAGCAGGATTTCAAAGCTGCCTCAGTCACTCCAGACTCACCCCGCAACAGGGAACTGTGATGATGGAGGGAAGTCCACAAGGGGGGGAAGACCGCTTTCTTAACCGACTAATAGAAATACTCCATTTTTGTTGATTTTTAAATAAAACTATGTGGCCATGTATCCTAGACTTCTCCAGGGCCGTGGAAAGATCTGATACAAGTGAGGAGACCTAATGCTTAACTTCATTAGCTTCGTGCTAAATCCACTTGTGTGTTTGTTCAGTGTGTGTGTGTATAAAATAAACTTGAAAGTTACTACAGGATCAGGAAAACACGATACAAATAGACAAAACAATATGAGACTATCAATATAGTATTATAGAATAGTAAGAGCTGCATCCCACTATATACACGTGTGTGTGTGTGTGTGTGTGTGTGTGTGTGTGTGTGTGTGTATGGTTTGCTGTATAAGCTATATGTAAAAGCTCTTAATGTTTATTTTTGAGAGAGAAAGACAGAGTGTGAGTGGGGGAGGGGCAGAGAGAGGGGGAGACACAGAATCTGAAGCAGGCTCCAGGCCCTGAGCTGTCAGCACAGAACCTGACACAGGGCTCGAAGTCACAAACCATGAGATCATGCCCTGAGCCGAAGTCGGACACTTAACCGACTGAGCCACCCAGGCACCCCTGAACTGATTTTTAACTTAAATCAAATACAGTAAAACCTTGGTTTGTGAGCATACTGTGTTCCAGAAACATGCTTGTAATCCAGAGCTTGTGTATCAGAGCGAATTTCCCCATAAGAAATAATGGAAAACTCAGATGATTTGTTCCACAGCTCAAAAATATTCGTATAAAAATGGTTACCGTACTGTAATATAATACCAATAATAAAGAAGATGCAAAATATAAAGAAAAATAAATAAATCTGCACTTACATTTGAAAACCTTTGTGGCTGGTGTGAGGGAGAGAAGAGAGAGGGGGGTTATTGTGTGGAACAACTTTCACTATCACTAATGGAATCACTGCTATCTACTGGCTCAGTGGAATCTTCTTCTACATGGGGGACATTGTATATGCTCACACAGATGCTGACAACAGTACAGTATTAATAAACACTTGTCATATACTGCATTTAATGTAACTGGCAATCAGGCAGCAGAGGAAAGGGTCTATATGTACAGGCAGCCTGACCTAGAATGAAGCAAAGCATTCCTGAGCTTCCTCTTGTATGGAGAAGCAAAGGACTGTCCCTAGGTGCTTTGAAGGGACAAAATATACACTAGTGCCAGTTGTGGACACCTTCCAGTGTTCTGAAAAATCACTGATTTCTGCCAAACACCGCAGCCTGAGACCGAGCATCGGGAGTATGAGAGCTGATCACCCACAATCCTGCAGTGAAAGAGAAAGAGAAAGAGAGAGAGAGAGAGAGAGAGAGAGGAACCATTGGTTCAGTTGTGATCGTGTGACGTTCTGTGTCACATACTACTCATATTGCAAGACATAGCTCGTTTATCAAGTTAAAATTTATTAGAAATGTTTGCTTGTCTTGCGAATACTTGCAGAACAAGTTATTTGCAATCCAAGGTTTTACTGTATTTATTTTATATCTAATCTTTATTCAGCCTTTTGTTGGGTCCTGTGGCGATTACACATATAATTATTGTTAGAAAATTTATAAGTATTGGGACAATATACTCACATGGAATAAAAGTAATTTACAGCGTTATGATAATTATATCCAATAACTCTGTGTGTTGTATCTAAGAATCTTGCTATCTTCATAACAACTCTGAGTTACCCCGAAAGAAGTCATTTTATAACTATAGAAACAGAATCAGCAAGTAAATCTTGGAGCTGGAACCAGGATCCATGTCATTTGCCTCTTTATCTTTTTATCTTTAAGTTTTTAAAAATCACTTTCCTCTTTTGTAAATAAAGCAATACTTTTTATAGTGTTATAGAAACAAAACTTCATTATGTTTCATGACATAGAATTATAGTGTATTGGTTTCCTAGGGCCTCTGGCAACAAAGTGCTGCAAACCCAGTAGCTTAAAACAAGATAATTTATCATCTCACAGCTCTAGCAGCTACAAGTCCTAAGTCAAGGTGTCAGCAGTCTTGGTTCCTTCTAAGGGCTCTGAGGAGTAACCTCTTCCCTGTTTCTCTCCTTTGTCTCCTAGCTTCTGGTGATTGCCGGCAATCATTAGGATTGGTGGGTTTTAGACGGGTCATATCATCTCTGTCTCCATCTTTACATGGTGTTCTCCCTATGTCTCTGTGTCTTCACATGATCGTCCTTTTATTAGGACGCTAGTTACATTGGATTTGGGGTCACCCTACTGCAGTATGACCTCATCTTTACTACTTACATCTACAATGACCTTATTTCCAAATAAGGTCACCTTCTGAGGTAGTGGGGTTTAGGACTTCATATCTTTTTGAGGAGACACACACAATCTATAACATAGATTGTTATTGTTTGGTAAATCTCATTTTTCTTTGAAATTCTGTCAATAGAAGTACGCCTGGGGGCTCAGTCACTTAAACATCTGCCTTTGGCTCAGGTCATGATCTTGAGGTTCATGGGTCCAAGCCCCACATCAGGCTCTATGCAGATGGCACAGAGCCTGGAGCCTGCTTCAGATTCTGTGTCTCCCTCTCTCTCTGTCCTTTCCCCACTCACTCTCTGCCTCTCCCTCAAAAATAAATAAACACTAAAAAAAAAAAAATAAAGAAATTCTGTCAATAGAGAGTTTAAAGAAAACAGTTCTGAAGTTGGCCACTGAAACCACATTACTTTAAGGAGCCATTTAACGTCTTGGAAGGAAGAAGAGATAACCCTGTCTAGTCTAACTTATAGTGTGCCTTTGAGAATCAAGTGAGGTGATACTTTAAAAATGCTATTTGTTTTTTTTTTTCCCCAGTGAAACATTAATTCCAGATCATTGCATTTTCATTGAAAATTATTGAAAGTGGCATTCCTTTTACTTAATGTTCTCTGATCAGCTCAGTGGAGGAGTGGTGGTACCTGTTAAATTTTCTACACATGTATCCTGACTTTAACTAGTTTATGAGAATCCCACATCCTTTTTTACTGGTACCATAGAAACTGTGATATTAAAAAGTGCTCATATTTCTAACTAGGAATATTATAAATTATCCTTCAAGTTAGTTATTCCAACTTTTTAAAATAAAAAGTAAAGAAAACATTTTATTATTCTAAAATATATGTATTTTAAGAGAATGCCTATGTGTTGTCTCATACTTGTTTGTAATCTACTCTGATGGAATTGGAGCATCTTTAAAAAATGTTTTTCTTGTTGTGCTCATAAAATTGTTCACATTTTCCCTAGATTGACAGATGAATTGTGCAAAGCTGGCATTGATGTAAACGTGTAGAAGCAAAGATCCCAGAAAGTTTTTGAAATCGTATTTAATCATGTGAGTAGGAGAACAGAACAGGGAGAGAAAAAGGAAGAAAGCGTTTTGAAATGTATGCCGGTCACTCAGTCTGTGCCTTTAAATGTGGCAGCAAAGGTTATGCGAAGAAATGTTTGCATTGAACCTTTTGACCATTCTACAACTCAGGAAGGATGCAACAGTTTTGTTAGTTAAAAAACACTATACAAATGTTGAGGATATCTGCATGACATTAAGGGATTGAAATCATTTTGTCATCCTGTGATAAGAACAAGACCAGGTGGCTCCATTCTGTGGCTTAGGATGTGGGTTTCTTTGGTTTTGCTAGTCTCTGATACTCAGGGAAACAAGTTATGTATGCAGAATGCGCTGCTTTTTTTAGATGCATGGAGTGTGGTAGCCTAGTTATTGGCCATGGAATATGTTCTGTTGGGCATTTTGTGACAGTCTGTTTTCTTTTTTTGTTTTCTTGTTTTTCTTTTTCTTTTTGTTTTTTTAATGTAGAGATGGGTCCTGCTGAGCAGTTACAAATGCACTAAGATCGAAGTGCTGTCTTTGGTATTATTTTTGTTGTATTCGAAATTCAGATGATTAATTACTGTAATGTGTATTTCAAAAATGAAAATTGCTAGTTTGTGGGTGGAGTGACGCACATACCGAAGAACTTTTTGCTTCTTCAGCAGAAGGCCTTCTACTAGTATCTAGCGCCATTGCCCTAATCCATGGGTTTCATTTCTTCAACACAGAAGCCCTGAAGTCATCTCGGTCTTGCCCCTTCATCTGTTTTCTCCCTACTTTGCTTTTATTCATTAAAAGCAACATTCTCACTCGTTTATATAGGAGAAAACTTACGGTTCAGCCTGTACATGATAGGAAGTTCCATCGTGGTCAAGATTCTTATCAGCCCAGTAAGTATCTAACCATAGTCTTCATTTGTTCCACACTTACTTCAGTGTGCTGTCCATCTCTAACCTACCTTCCTTCTCTCTAAGATAATCAGGGTTACACTCTCTGCAAACTGCAGATCCGAATCTGCTGTCTTCCCAGAAGTCATATATTCAGGATCCTTGTACAGGCATTTTGGTGGAAGTCCTCTTCTTAATCCCGATGAAAGTCTTGAAGGCTTTCTTTTTTATTTCTTCATTGTACAGTCATTCCTTCATTGGTCATTCACTAAGCATTATCCTCTAGTCAGTCTTTTTTTTTTTTTTTTTAAATAACAGCTTCACACATACAGGAAGATGAGTTTCCACAATATAATCCGTTAAGGAGTCCCATACTTAAGATGAAATTTGCCTGTAGTGAAAAGATTGTCTTCGCTCATAACTTTGAACGTCAGTTGTCTGTTTACAAATGGCTAGGTAGAATGTGCCCAAATGCAGAAAAAAAAGAACTTACAAAATCATATTTACTGTGAGCTTATTATGATCTCTGTAAAGGCAGAGACCAGTGTTGTTCACTCTAACAATTCCATAATCCTGGCTATATATAATGGGTGTGACGTAAATGATCTTTGACTGAATGGGTAATACAGATATCAAGCTACCTGTGGCTTGAACCAAGTAGACAAACACAAGCTGTTAACCATTAAGATTTTTCTTCATCTGAAATTAGCTTCAGGTTAGGAAAGGAGCTGCTTCGTCAGGTTAGACTTCATCTTTCTCATGATTCTGAGTAGGCTGTAATTCTTTCTGTTTCCACTTGTATCTTTACATGGCTTGCGTCATAGAGAAGACAGATTGTCAACAACATTATTATTATTCTGATGTAAATATAGCTGTTGCAGTGATTGTAAGCATTGATAATTAAGAATTTTAAAAGTTTGTACTTTGAAAACTTTGCTTTTAGACATGCTGTTGAGTTACTAAATAGATGTCTCTTAACACAGTTTGAACCAAATAATGCTGAAAAACACAGCACTTTCCTCAGCTTTTAAGCCATTTAATTGTAAACGTCAGCTAAAGCCTTTACTTTAAAAACTGAGATAAAGTTCCTAAGGTTACATGCGCCCAAAAACATTAAAATAAAAGGCTTAAATGAAAGTATGAGATGTTTGTCTACACACAGATCTTGGTAAGAGCAAAATGATTTGCTGATCAAAATGATTACTTTTATGATTATTTGAAACAACTTTTTCTTTCTTTTTCTTTTTAAGTTTATTTATTGAGAGAGAGAGAGAGCAGGGAAGGGGCAGAGAGAGAGGGAGAGAGAGAATTGCAAACAGGCTTCACACGGTCAGTGTAAGCCTAATGTGGGCTCAAACGCACGAACCATGACCTGAGTCGAAACCACGAGTGGGACGCTCAACAGACTGAACCACCCAGGTGCCCCAAAACAACCTTTTGTTTTCAATCCCTTATAGCTCAGTTCAATTTAAGTGAGTTATTGATAAAGCTATTAAACATAATCTATAATCTTTTGTATTTGCCTCTCTATTACCCATGTATGTATATATAACGTTTACCCTAATTTTATTTTTGAGTATGCTTTTGCATACTTGTTTCGTGTTTCAGCAGAGAGGCATATCATATAGAGATCTCTCATGTAACAAAATATTACCAGCAAAACTGGCTGTGAAGTTAGTTGATTTAGTGCCGTTATATTTATTTAAAACTAATTTCTTAGAACTCGAAGAGGAATAGATAACACATTAGGTATCATTTTCAAATGTGTTATAGATATAATGATCATTTTTACAAAACAAATATCAGGACATAATTGACAAGTACAGATATACACAGAGAAAGTGGGCTACATTGTCACTAGAATGTATTAACGTGGTGAATTTGTCTCCAGCAATGTGAAATAAAAACTCACATTTGATTTTTCTGTAAATAAGGAACCAAAAATTATTTCTCAGCCCATAAAATGGTTTTGTTGAGGAAGTAGGATTGGTTTCATACACTGCACACAGTGCTCTTATGCAATTGACTGTATTAAATTTCATCTTCACTATTAACTGAGGACAGTCAACTCCTGGAGGCATCTTTGAGCCTCCATTTTCTTGTCTTACTGTAAAGTAGCACTTTAACCAGAAGGGGCATTTTCCTCTTTGGAGTGTCCTAGAAATAGTCATAGTAAATGGGACAGATATTGGAATCCTAGAGGAATAAACTATCAAGATTTCAGGATCCCTCTTCTTTGTAGACCCACCATTTCCCTCCCATCTCTCATGCCTAAAACAGATCAACTTAAGTTTTATATATTGGTCTTGCATGTAAGATTTTAAGGACAAAATACCAGCTGCTTAAAGAAAAGAAAAATCGTTTTACATCCCTGGGCTAGATAATCTTTAAAGTCTCTTTTTTCTCCCTTCTGCACTATTTGTCAAAATAAAACGTCTGTTTTCCTGAGATGCTTCTAAATCTGAAGATGTCTAAGTGAATTTTTCTAGATACAGATGCACTCTTCCATGTTCTGTCAACAAAGAACAGATAGATGAACTATATAAAGATTTTTTATGTTTGTAAGTAATTGTATGAGCACATTTTGTATGGTAGAGGGTGATTCATGGAAATACATGGTTAGACAGGGTGGGGTTGTAGAAAAATCCCCATCTTATATTAGTAAGAAAAAACTAAACCTAATGGGATGAGTGAACTTTAAAAATCTATTTTAATTATGGAACTAGTGACTTGGCAAGTCAAACAATATAGTACTTTGTAAATGTTGAGCAATAACTGTGACCTGTCTTTAGTAACCCAAATATGCACAGTCATTTTCCATGTAGTATTTAATAATATAGTTTCTATGTAGGTGTAGTCATCAGTTTTTTTCATGGTCTAATTATTCATTTTACTTTATTATTGAAAGTTATTTAATGAACGTGGGAAATCTAGCCTAATGTCTGTTGCCCTTACAGTGACTAATTCCTGTTTTTCCACTGATGTTTCTGTTAAGAGTTAATAGCTACTGGGGGTGCAGTAGTGAACAAGAGAAAATTTCTGTCTTCATGAAGCTTATATTCTAATGGCAGAGGCAGACATAAACAAATAGATAGTCTGATAGTGGTAAGTCCTAGGAAGGAAAAACAAATAGGTTTAGGGGATATAATATGATGAAAACTGGTATTTTCAATATTTTGGCCAAGGAAAACCAATCTGACAGGTGCTGTTTGAGCAGAGATTGGAGTGAAATTATGCTGTTTTCTGGGGGGATAATTTCTCCTCGGAGGAAATAGTGAATGTTAAAACTGTTAGTTGGGAACATATTTGGTCTGTTCAAGGAATAGTGCACAGGTTGTTTGGTAAGAGTATAAGGAATATGGTACGTAGATATGAGCAAAGAAGCCAGACCTTGCAGGCTGTAGTCGGAAGTTGTGATTTTATTTGAATACGTGTATATATTTAAATTTTTTTTTTCAACGTTTATTTATTTTTGGGACAGAGAGAGACAGAGCATGAACGGGGGAGGGGCAGAGAGAGAGGGAGACACAGAATCGGAAACAGGCTCCAGGCTCTGAGCCATCAGCCCAGAGCCTGACACGGGGCTTGAACTCACGGACCGCGAGATCGTGACCTGGTTGAAGTCGGACGCTTAACCGACTGCGCCACCCAGGCGCCCCAAATACGTGTATATATTTTAACTGGAGGACTTTCATTAGAGGTGGGACGTGATTAGATTTAAATGTCTTACTCTAGCTGCTGTATGGAGGAAAGACATTAGAGGAGACAAAGCTGTAAGGTTTAAGCAGAGACATCAGATTGGAGGCTACTATAGCAGCTCGCTAGAGATGATGGCAACTTGGATTCGGGCAGTAGCAGTTAGAGATGTGAAAAGTGGTTGAATTGTAGAAATATCTTGAAGGTAATTGGCAAGATTTTCTAACAGATCAGATGTGGAACGTAAGAAAAAAGTCAGGGTTGATTCTAAGGCCTTTGGGCTCAAGAATCAGGTGAACGAATATACACAGTCGCGCTAGTTCATGTACAAGAGAACTGGAGATTTAAGATGTTCAAAAAGCACATCGTGTGTTAGCAGTTTGGGATGAGTACATACATAAAGGTGTGAGGCCCTATAACCTGTTGGCTCTGAAATGTGCAAACTTGAATATCACTCCACAACTAAGCTCTGCTGTTACCGCAAGCATTTGTTGCTAAAAAGTCACCATGCGGGGCGCCTGGGTGGTGCAGTTGGTTAAGCGTCCGACTTCAGCCAGGTCACGATCTCGCGGTCTGGGAGTTCGAGCCCCGCGTCAGGCTCTGGGCTGATTGGCTCAGAGCTTGGAGCCTGTTTCCGATTCCGTGTCTCCCTCTCTCTCTGCCCCTCCCCCGTTCATGCTCTGTCTCTCTCTGTCCCAAAAATAAATAAACGTTGAAAAAAAAAATTAAAAAAAAAAAAGTTAAAAAAAAAAGTCACCATGCTATGCAGAAATACACAATGAAAACACTAGGATTTATGGGAAAAGGATATTATGGCATAACACTCAAAAACTCGTTAGTGACATTTTTTTAAATAAGATCATAAATGTTAAGTGGTTAACAAATAAATACCACAATACATTTGGTACTTTATACTTCAGAATCTATTAGTCCCTCGTGGGAGTGGGTATGGAAAGCATTGCGAGGTTGTGAGTTTCTGTGGAGTGATGCAAGGAGGCTTCCTGAAATCCAAAGGAAAGTTGTAACACCAGATGTGAATGGATGTGAGTCACACCTCACATGGTGAACTGAGGTGGCTGGTAGAGGTCTTTGAAGTGTGTGTCTTTTGTATACTGTATTCCTGGTTCAGCTGGATACAGTGTTTTCCACTCATCTTCCGTTTTGTGGGTGAAATCTCATAAATGAGCAAATGCAAAATTTGAGTTCTATTCACGTTCCCTAATTTATCAATTGCATTGGAATAAATTTGCATTTGCAAAATTAGTGTTATAGCAGAATTAACTGTACCATCTAGTGACTCTGGGCACATCACTTACCCTCTCAGAACCTTGATTTCCTCATATGTAAAATAAGGATAATAGTACTCACCTTAATAGGGTTTGGGGGAGTTTCTTCCTTCCTTCCTTCCTTCCTTCCTTCCTTCCTTCCTTCCTTCCTTCCTTTCTTTCTTTCTCTCTCTCTCTCTCTCTCTCTCTTTCTTTCCTTCTTTCTTTCTTTCTTTCTTTCTTTCTTTCTTTCTTTCTCTCTCACTCTTTCTTTCTCTTTCTCTCTTTCTTTCTTTCTTTCTTTCTTTCTTTCTTTCTTCTTTCTCTTTTCTTTCTTTTCTTTTCTTTTCTTTTCTTTTCTTTTCTTTTCTTTTTTCTTTTCTTTCACTAGGCTCCACGCCCAGCACAGAGCCCAAGGTGGGGCTTGAACTCATGACCCTGAGATCAGGAGTCAGATGCTCAACTGTCTGAGCCACCCAGGCGCCCAGTTTTGGGGGGGGGGGTTAAGGGAATGCACATTGGGGAGAGAATATATATTAAAATTTAAAGGCTTTCCTATAACCTCTATTTAGACATTGCTTTTTCTAGAATAATTAAAAATGTAAAAATATGTTTTTATGATTTTTATTTCTCTATTTTGGCATCAGTGTAGGTATAAAGATTTAACTTTTTATATATGATTTAAGCCTATGCCTGTAATTCAGTTGCTATAAGCAAATAATGTGTTACTTTTCTGTGGGACTACCTGGTAGAAAGTTAGCCTAAAATTATTGCTTAATTTTCTCTATGATGATAAATTCCTTTATTAAAACAACATAATTACATTTCTGCTAGCTACTTGACACTATTTCTTTCATCTCCTTTCCTCTTTCCTTTACTCCCATGGTCTCCGTTGAGGCCTTAATTTTTTATCTTTAGTGTTACTATAGTGGACTTGAATTCCCTCTGTGTTCTGCCTCTTTCTCTGTCCCTGGTACTAAGATGTCCCTCCTGCTTCCATTGCCCCAGTTCACCCATCCTTCATGCTGCTGCCAGAGTGATAAACTGATCAGCCCACTTGCTTGCTCAGAACTCTCCTCACACTCCAGCCCTCCCCTCCTATGATGTCGAAGACTGCAGCCATCCTGGATGATCTGATTCTTGCCTGAGTTGCTGGAGATGCCTGGAGTGTATCTGTCTGTTGCAGTCCTGTCCACTCTTGTTTGTATATCCCTTCCACAGCAACAAGTATACTGTATAAGAACTCTTTCCAATTTATGGCCTCATTGAAGTCTAAGCCTTTTGTGCTTGGAGATTTTGTAGTTCTTGTTACCCATTGGGGGTCTGGCACATACCAGATGTTCAACAAATACTAGGGAAATAAATGAAGGAAAGAAGGTCAGAACATTGAGCCAAATGTAGATCAAGATTTTTATAGAACTGAACACTTGAGTTCAGTGTTAATGAATTGTTCAGCTTTAACATTCATTGTTTCACTTCACGTCCCTTTATTTTCTACAACCGGGAAAAAAATATTAAGTATCTCAGCAGTATAATATAGTGGTTAAGAACACAGTCTCTGGAGCCATACTGACTTGGTTATACTTTTGGCATGGCCACTTACCAGTTTGATGACCTTAGGCAATTCATCAGACTTCTCAATGCCATAGTTAAGTGTTGTTTCCCCAAATAATATGTTTTAAATTGTTAAATTTTACCTTTGATCTCTAGTTTATAATAATAATATACTAAAAGTAGAGTCCTTCATCTTGATTGGATATAGATTTAAAAACAATCTGGTTGAAAAGGAAGGACATTTAACAAGCACAGTATTTAAATGCTGTAAGTAGTGAGGCGTGTTTTCTTCTAAAATTTCAGAAGAGGATGACAATGCCCAGCTATGTTAGTCACTAGGTGGAATGTTATTCTCGGGCACTAGAGTTGAACTTAATGTCGCAGTAAAAGTACACTTAACAGTATTTTTTAGTTTTTTTTTTTTTCTGCTTTATTGCATTAGATTTTGTACAGTGTAAGAGTCAGTATTTTAAGTGTAAGGTGATTTTTTACATAAACTTTTAGGCATGTATACCTCTCGCTGCAGTCCAGTTTTAAACATTTCCATCCCCCTTAAGCTTGTTTTGATGTTGTTTGCAATCATATTCCCAGCCCTATTCATCTCCTTTCTATCTCTATAATTTTGCCTTTCCTTGATACTTCAAGAAATATTTCCCTAATGGAATTACATACATGTAGTATTTTCTAGCTGACTCCTTTCATATAGCATGTTTTTGACGTTGATTCACATTGTAGCATGGATCCATCGTTCCTTCGTTTTCATTGCTAAATAGTATTCCTTTGTGTGGACATACCACATTTTTTTCCCATTTACCAGTTGATGCACATTTGGATTATGTTCACTTTTTGGCTCTTATGAACAATGCTGATACGGCCATATGCATACAATTCTTTGAGTGGACATATGCCCTCTCCTCTCTTGGATGGATTTCTTGGAGGGGAATTGCTGGGTTGCATGGTAAGGTTAAGTTTAACTTCTTAAGAAAATGTCACACTGTTTTTCTAAAGTGTCCACACCAGCAATATGGAGGATTCCATTTTTTTTCCCCGTCAGCATTTGACATTGTGTGTCTTTCTTATTATGCCTATCCTACTAGGTATAAAGTCATATCTCATTATGGGTTTGTTTCGGATTTCCTTACTGACAAATGACACTGGACCTAATTTCATTATCTTGTTGCCCCTTAGTATATCTTCTTTGGAGAAATATCTGTTCAAATCCTGTGCCCATTTTTTAATTGCATTGTTCATTTTCTTACTCTGTTTTAAGAGTTCCTTATGTATTCTGAAAACGAGTCCATCAGATATATGATTTGCAAATAATTTCCATCTGTGAATTGTCTTTTCATTTCCTTGATGTTGTCTTTTGAAATGTAAAAGTTTTCCATTTGAATCAAGTCAGACTTACCCATTTTGTCTTTTATTGCCAGTGTCTTGTGAGTTGAATGCTTGATATTTTGACACTTAATGTAAGTATAGTTATAGTGGGATTTACACCTGCTATTTTGCTGTTTGTTCTCTGTCTCATGTCTTTTTTTTTTTCTTGTTCCATGTCACCTTACTGTCTTCCTTTCTGTGAAATAAATATTTATTTAGTTCACCATTTTAGCTTCTCTGTTCATTTCTGTTTTAAAAAAAATTAGTTTTTGTGGTGGTTCTGGGAATTGTAGTATGCATCTTACCAACATTTATTTCAGAATAATACTACCTTAATTCTAGTAAAATATAGAAACTTTATCCTTATACACAGTCATGCCTCATTTTAGTGCAGTTCACTTTATTGTACTTTATAGATGATGGATTTTTAACAAATTGAAGGTTTGTGGCACCCACTGTGTCAAGCAGGTCTCTTGGTGCCATTTTTTTCCCAACAGCATTTACTCACTTGTATCTCTGTATCACATTTTAGTAATTATTGCAGTATTTCAAATTTTGTCATTATTGTTACATTTGTTTTGGCAACCTAAGATCAGTTACTACAACTCATTGAAAGCTCAGGTGAGTGTTGGCAGTTTTAGCAATAAAGCATCTTTAAAATTGATTGATTGATTGATTAAGTGTAAGTGGGGGAAGGGCAGAGAGAGAGGGAGAGAGAATCCCAAGCAGGCCACGTGCTTTCAGTGCAAAGCCTCATGTTGGGCTTGATCCCACAAACCGCAAGATCATGACCTGAGCCGAGATCAGGAGTTGGATGCTTAACTGACTGAGCCACCTAGGTGCCCCAGTAATAAAGTATTTTTTTTTTAAATTTTTTTTAAATTTTTTTTTTCAGCGTTTATTTATTTTTGGGACAGAGAGAGACCGAGCATGAACAGGGGAGGGGCAGAGAGAGAGGGAGACACAGAATCGGAAACAGGCTCCAGGCTCTGAGCCATCAGCCCAGAGCCCGACGCGGGGCTCGAACTCACGGACCGCGAGATCGTGACCTGGCTGAAGTCGGACGCTTAACCAACTGCGCCACCCAGGCGCCCCAAGTATTTTTAAATTAAAGTCTACATTTTTAAAGATATAATGGTATCGCACACTTCATAGACTACAGTATAGTGCAAACATAACTTTTCTATATACTGGGAAACGAAAAAATTCACGTGAGATCATGACCTGAGCTAAAGTCAACGCTTAACCAACTGAGCCACCCAGGTGCCCCTAAGTTACTGTTGTATGTCATTTCCCATCTTTTTTATTCATGTTAAATAAAATTATATCCTTAAATATATTACAATAAATATATGTTAATATAATTGTATTTTTAGAATATATAAATATATTAATGAAAATTAAAATTAAAGTGCATTTTTATTGAAATATAATTGACACATAACATTGTGTATGCTTAAGGCATATGATGTGTTGATTTGATAAATCTACGTATGGGAATATGGTTATCGTTGTAGCGTTAGCTAACACCTCCGTCACTTCACACAATTATTTCTTTTTTGTGGTGAGGACAATTAAGATCTAGCCACTTTGAAGTTTCTTAGCCACTTTGAAGTCTGTGATACAGTATTGTTGCCTATAATCATTGTGCTGTGTATTTGATCTCTAGGACTTAACCTTGTCTACCAGTTGCAAGTTTGTGTTCGTAAACATCTCCCTGGTTCCCCTATCCCCAAGTCCCTGCTGACCACCATTCTACTCTCTGTTTTTACAACTTGTGTAGATTTCACATTTTAATGGTATCACATAGTATTTCTTTTTCTGTGTCTGACTTATCTCAGTGTAATGCCTTCAATGCCCATCTGTGTTGTTGCAAATGACAAAATTTCCTTCCTTCTTATCACTGAATAATATTCCATTGTACATATACGTACCACATCTTTTTTATTCATTCATCCATTGACACTCAGTTTTTGTCCATATCTTGGCTATTGTGAATAATGCTGCAGTAAACATGGGGGTGCAGACATCTTTTCAGATCCTGTTTTCGTTTCCTTTGGATATATACCTGAAAGTGGGATAGCTGGTGGTTCTATTTTTAATCATTTGAAGAACCTTTCCACTGTTTTCCATAGTGCTACACCAATTTATGTTCCCACCAACTGCTTTAAACTTAAAAAAACTTAAGGTTTGCTTCCTCCACACCCTCACCAACACTTACCTCTTGTGTTCTTGACAGTAGCCATTATAATAGGTGTAAGGTGATACCTCATTATGCTTTTGATTTGCATTTCCCTAAGGATTAGTGATGTCGAGCATCTTTTTGTATACCTATTGGCCATGCAGATGTCCTCTTTTGTAAAATATCTCTTCAGATCCTCTGCCCATTATTAAATCAGATTGTTTGGGGTTTTGTTGTTGTTTGTTATTGAGAGTTGTATGAGTTCTTCACACATTTTGGATATTAACCTTTTATTTGATACATCGTTTGCAAATATTTTCTCTCATTCTGCAGGTTGCCTTTTCATTGTATTGATTATTTCTTTTGTTGTGCAGAACCTTTGAATTTGATGTAGGCACTTGTTCATCATGTCACTTCCCTTTCAATCTGAAATATTTGCTTTAGTATTTGTTATAAGGTAGGTCTTATAGCAACATCTCTCAGCCTCTGTTTATCTGGGAATGTTTTTATGAAAAATGTTTTTGCTGGATATAGATGTCTTGGTTGGTAATTTTTTTTCCTTTAACACTTTGCACATGGAACTCCATTGCTTCTTGCCTTTATTGTTTTCTCTCTCTCTCTCTCTCTCTCTCTCTCTCTCTCTCTCTTTCTTTCCTTTTAATGAGAAGTTATCTGCTAGTCTTATTGTGATTCTCTGTATGGGACCAATCATTTTTCTTCTGGTGCTTTTATAATTTGTCTCTCTTTTGGGAGGACATGTAACATGTCCCGGTGTGAATGTCTTTGAGTTTATTCTGTTTGGATTTATTGAGACTGGATGTGTTGATTAATGTTGCTTTTATTTTTAAATCAAATAATCGTAACTTTGAATACGTTTGCAACATAACATTGAAACCTTTAAGTCAAATAGTCATAAGTTTGAATACTTTTGTCTTCCCCTCTCCCCCTTTTTCTGGGATTCTTTTTACACTTATATTGGTGTACTTGATGTTATCTGAAGTTCTTTTAATTAATTAATTAATCTTTATTTTTTGAGAGAGAGACAGAGTGTGAGCAGGGGAGGAGCAGAGAGAGAGGGAGACACAGAATCTGAAGCAGGCTCCAGGCTCTGGGCTGTCAGCACAGAGCCTGACGCGGGGCTTGAACTCAGGACCATGAGATCACGACCTGAGGCAAAGTCGGACACTCAACCAACTGAGCCACCCAGGCGCCCCCATCTTTTAATTTATTTTTAATCATTGTTTTTCTTTCTGTTTTAGAATGGATAGTTTCTATAGGTTTGAGTTCAAATTCACTGACTCTGTATTTTGACAGCTCAACTTTGCTATTGAACTCCGCTAGTGAATTATTCATTTTAGTTATTCTACTTTTTAACTCCAGAATTCAATTGTCTTTTTTTATATATATTTCTTTATGATATTCCATTCAGTAAATCACTGATGTCATGCTTTAGTTCTGTAACACGGTAGAACATATTTAGTTCTTTGAATTAATTTATAATAGGTGCTTTGTAGTCTTTATCTTTTAATCCAGCATAAAAGGACATTGAGAAGTTGTTTCAATTGACCCCTTTTTTTCCTCAGTCAGAAACACTTTTGTGTTTCTGTATATGTCTCATAATTTTTTAATGTTGAACTCTGGAAACTTTAGATAATATTTTATAACAAATAAAGTTTGCTAGATTCTGGTATTTTTTTTTTTCCTTCCCTGAGGGCTGTTGTTCTCTTTGTGTGTTTGCTAATTATCTAGTCTAAACTCCAAACTGTGTGCCCCTGATGTCTCTGTTTAATGTGTTTTGGTTTTGGGTTTTTTTTTTTTTTTTTAGCTTTCTTTATTTTTAAGCCTAGCTTCTTAGGTTTCTGCTTAGCTTCCCCTTCAATCGATTATTGGTCAGAGGCTTGTGCTCAAATAGTTGGAGCCAGTAAGGCTTCCTCTGTCCTGTTCCAAATCTGTGCTGATTTGGAAATTGTATCCAGTGTTTAGGCTGTTTTACGTTTTTCCCGGCTCTTATTTTCCACTGGGCTCTGTTGTATCTCCTTCCTCTGTGTGTTAGCTCAGGTTCTCTTTTCTAAGGATGTAAGAGTGGCTTGCACCCACTACAGTCTCTGCTGTGCACGTATCAACCTCGATCAGAGCAAGATGTTTGGCGATCTTGTCTGGCCCCATGTGACTGTCTCACCTCTCAGAATTACCTATTACATTTCTCACTTGACCGCCAGGCTTTGCTTGCCTGAAAAAGACCCAGTACTTGAAACAGATGGAGGCAGTGGTCCTCCCTCTTCACGTACCACCAAGTTCACCATCTGAACTGACAACACTTTAAATGACGCAAACCCCTCTGCGACAGCAACAGCAAAACTTCCCGTTGTCACTATATGCCCTGCCCTAATTGAACTACTGCACCTACAGAGCCGGGGTTTGTCAGAAACCCCTGGAGGAACCGCTGTGGCGATTGATGCTGTTCTTAACTGAAAGTTCAGTGGTTTTTGTTAATAACCGTTTTTCAGTTTGTTGTAAGCCTATGGTTGTTTTCTGAATGTTGAAATGGTTGTTTTTGACTGTTCTGTTACACTTTCCCATGTTTTGGTGAATGGCAGAGGACTTGTTGCCCTCCTGTCATGCAGGAGTGAATCTGCATTGTGTTTAAGTAGGTGGTGCATTTTGTTTTCAAAATCAGACTGATTCAGATATGTCAGATGATCAGGAATTCAGGTTTTCATGGTGATCCTCTCTTCTTGTCTGAATATGCTGTATTTGAAAAACAAAATTCCACTGTGGGAGAAAAGGACTCCCTTAGTTCACATTTCAAAATACTTTTTGAGGTTAGGACTGCAGGAGACTAAATATGTGGGTTGAATATCTGAACAAGTGGTATTAAGAAGAAGAAAAGAACGTTGTGTCAATTCATTCATTCTTCAAGTCCCTAACTTTGATACTGCCTCCTCAATCTCAGCCTGTCCTGACCAGGCTATTATAGCTGTTAATTGTACATGTACTCTCAAGGGATTACTCTTCTCCCTCACCCCCCCCCTTTTTTTAAAGTTTATTTATTTTTGAGACAGAGAGAGACAGAGCATGAACAGGGGAGGGTCAGAGAGAGGGAGACACAGAATCTGAAACAGGCTCCAGGCTCTGAGCTGTCAGCACAGAGCCCGACGCGGGGCTCCAACTCACGGACCGTGAGATCACGACCTGAGCTGAAGTCGGACGCTTAACTGACTGAGCCACCCAGGCGCCCCTCCCTCACCCCTTTATTACACATCGGATGTGATGTTTGTACTGGCTAAGAGCCCCTCGGGGTGTGGAGTCAGACCTAGATCTAACACCTTTGTGTCCTTGTATAAGTTACATGAGTTCTGTAAGTCTCGGTTCTCCTTCTGTAAAGGGGGATAATAGTAGTGTAATTTCTGTGTTTTCTGTGAATTTTCAAATGCACAGAATTTGAATTTGAATTTTATCATTTCTGTTATTGTCAGAGTCCTGTTAATTCTCGACCAACACTTCTCTAAGCACCCGTGTTGAGTCATTTTGCAAAATAAGGACGATTTCTGTAAGAAAAGAATTATTTGTCTGTCGGCCATCTGTATGTCTTGTTGGCAAAAATGTCTGGTCATTATTCAAGTCCTTTGCCTCCTTTTTGATCCGACTGGGGTTTTTTGTTTGTTTGTTTATTTGTTTGTTTTTGGTATTGACTTGTTCTTTTTTATGTTTTAAATATTAACCACTTATCAGATATATACAAATATCTTCTCCCATTCAGTAGGTTGCCTTGTTGCTGTGTTGATTGTTTAGTTTGCTGTGCAAAAGCTTTTTATTTTGATGTAGTCCCACTAGTTTAATTTTCCTTTTGTTTCCCATGCCTTAGACATAGCTAGAGAAATGTTGCTGTGGCCAGTGTCAGAGAAGTTACTGCCTGTGTTCTTTTTTAGGATTGTTATAGTTTTAAGTCTCACAGTTAGGTCTTTAAACCACTTTGAGTTTTTTTGTGTGTGTGGTGGTAGAAAGTGGGGTGTTGGTCCAGTTTCATTCTTTTGCATGTAGCTGACCAGTTTTTCCAGCACCATTTATTGAAGAGGCTATCTTTTCCCCATTGTATCTTCTTGCCTTCTTTGTCATGGGTTAACTGACCATGTAAGCATGGGTTTATTTCTGGGCTCTCAGTTCTGTTTTATTGATATACGTGTCTATACGTGTCTATACTTGTCTGTGTTTGCACTGGTACCATACTGTTTTGATTATTGCAACTTTGTGATATATCTTGAAATCTGGGATTGTTATACCTCCAGCTTTGTTTTACCTTCTCAACATGTAGAAAGAGGGCTCAGCGTCATTAATCACCAGGGGAATGCAAATCAAAACCCCAATGAAATACCACCTTACACCTGTCAGATTGGCTTATATCAAAAAGACAAGAAATAACAACTGGCAAGGATTTGAAGAAAAGGGAATCCTTGTGAAATGTTGGTGGGAATGTAAATTGGTCAGCCACTCTGGAAAGCAGTATGGAATTTTCTGAAAACATTAAAAATGGAAATTTCATAGGTTTTGGTAATTCTACTACTGGGTATTTACCCAAAGAAAATGAAAACACTAATTCAAAAAGATATGTGCAGCCCTATGTTAATTGCGGCATTATTTACAGTAGCCAAGATATGAAACTAGCCCACGTGCCCATCAATAGATAGGAATGGATAAAGAAGATGTGGTGTGTGTGTATATATATACATATATATATATATATACACATATATATATGTATATATATATATGTATATATATAAAATGGGATATTACTGGGGTACCTGGGCGGCTCAGCTGGTTAAGTGTTCACCTTCAGCTCAGGCCATGATCTAATGGTTCATGTGTTCAAGCCCCACGTCGGGCTCTGTGCTGACAGCTCAGAGCCAGGAGCTTGCTTCAGATTCTGTGTCTCCCTGTCTCTCTTCTCCTCCCCAACTCGTGCTGTCTCTCTCTCTCTCTCTCAAAATAAGTAAACATTAAAAAAAAATTTAATGGAATATTAGCCATAAAAAGCATGAGATCTTGTTATTCCTTTTGGATGGACCTAGAAGGCAATATGCTAAGTGAAATAAGTCAGACTGAGACAGACAAATACCATATGATTTCACTCATGTGGAATAAAAAAATAAATAAATAAACAAACAAATGCAGAATCAGACCCATAAATACAGAGAATAAACTGGTGGTTGCCAGAGGAGAGGAAAGTAGGGAGATAGGAAAATGAGTGAAGGGGAATGGGAGATACAGGTCTCCAGTTACAGAATTAATGTAATAGAAATAAAAGTCACAGCCTAAGGAATATAGTCAATGATATTATAATAGTGTTGTGTAGTGACAATTGGTTGCTATACTTGTGGTGAGCATAGCATCTTGCATAAACTTGTGGAATCAGTGTGTTGTGCACCTGAAACTGATACAACTTTGTGTGTCCACTATGCTCACATAAAAAAGCTCACATAAAGCAATGATCATTTAAATCAGCTTGCAATAATATATAATAATAATATAAGGCATGTAATCATTTGAAAAATAAAATGACTTCCTCAAAAATAATATGAAAGCAAAGAGGGAGACAAACCAAAAGAGACATTTAAATACAGAGAACAAACTGGGGATTGCTGGCAGGGTGTTAGGTGGAGGATGGGCTAAATGGGTGATGGGCATTAAGAAGGGCACCTGTTGGGATGAGCACTGGGTGTTACAAGTAAGTGATGAATCACTAAATTCTATTCCTGAACTAATTATGACACCATATGTTAACTAACTTGGGTTTAAATGAGAAGAAATAAATAAAAAGAAAAGTTAAATGACTCTCTATACTTACTTTTATGAATTCAGGTGGACTGTTTTACATTCCACCTTAAAATTTACTTTTATGAATTCAGAGGGATCATTTTCCATCGAATTGTTCTAAAGCATAGCACACTGGTATATTTGGATTTATTTATTTTTTTTCCCATGAACAATCACCAATAAAAAATAAATGTTTATCTGCTAGGTCTTTGTAGAATTATTAGTAAAAGTTTCAATCAAAATTTAACACTCTGTTTTTCAAATAATTTCATATGTAAGATGATTGGTTTCAGGAAGTGCCTAGTAGTCAAAGAGAAATTTAAGAAAGGAAAAAAATCTTAAAAAAAATTTTAAGAAAAAAAATGTATTAGTAAAACATTTAAAGTAGGTGAAATCCATGACTTTTTATGCTTTTGTTATAGTGTAATAGATTCAAACATGGAGACATTTAAAGTCTTGTTTTGCAACAGTTTTAAGTGGGAAAATGGAATTGAAAAAAGCCTACTATCTTTCAATCTGTGTATCAGAGTTAATGAGAGGTTTGCAAACAATCTAAAGAGGCAAAACTTCCTACCTCTCAGTTTGGACTGCTTCCATAGAATATGGAGATCCAATTTTAGAGGATATTTGGAGTTGCCAGTATCTGGGGTGGAAAATAAAGACAACATTGTTCCCACCATCCTAAAATGTCTGGTCACTATAATTACAATGAAATAATACTTAACTAAAGCTGTAATTTGCTTAGTCTTCTCTCTTTCACATTGCTTTTTGGGAATAATATTTGTTCTGTACGTTTAGCTAGATTATAATAGTTGAAAAGTGAAGAGTTAAAAACAGATTTTATTCTTTGCACATATTTGTACATTGTCATGTAGCTTCTAGCTATCTGAAGATAGTTTTATATATGATACAAGATTGGGGGCTAAATGCTAGTTTATTAGTATCACTTGTGGAATAATCCAGTCTTTTCCTCATTGACTTGAGAATACATGTATTATTATTATATATAAATGATGGTGTTCTGTTTTATTTCATTTATTTGTTCATTCATTGAGCAACTAGATCTTGAATACCTTCTGTGTATCAAGCATTATCTTACGCAAACTAGGAATACTTTCGTAGTTGAGACAGCCATTAAATAAATGCTTTACATATCATGTAAAATTGCACACATGCCACAGAGAAGAGGTGTTTAATGCTATGAAAACTTACTACAAAGTATTTTTCTTTTCCTGAATATTAAGCTTTTTAAATTTTTTTTTTCCACGTTTATTTATTTTTGGGACAGAGAGAGACAGAGCATGAACGGGGGAGGGGCAGAGAGAGAGGGAGACACAGAATCGGAAGCAGGCTCCAGGCTCCGAGCCATCAGCCCAGAGCCTGACGCGGGGCTCGAACTCACGGACCGCGAGATCATGACCTGGCTGAAGTCGGACGCTTAACCGACTGCGCCACCCAGGCGCCCCAAGCTTTTTAAAGTATAGTGCGATGTAGTACATTCCTTACTGTTCTCTTGCAAACTTTTTTAGCTAGTTTTCTTTCTCTTCCAGATTAGTTTAAAAATTTTCTCTTCCAGATTAGTTTAAAAATTTATTTTGGTTCCTGTTGAAATCATATTTAATTTTTGATTAACTTTCTGATAATCAACATCTTTGTAATAAGTAAAAAATATATTTTCCATTTCTTATGTTTTTCTTAAATTCTTTAGAATTATTTTTATTGTAAAATACATATAACAAAAAAACTTTTTAAGTGTTCAGTTGTACTAAATACATTCATATTGTTGTGCAGCCATTACCATCATCTGGCCACATAGCTCTTTTCATTTTGTAAAAGTAAAACTCTTTACCTATTAACCACTAAGTTTTCATTGTCTCTTCCCCCAGCCCCTGGCGGTCACTATTAATTACGCTTTCTGTTGTTACGATTGAACTACTCTAGGTTTCTTATATAAGTAGAATCATACGGTATTTATCTTTTTATGACTGGCTAATTTCATCAGCATTATGTCCTCAGGGTTCATCCATGTTGTAGCATATATTGTAGAATTTCCTACCTTTTAAAGCTGAATAATAATAATCAATTGTATGTATGCAAGCATGCCTCAGAGATACTACAGGTTTGGTTCCAGATCAACATAATAAAGTGAATTTTGCAGTAAAGTGAGTCAAGTAAATTTTTTTGTTTCCCAGTGTATATAAAAGTTATGTTCACACTAAACTGTAGTCTAGTGTGAGTAGCATTAGGTCTAGAAAACATACCTTAAGTACTTTGTTGCTAAAACGTATTAACCATCATCTTATCTTCAATGAGTCACAGTCACTGATCAAAGATCACCATAGATATAATAATAGTGACAAAGTTTGAGGTATTGTGAGAATTCCCAAAATGTGATATAGGACATGAAGTGCACAAATGCTATTGGAAAATGGTGCCTATAGACTTGCTTGACGTAGGGTTGGCACAGACCTTAATTTCTTAAAAACTCAGTATCTGTGAAGTGCAATGAAGCAAAGTGCAATAAAATGAGGTATGCCTCTACACTATGTTTTGTTCATGCTTTCATGCATAGATGGCTACTTGGGTTCTTCCAAGTTTTAGCTGGTGTTCAGCACTTTGGAAAAGTGTCTGTTCCAGTCCTTTCCCATATCTGAATCAGGTTGTTTGCTTTTGTTTTTGAATTTTAGGAGTTCTCCATATACCCTGGAAGTTAATTCCTTTTCAAATAAATGCTTTGAAAATACTCTGTTTCATTCTATGGGTTGCTTTTTTTTTTTTTCCCTGTTGGTACTGTCCTTTGATGTACAAAATTTAAAAATTTTCATGGAGTCCAATTTTTTAAAAATTTTTTGTTACTTGCACTTTTGCTGGATATTCCCAAGAAAGCATTGCCAAATCCAATCTTCTGAATCTTTTACGTCAGATCTTCTAACAGTGTAATTGTTAATTAGGTCCTTGATCCATTTGGAGTTCAATTTTGTGTAAGGTTTATGATTTGGGTCCAATTTCATCCTTTTGCATGTGGATATCCCATTTTTCGATCATCATTTGTTGAAAAGACTTTTCTTTATCCATTGATTGGTGTTAGCATCCTTGGCAACTTATCTATACATGTGAGGATTTATTTCTGTGCTTTCCATTCTATTCCTTTTGTCTATGTATTTGTACTTATGCCAGTTCCATAGTGTTTTGATTATTGTAAGTTCGTATTAAATTTTGAAATCAGGAAGTATGTGTCCTCCAGTTTTTGTTCTTCTGTTCAAGTTTGTTTTGACTAGTATCCCTTGAGATTGCCTATGAATTTTAGAATGGGTTTTTCTATTTTTCCAAAAAACAATATTGGGATTTGTAGGAATTGCTTTGAATGCATGTTGCTTTGGGAAGTAATGACATTTTAATACTATTAAGTCTTCCTATGCATGAATATGGGATATGTTTCCATTTATTTAACAAAATTCTTTCAGCAGTATTTTGTAGTTTATATTTTACATACATGTCTTTAACTTGCTTGGTTAAGATAATTCCCAAATATTTTATTCTTATGCTACTGTAAATGGAATTATTTTTGTTTCAGATTGCTTTTTGTTCATGTGTAGAAGTGGCATTGATTTTTGTGCATTGACTTTATGTTTTGATATTTTGCTGAATTCATTTATTTATTAGTCTTAAGAGGGTGTGTGTGTGTGTGTGTGTGTGTGTGTGTGTGTGTGTGTTTGCGTGTGTGTGTGTGTGTGTGGAATCTTTAGGATTTTCTACTTATAAATCATATTTGCAAAAAGAAAAAATTTACTTCTTTCCAGCTTGGATGACTTTCATGTCTTTTTCTTGCACAATAGCTCTGGCTAGAACTTGGAGTTCTTTGTTGAATAGAAGTGGAAAGTGGACATTTTTACCTTGGTCTTGGACTTTGAAGAGAAACTTCTAAACTTTCACCTTTAAGTATTATACCTACTGTGTTTCTTTATATATATATTCTATTATGTTAGGTAGTTTCCCTCTGTTTTTATTTTGTTGAGTGTTTTTATTGCATAAATGTGTTGAATTTTGTTAATGCTTTTTCTGCATCAATTGAGAAAGTGTTTTTCTTTGCTGGGAGGTTTTTTGATTACTGATTCAATGTCCTTGCTAGTTGAAGATCTATTTTGATTTTTTTTTCTTCATGATTTAATTTTAGTAGGTTTTATATTCCTAGGAATTTTAAAATTTCATCTAGGATATCTAATCTCTTGGCATACTATTGTTCATAGTACTATGCTAGAACCCTTTTTATATCTGTAGAATCATTAGGAATGTCCCCAGTTTCATCTGATTTTACTAATTTCAGTCTTTTTTTATAAGTCCATTTAGCCAATGGTTTTTCAGTTCTCTTGATTTCTTTTTGAAGAACCAACCTTTGATTTCATTGATTTTTTCTCTGCATTCTCTGTTTCATTTACCTCTGCTTTAATTTTTATCCATTTTTTCCTTCTGCTAGATTTGCATTTATTTAGTTTATACTTTTTATACTTGCTTAAGTTGTAAAAGGAAGGTGTTGCTTTGAGATCTTCCTTGTTTTAATGTCTGCATAATAGCTATAAATTTGCCTCTTAATACTGCTTTTGCAGCATCTCACAAGTTTTGGTATGTTGTGTTTTCGTTCTGTTCCTCTCGATTTTCTAATTTGCCTGTGATTTCTTCTTTGATCCATTGGTTATTTAAGAATGTATTGTTACATTTGCATTGTTTTGTGACTTTCCAGTTTTTCTTTTGTTATTGATTTATAACTTTGCCCTGTTGTGGTTAGAGAAAATACTTTGTATCATATCTATCTTTTAAAATCTGTTGAGGATTAATGCCCCATGTGCACTTGAGAAGAATGTGTTTTCTGTGGTTGATTGATAGAGTATTCTGCAACTTGAGAGGAATGTGTATTTGGTGGTTAATTGATAGAGTTTTGCAAATATCTGTTTGATCTGTTTGCTTTATTGTGTTGTTCAATGTCCTGTGTTTGTTTACTTATATTCTGAATGGTTGTTCTGTTCATTGTTGTGCATGGAATATTGAAGCCTCCAACTATTGTTGTAGAACTATCTATTTCTCCATTCATTTCTTTCACTTTTTGCTTCTTATTTTTTGATTGTATTGTTATAGTCTTTTGCTGTATTGAACCTTTTACTAATTTATAATGTTACTCATTGACTCTTACAATATTTTAAAAATTTTAACATATTTTGTCTGATACCAGTATAATCTCCCTTGCTCTGTTTTGGTTACTATTTGCATGGAATATATTTTTCAGTCCTTTCACTTTCAACTTGTTTGTCTCTCTAGATCTCCTGCTGGTCTCTTAAAGACAACATAGAATTGGGTCATGTGTTTTTGTCCATTTTACCAATCTCCATCTTTTGATTGGAGACCTTAATAAACTTACATTTAAAGTAATTAGTGATAAGGAGGGAATTTTGTCATTGTGCTGCTTGCTTTCTAAATGTTTTATAGTTTGTTTAGTCCCTCATTTGGGGCATTATATTTTCTGTGCTTAGTAGTTGTTTGGTTTTTGTTTTTTTGTGTTTTTTTTGTAGTGAGTGTGTAAATTCTGTTCTCAGTTTTTTATGTGTATATTCTGTAGCTGTTTTCTTTGTGGTTACCATGGGGAATGCATTTAAAATTCTAAAGTAGTAACATTCTTAATTGAATTTATGGCACCTAACTTCAATATATACAAAAACTCTTCTCCTTTATATCTCCCTCCCCACCCCTTTTGGTTGTTCACATCATGAAATTACATTTTTATACATTGTGTGCACAAAACCATAAACTAATAATTTTTTTAAAATGTCTTAGTTTCTTAAATTATATAGAAAAGAAGTTTTTGAGTTAAAAACCAAAGTTACAGTATTATTGAGTTTTCCCTAATTGTTTCTTCTTCTTTAATTTCTTAAATCATGTAGATAACAAAAAAGTGTAGCTACAAACCATTGCTATAATAATGTTATGTTTCATAATTTTGGGATCTTTATTTCTTCATAGGATTTTGAGTTAATTGTCCATTGTTCTTTCATTTAAACTTGAAGGACTCCTTTGGGCATTTATTGCAGGGCAAGTCTAGTTGTCATGAATACCCTCAATCTTTGTTTATGTGTGAATATCTTAATTTCTTCATCACTTTTGCAGATAGTTTTGCAGAATGATGGTTTCCTGGTTGATAGTTTTTTCTTTTAGCATTTTGACCATATTGGCCCACTCTGTTTTGGCCTCCAAACTTTTTGATAAGAAATTTGCTGATAGGCATATTGAAGATCCCTTGTATGTTATGATTTGCTTCTTTATTGCTGCTGTCAAGATTCTTTTTTCTTTTTTTTTTTGTCTTTGAAACTTTGATTATAATGGTGTGAATCTCTGAGACCATCTTACTTGGAGTTTGTTAATGTTTATATTCATGTCTTTTATCAAATAAGGGAAGATTTCAACCACTATTTCCTCAAATGTTGTCTCAGTTCTTTTCTCTCACTGTTATTCTGGAACTCTCTCAATGTGTATATTAGTTCACTTCATCATGTTCCTAAGGTTCCTAGTTCTGTTCACTTCTCACATCTTTTCTTCTTCTTTTTTTAATGTTTATTTTTGAGAGAAAGAGAGTGTGTGCAGATGAGCAGGGGAGGTGCACAGAGAGAAGGGGAGACAGAGAGAGAGAGAGAGAGAGAAAGAAAGGGAGAGAAAGAGAAAGAGAATTCCAAGCAGGCTCCACACTCAGCACGGAGCCTGATCCAGGGCTCAATCTCACGACTGTGAAATCATGAAATCAAGAGTTGGATGCTTAACTGCCTGAGCCACCCAGGTGCCCCTCTTTTCTTGTGTTTTCTAAACCTTTCCTTGGGCATGCATAGTCATTTTAAAATTTCTTCCATATATAGAGTTGTTTTTGGATGTCCTAGGCTTAATATTTGGCTCCTAAAAGGGGAGAAAAGGTGAAAAATGAGAGCGGGGGGCAGGGGGAGAAAAGGAACCCTGCTCTTTAAATCCCCTAGAAGTCGCTTTAGCCCAGTGATGAGGTGCTTGCAACAATGGAGGGAGGTCACCTAAATAATGATATTTGGGAAAACAAGCTTTTGTCGGTTTTTTGGTAAAATATTTCTTATTCAGTATTGTTTGTCCTCAAACTGTGGGTGCTTCATTACAATGATAGAAGTTTGTTTGTAGAACACCTTGTATAACACAGGTTATATAACAGCTGAACTTTATATGAGTTCTGAGGATAGGCAGGACAATGTTTTTTTGTTTTTTGTTTTTGTTGTTTTTTGTTTTTTTAATGAGAAACCAGGGCTTAAGTAATATTTTTCTTCATTTACTAATGGAATACACCTGGAAGCAGTCATTGAAACGCCAGTATTTTTGTTTCGTCTCTCTTGAGGCAAATTATCTTGGCCAAGTCACTTTATGACTTTGCGGAATGAACATTTAAGTGGAGCATAGGGTTCTAGATTGTGAGCCATGATTCAGCAACAGACCACAAGAGAAACTGAAATAAAGACATTTATCACAGGTCTTTGAGGAAGTACCTGGCATACCCGAAGGTCATACATAGGGAGGTAAAGGCAGAGTGCAAAACAGAGAGAGACAGGACCAAAGGTAGGGTGCTTTGTGGCTCCTGGATTGTAGCCAGATAGGTCCTTTCAAACCAAAAAAGTAGGGTTTTAGTTATTCCCACAGAGGTCTTACCTATGGGGTGCATAAAGCATACAGGTGCTGGGAGGCAGGGAAAACTCTTGATCGCAAGGGTTGTTGGGGTATCCATATCAGGAACTTAACATTTTCTTGCGACTCTGCAGCTGCCGTGTGGGGCACATGCTTGCATGAGGGGGCTTATGGTTGCTTAACATCTTTGCAGACTGTACAACATGGGTGCCTAGGCAGCAACACCATGAAGTGGCTTAGTTAAACTCTTGAAATCATTTATACTTTTCTGAGATTTAATGTCATCTTCTGAAAAACTAAAAGACAATATGTAAGCTCTCCTTCTCATAAAAATTACTGAAAAAAAAAAACCACCGGAGGTGGTCACGAAGTGTTTTTTAAGTCTTAGTACTTTCTAACAAATGAAATCTGTCATGAGAAAGTAACATGTAAAATCAATAGAAAAACAAGAAATAAATATTTCAGAAACCATGGAAATAATATCTGTTAATTACCACACGTAGGATCACAATAAGCAGAAATGTGATCACACTAGGTGCTTAAGAAACAGCATTTTATGTTTCAGTGCAATTAGGATTTAGTGTATTCATTAAGGAACTGCTTTATCTTAAAAGTTTTCGTGGTAAACTAATTCATGTGACCAGTGTGTTGGTAATTTTACTACCCTGTTCATTTTTTTCTTACTGTTTAATGATTCTGATGCCTAGATTGTTACTTGCTTTCAAATATGACTTTTTTGAAAAAAAAAACAACAAAAAGACTATGAAATTTAATAGGACTATTTGTGGGTTTGGCTTATATGTGTGTGGCTTCTACATATGTGTATGTATATTACTTTAATGGATTCCTTTATCAGAACTGATGTGTAGGATATTAACGTGTGTTTTTATTTTGACCATATTATTAGAAACCCACATGTACTTGAGGTGCAGTGGTTACACATAAGCTTGAAAATATATTAAGTTATGCCAATTTCTGGATAATAAGATATTTTATTAGAGAAAGAATAGATTCCTGTTTTAATGGAGACTTTATGCCATAAATCTGGCAGAACATTGAGGGAAAGGAAGCATATAGAGTTTTTCTTTCTTTTACTTTAGTTTACTGTATCTGGAGGGATGAGACATTTGACTTTCAATCACAATACTTTAAAAAAATAAAATATTTAATTATTAGCCCAACAACCTTTATTCACAGATGAGGAAACTGAGATTTTTAGAGGAAGAGTGACCTAATCAGGATTGTGGAGCTGATAACAATAGATATCATTGCAGAGATAATTCAGATAACAACCAATGCCATAGAAATACAAACTATTAGGGGCACCTGGGTGGCTTAGTTGGTTAAGCATCCGACCACTCCTCAGGTCATGGTCTAGCAGTTCATGGGTTCAAGCCCTGCATCGGGCTCTGTACTGACCGCTCAGAGCTTGGAGCCTGCTTCAGATTCTATGTCGCCCTGTATCTCTGCCCCTCCCCTGTTTGCATTCTATCTGTCTGTCTGTCTGTCTCTCTCTCTCTCTCTCTCTCTCAAAAAATAAATAAATAAACATTAAAAAGTAAAAAAAAAAATCAAACTTTTATAAGAATATTACAAAAAACTGTATGTCTATACATTAGACAACCTGAAAGAAATGGTAAGTTCCTAGAAACATGTGAACTACCAAAACCAAAACAGAAAGAAATAGAAAATTTGAACAGACCAAGAACTAGCAAGAAATTGAATCTGTAATTAAAAAAAAAAAAAACCCTAACAAACAAAATTCGAGAACCACATGGCTTCACAGGTAAAATTTACCAGTTACAGAAGAATTAATACCTATTCTTCTCAAACTATTCAACAAAATTGAAAAGGAAAGAAAACTTCCAAATTCGTTCTATGAGACCAGCATTTCTCTCATATCAAAACCAGACAAAGACCTCGCTAAAGAAAGATAAGCACAGGCCAGTATCCTTGAAGAACATACATGCAAGAATCCTCAACAAAATATGAGCAACCCAAATCCAACAATACCTTTAAAATCATTTACCACAATCAAATGGGATTTATTCCTGCGTGCAAGGGTGGTTCAATATTTGCAAATCAGTCAGTGTGATACATCACATCAATAAGAGAAAGGATAAGAATCATATGATTTCAGTAGATGCAGAAAAAGCATTTGACAAGGTACAACATGATAAAAAACCCTCAATAAAGTAGGTTTAGAGGGAACATACATCAACATAATAAAAGCCATATATGAAAAACCCACAAAAAACGTCATCCTTAATGGGGAAAAACTGAGCTCTTCCCCTAAGATCAGGAACAAGACAGGGATGTCCGCTCTCGCCACTTTTATTCACTATAGTACCGGAAGTCCTAGCCACAGCAGTCAGACAACAAAAGAAATGAGGTATCCAAATTTGTAAAGAAGTAAAAAACTTTGACTCTTTGCGGATGATATGAAACTTTATATAGAGAACCTGAAAGACTCCACCAAAAAAACTGCTAGAACTGATAAATGAATTCAGTAGTGTCACAGGATACAAAATCAATGTATAGAAACGTACTGCATTTCTATACACTAACAATGAAGCAGCAGAAAGAGAAATTGAGGAATCAACCCATTTACAGTTGCACCAAAACTAATGAAGTACCTAGGAATAAACCTGACCAAAGAGGTAAAAGACCTGTACTCTGAAAAGTATAAAACACTGATGAAAGAAATTGAAGACTCAAAGAAATGGAAAGAAAGACATTCCATTCTCATGGATTTGAAGAACAAATATTTGTAAAATGTGTAGACTGCATAGCAGTCTACACGTTTAATGCAATCCCTATCAAAATACCAGCAGTATGTTTCACAAAACTGGAACAAACAGTCCTAAAAGTTGTGTGGAACCACAGAAGAACCCGAATGGCCAAAGCGATCTTGAAAAAAAAGCACAGCTGGAGGCATCAGAATCCTAGACTTCAGTTTACATTACAGAGCTGCAGTGATCAAAACATAATGGTACTCACAGAAAAACAGACACATAGATCGATAGGGCTGAATAGAAAACCCAGAAATAAACCTACAAGCAGATGGTCAATTAATCTTCAGCAAAGCAGGAAAGAATATCCAATGGGAAACAGTTTCTTCCACAAACGGTGTTTGGACAACTGGTCAGCTACATGCAGAAATGAAACTAGACCACTTTATGCACCACACACAAAAAGAAATTAAAAGTGGACTAACGACCTAAATGGGAGACCTGAAAATATAAATATTCTAGAAGCGAACACAGGCAGTAATTTCTTTGATATCGGCTGTAGCAACTTCTTTCTAGGTATGTCTCCTGAGGCAAGGAAATAAAAGTAAAAATAAACTATTGGGACTACATCAAAATAAATGCATCTGCACATTGAAGGAAGCAGTCAGGAAAATTAAAAGGCAACCTATGGAATAGTAGAAAATGTTTGCAAATGTCCTACCTGATTATGGTTAGTGTCCAAAATATGTAAAGAACTTCTACAAGTCAATACCCAAAAAATGAATAATCCAATTAAAACATGCGTAGAAGACAGGAACAGGTATTTCTCCTAGGAAGACATCTACACGACCAACAGACACATAAAAAATGTTCATCATCACTTACAATCAGGGAAATGCAAATGAAGACTCCAGTGAGATGTCACCTCACATCTGTCAGAATGGGCAAAATCAACAACACAAGAAACAATAAATGTTCGCGAAGATGTGAAGAAAGGGGAACCCTCTTGCACTGTTGGTGGGGATTCAAATTTTTTGCAGAAAACAGTATGGAGATTCCTCCAAAAGTTGAAAAGAAAACTACCCTACAGTCCAGCGATCGCACAACCCAAGTATTTTCCCAAAGAATACAAAAACACTAATTCGAAGGGATACATGCTTCCAATGTTTATACCAGTGCTTTCAACAACAGCCAGATTGTGGAAGCAGCCCAAGGGTCAGTCAATTGATGAATGGATAAAGAAGATGTGGTTTATGTCTAGAATGGAATGCTACTTGGCAATGAAAAAGAATGATATCTTCCCATTTGCAACAATGTGTGGTACTAGAGTGTATTTTGCTAAGTGAAATGAGTCAGAGAGTCTGGTAAGTTTCTCAGGCTCCACATAAGAGTGAAAACATATGGTACCTGTCTTTCTCTGTATGACTTATTTCACTTAGCATAACACTCTCCAGTTCCATCCACATTGCTACAAAAGGCCAGATTTCATTCTTTCTCATTGCCACATAGTATTCCATTGTGTATATAAACCACAATTTCTTAATCCATTCATCAGTTGATGGACATTTAGGCTCTTTCCATAATTTGGCTATTGTTGAAAGTGCTGCTATAAACATTGGGATACAATTGCCCCTATGCATCAGCACTCCTGTATCCCTTGGGTAAATTCCTAGCAGTGCTCTTGCTGGGTAATAGGGTAGATCTATTTTTAATTTTTTGAGGAACCTCCACTCTGTTTTCCAGAGTGGCTGCACCAGTTTGCATTCCCACCAACAGTGCAAGAGGGTTTCTATTTCTCCACATCCTCACCAGCATCTACAGCCTCCTGATTTGTTCATTGTAGCCACTCTGACTGGTGTGAGGTGGTATCTGAGTGTGGTTTTGATTTGTATTTCCCTGATGAGGAGCGACATTGAGCATCTTTTCGTGTGCCTGTTGGCCATCTGGATGTCTTCTTTAGAGAAGTGTCTATTCATGTTTACTGCCCATTTCTTCACTGGATTATTTGTTTTTCGGGTGTGGAGATTGGTGAGCTCTTTATAGATTTTGGATACTAGCCCTTTGTCTGATATGTCATTTGCAAATATCTTTTCCCATATGAAGCTTGAAATCAATCACGGGAAAAAGTCTGGAAAACCTCCAAAAGCATGGAGGTTAAAGAACATCCCACTAAAGAACGAATGGGTCAACTAGGCAATTAGAGAGGAAATTAAAAAATATATGGAAACAAATGAAATTGAAAATACAACAATCCAAACGCTTTGGGATGCAGCGAAGGCAGTCCTGAGAGGAAAATACATTGCAATCCAGGCCTATCTCAAGAAACAAGAAAAATCCCAAGTACAAAATCTAACAGCACACCAAAAGGAAATAGAAGCAGAACAGCAAAGACACCCCAAACCCAGCAGAAGAAGAGAAATAATAAAGATCAGAGCAGAAATAAACAATATAGAATCTAAAAAAACTATAGAGCAGATCAATGAAATCAAGAGTTGGTTTTTTGAAAACATAAACAAAATTGATAAACCTCTAGCCAGGCTTCTCAAAAAGAAAAGGGAGATGACCCAAATAGATAAAATCATGAATGAAAATGGAATTATTACAACCAATCCCTCAGAAATACAAGCAATTATCAGGTAATACTATGAAAAATTATATGCCAACAAACTGGACAACCTGGAAGAAATGGACAAATTCCTGAACACCCACACACTTCCAAAACTCAAACAGGAAGAAATAAAAAGCTTGAACAGACCCATAACCAGTGAAGAAATTGAATCAGTTATCAAAACTCTCCCAACAAATAAGAGTCCAGGACCAGATGGCTTCCCAGGGAAATTCTACCAGACATTTAAAGCGGAGATAATACCTATCCTTCTCAACCTGTTCCAAAAAATAGAAAGGGAAGGAAAACTTCCAGACTCATTCTTTGAAGCCAGCATCGCATTGATTCCTAAACCAGACAGAGACCCAGTAAAAAAAGAGAACTACAGGCCAATATCCCTGATGAATATGGATGCAAAAATCCTCAATAAGATACTAGCAAATCGAATTCAACAGCATATAAAAAGAATTATTCACCATGATCAAGTGGGATTCATTCCTGGGATGCAGGGCTGGTTCAACATTCGCAAATCAATCAATGTGATGCATCACATTAATAAAATAAAAGATAAGAACCATATGATCCTGTGAATTGATGCAGAAAAAGCATTTGACAAAATTCAGCATCCTTTCTTAATAAAAACCCTTGAGAAAGTCGGGATAGAAGGAACATACTTAAACATCATAAAAGCCATTTATGAAAAGCCCACAGCAAATATCATACTCAATGGGGAAAAACTGAGAGCTTTCCCCCTGAGATCAGGAACACAACAGGGATGTCCACTCTCACTGCTGTTGTTTAACATAGTGTTGGAAGTTCTAGCATCAGTAATCAGACAACAAAAGAAAATCAAAAGCATCAAAATTGGCAAAGATAAGTCAAGCTTTCACTTTTTGTAGATGACATGATATTATACATGGAAAACCTGATAGACTCCACCAAAAGTCTGCTAGAACTGATACATTAATTCAGCAAAGTCGCAGGATACAAAATCAGTGTACAGAAATCAGTTGCGTTCTTATACACTAATAATGAAGCAACAGAAAGACAAATAAAGAAACTGATCCCATTCACAATTACACCAAGAAGCATAAAATACCTAGGAATAAATCTAACCAAAGATGTAAAAGACCTGTATGCTGAAAACTATAGAAAGCTTATGAAGGAAGTTGAAGAAGATATAAAGAAATGGAAAAACATTCCATGCTCATGAATTGGAAGAATAAATATTGTTAAAATGTCAATACTACCCAAAGCAATCTACACATTCAATGCAATCCCAATCAAAATTGCACCAGCATTCTTCTCAAAGCTAGAACAAGCAATCCTAAAATTTGTATGGAACCACAAAAGACCCTGAATAGCCAAAGTAATTTTGAAGAAGACCAAAGCGGGAGGCATCACAATCCCAGACGTTAGCCTCTACTACAAAGCTGTAATCATCAAGACAGCATGGTATTGGCACAAAAACAGACACATAGAACAATGGAATAGAATAGAAACCCTAGAATTAGACCCAGGAAAGTATGGCCAGCTAATCTTTGACAAAGCAGGAAAGAATATCCAATGGAAAAAAGACAGTCTCTTTAACAAATGGTGCTGGGAGAACTGGACAGCAACATTCACAAGGATGAAACTAGACCACTTTCTCACACCATTCACAAAAATAAACTCAAAATGGATAAAGGACCTGAATGTGAGACAGGAAACCATCAAAACCCTAGAGGAGAAAGCAGGAAAAAACCTGTCTGACCTCAGCTGCAGCAATTTCTTGACACATCCCCAAAGGCAAGGGAATTAAAAGCAAAAATGAACTATTGGGACCTCATGAAGATAAAAAGCTTCTGCACTGCAAAGGAAACTATCAACAAAGCTAAAAGGCAACCAATGAAAATCAATATTCTAATAAGCTTCTACTTTAAGAAAATGGAAAAAGAAGTGTAGATTGAACCAAAGTAAGTAGAAAAAGTTAATAATAAATATAATGGTAGAATTCAGTGAAATAGACAATAGAGAAAAATCAGTGAAAATAAATGACAGTTCTCTGAAAACATCAGAAAATTGATAAATCCCTAGCTAGATCAAGAGAAAGAGAAAACAGAAAATACAAGTATCAGCAGTCAAAGAAAGAACATTGCTGTAGATCCAACTGCTCTTAAAATAAGGATAATAAAGGAATACTGATAACTTGGATGAACTGGACAAATTCCCTAAAAATACAAATTACCAAAATTTAAACAAGAAGAAATAGAAAAATCTAATAATCATGGTCAAATAAAGACATTTAATTACTAATTACAAACTTATGTACCAAGTAAATTCCAGCCTAGATACCTTTGTTTTATTAGACCACCATTATCCTGATACCAAACCAAAATACTACAAGAAAACTGCAAATCACTGTCCTGTGAACATAAGATGCAACAGTGTTCAGGTAAATATCAGCAAATGTAATCCAGCAGTATATAAAAGATAATACATCAGGACTAAGGAGAATTTATCCAACAATGCATGTTTGTTTCAGCATTTTAAACATCCTTCAATATATTTCTCCACATTAATAGAACAAAGGGTAAAAATCATAATCATCTTAGAGATATGGAATTTGATATATCTATTCATAATAAAAACTCTTAGGATACTATGAATGGAAATATGCTCCTCAAACTGATTAAGATCATCTATTAAAATCTACATATAATATCATAATAAATGAAACATTTTCCATATCAAGGTCGAGAGCAAGACATGGCGTTTGCTCTTATCACTTGTCTTCTTTCTGTGTAGCCCTAGAAATCCTAAACAGTGCAGGAAGTCAAGCTGAATAGGTAAGAAACATTCTAGTTGGAAAGGAAGAAGTAAAATTGTCTTTATTCATAAATTACACAATCTTGGGGCTCCTGGGTGGCGCAGTCGGTTAAGTGTCCGACTTCAGCCAGGTCACGATCTCGCGGTCCGGGAGTTCGAGCCCCTCGTCAGGCTCTGGGCTGATGGCTCGGAGCCTGGAGCCTGTTTCCGATTCTGTGTGTCTCTCTCTCTCTGCCCCTCCCCCGTTCATGCTCTGTCTCTCTCTGTTCCAAAATTAAATAAACGTTGAAAAAAAAATTAAAAAAAAAATAATAAATTACACAATCTTGTAAATAGAAAATGCCCAAAGAATGATTATGATAACAAGAATTTTAAAACTACCACACCTCGGGGCACCTGGGTGGCGCAGTCGGTTAAGCGTCCGATTTCAGCCAGGTCACGATCTCGCGGTCCGTGAGTTCGAGCCCCGCGTCGGGCTCTGGGCGGATGGCTCAGAGCCTGGAGCCTGTTTCCGATTCTGTGTCTCCCTCTCTCTCTGCCCCTCCCCCGTTCATGCTCTGTCTCTCTCTGTCCCAAAAATAAATAAACATTGAAAAAAAAAATTAAAAAAAAGAATAAAAAAAAATAAAACTACCACACCTAGTAAAAGAATTTATCAAGGTCATAGGATACAAAGTTAATAATTAAATTAATGTATTTTTATAACTCAGCAGTGAAGAATTAGTACGTGGAATTTATTATTCACAATTACCAAGCATGGAAGCAATGTAAATGTCCATTTATGGTGATCGAATAAAGAAAACGTGGTATATACGTACAATGATCTATTACTCAGCTTTAAAAATGAAAGAAATCCTGCCATTTGTAGCAGAATGAATGAACCTGGAGGACATGCTAAGTGAAATAAGCCAGACACAGAGGACAATTACTACATGATACCATTTATATGAGGAATCTAAAATAGTCACACTCCTAGAAGCAGAGAACAGAGTGGTGATTGCTATGGTCTGGGTGCAGGGAAAAACAGGGAAGTATTAGTCAAAGGGTACAGAATTTCAGTTATCTAAAATAGATGATTTTTAGAGAACTACCATACAGCAAAATGTTTACAGTTAACACTGTATTGTATACTCATGAGTTTGCTAAGAGGCTAGATCTTACATTAAATGTTATTATCACAAAAAAATGATAATAATAAAGAGGGCCAGGGGAAATCTTTGGAGGTGATGGATATGTTTATGGCATAAATTGTGATAGTTTCATGGGTATGGATATATACTTATTTTTGCATTCATCAAGTTGTATGCATTAAGTATGTATAGCTTTTTGTATACCAATCATACCTCATTAAAATTTTAAAAAATAAAATGAAATAAAAATAAAACCATTTATAATAGAATTAAAAAGCATACAGTAGGAATAAATTAAAACTATAACAAGTTTGTACAGTGAAAATTACAAAATACTTCTGAGAGAAAAAAAATATCAAAAAGCAAGCAGAGATATATACTATTGTGATTTATTGTAAGGTCTCCAAATTGATTTATAGTTAAATTCAATCCCTATCAAAATCACAGCTATGTTTTTTTAAAAATAGACATGGACATGCCTATTCTGAAATTTACATGTGGACAGAAAATGGAATGGTTTTTAGAAAGCATAAAGTTGGAGACTTTACACTACCTGAATTCAAGACTTGTTGAAAAGTACAATGCTACAGTATTCAAAACAGTGTGGTAGTGGCAGAAGGATAAACATATACAGCATTGGGACAGAGTCGAGCCTATAAATATACCCACAGAAATGGCCAGTTTATTATCTACAAAGATACCAGGGAATTCAGGGATGAAAGGATTCCCTTTTAACTGCTTGTGCTGGATGTACTGAAAATTCGTGTTGAAGAAAATGAATGAGTGGGCCACAGACTGATAGAGTACGTTTGTGGTACCTATGTCTGAAAGAGGAATCGTTTCCAGAATATCTACATACCTATTACACTTCAATTATACAGAGTTAAGCAAGCTAATAAAAAACTGGCAAAACATGGGGCATTTTACAAAGGAAGGCATATGAAGTGCCAGTGAGCACATGAAAACTACTGAGCATCATTAGTCTTAAGGAAAATATAAATAATATAATGAGATACAATTACACTCAGTAACAGCTGCTTATTCTTGAGATTCTTATCTCTCTGGTTCTTCCTGTATTTGCTGTGGCTTCATTCTCTTCTGCTGTATTCCATTTTTCACTGTCCTTTTTTTGGTCTCGCAGTTTTTGATTACTTGGGCTTCTGCTGTTCCATTGCTTGAGTTAACTCTTTTTCCTCCTATGTTTGCTTACTTCTGCCTATCCTACTTCCTTCTGACTTTGTCAGTTTTCCAAGAGAAAAAGTATAATTAGTACTTTACTGTAGAGCATAGCTATTATGTGGCTCCACTTTATTATCTGCTGGCTTGTCAAGAAATATATCTCTTTAGGTTAAGCATTCATCCCCATTAGCTATGACCTAAGTATTGAGACCGTCAGGGTAAGGTAAAGTGCCTGTTTCATTCAATGCTTTATAACTAGTGCCTAGACCAATACTTGTCACAATAAAGTGTCCAATAAATATTTGTCGAATGGACAAACTACCTCTGAGAATGAAGTTGAATGTAGCTGCTTCCCTTGTAAGGGTGCACATGTCGTGTATAGCCTGTGAGCCTTACAAAATGATACTTTCAAGGAACTATGTGATTTCTTGTTCTTTTTAAAGATTTAGATTAGCCTAATACTTAAAGGGCACTGACCCTGGAACCTGAATCTTAGCTTGAATCACAATAGGCAGTTTTACTATGTTTGTGACCTTGAGCAAATTACTTCATCTCTTAGTGTTTCATTTTCCTTACCTATAAATGGAAATAACATTACCAACCTCATAGTATTGTTGTGGGGATTAAATAATTTAATGATGTCAAGTGCTCAGAAGGGTTCGTGGCACATAGTCTGATGGGAAGGTTCATAGTTGTTATGATTATGATTATGATTATATTGTCTTTGGAGGGAAACGGCATTATTCCTGTAAGGTACACAATGGAAGTCAGAATCTTCAGAGCCCATAATCTCTTTTAGCAATGTAATTTTTTTTTTGGCAAGCCTTTTCACTTTTTTCTCCCCCCCCCCATTCCTGTTTTTAAAGAAGAACTAAATTACAGAGGTATCTGAACATTAGAAATCATTTTGGAATCTAACAAAAAGACTTTGAAGTCAGTAGAGAAAAGATATGCTATAAAGCTTCTTCCACGTATGTTTCATCCCAATTTCCCTTTGTGGTAACACCTCGTATTTTTTATTCTAAATTCCAGGGCCCTCCCGTAGAGCACAGGCATGCCCAGTGCCCTTAACCCTCACATCTCTGATGCTGTCGTTCATATCTTTTTTGGGGAACCTTTAATTATCAATCCCAGAACATCCTATAAATCTTCATTAGGAAATTCCTTCTGAACTTTTGCTGAAAAGTAGTTACTGTGCACTGTGTGTGTAGCAGCTGTTTGCCTAAGTTAAAAAAAGTTGACCGTTTTAATTTGCTTTAAAAATATCCACTGGCACTGGTTCTCATTACAGATGTGTGGTTGTAACATTTCATTTTTAAAATGTGTATCCATCTTTTTTCAGTTCTAAAGGAGTCCAAAGAAACCATCTAAAACCTTAAAAATAACCACTAAACCTACAGTGTTTTTGGTTTTTAAAAATTCTCAAGGGAGGACATTTTTTATCTTGGACTTAAGCTTCATACAGGGTGGCCCATTTAAAAGAGGCCCTGTACACAGCCACATTATTAAATGGGAACTGTTTTAAATGGGCCACCCTGTAAATCAGGGGTTTTTTTTCCAATGGATATTTACTTCTTTGCACACTTGTGAGTTTAGTTCAAGTTTTCAGTTACTGTGCTTGATAAGCAGCCGTGAAATTTAAATTTGGGCACCCAGATGACATTGAAATGCACAAATCTGAGTTCAGAGACATTAAAAAACTTGTAGGTTCATATTTTGAGAGAGCATGTTTGGAACTCTTTGAAAATTTGGCCGACATTCTATGCGAATCTCGTTTTTCAAAACATTTTTTTAATGGATGAAATACAAATAAACTGAAAATGGAAACTTTAACATAAACAGTTGAATGCAGCTTTGGACTTTCTTTTACTGGAAATCTTTAAAAACAGGAAAGATGTCCACTTTTTTTGGAGTAGGTTAGGGTCAATAGGTCTTATTATTTTTATTCCAAAAATTCCTAACACATACTAATTTTTTCAGTTACCAAAAAAGTAAATCTGTGCTAAAAATGAGATAGAAATGATGTTTTCTTTGAATTCTATAATATGTCTGATTCAGGTTTTGTTCAAGTCCACCCCCAAAATTTGTAGGGCAAAGAGCAAGAATTTAAATGATAACCCATCTCCTCACAGATATCCCTGAAATCACGAACCAAAGGAGAAATGCAAGAAAATGGATTCTTGGCACTATTTGAAAATGGTACTTTGTAACACAGCAGTCTTTTGCATTCATGCTGTCTGAGAGGAAGATTTGAGAACCTCAGCATTTCTACCACTTAATCCTTCCAATTCCCCAGAGCAGTGTGCATTTCCCATGTCAGTAGTAACACAACCCACAAACCTTCATGGCATTCTGATGCAGTAGCCTTTTGTTTTGAGAAATGTGGAGAATTTTCCCCCTAGGGCCTGAATGGTGTTAGTCACGACAATGAAAGATACGGGTTATGTGCCAGTGATGAGTATTGATGTCGTGTTTGTGACATTTAGGCTCAGGGTAGAGTTCTCTCTTATAGTATCTTAAGGTAATATTGTTAAACCCAAGTATGAGTTTAATTGATTGTAGAAATCTCAACTTCTACTTTGAATATAAGTGGAATCTGTGTCTTCAAATTTGTACCTCATATGCCTCTACTAATTTACTACCAAAGGGTCTTTTAATACATTTCTCCAACTCTAAGTAATTTTTGCCCAAAGAAGTTTTTGTTATCTTAGTACATTATAAGTCATTATAATCTGGGGACTATGGTTTGATGGCTTGGATTAGAACCTACCACCTTGTTTTAATTCTACACATTATAGAAAATAGTACACTGGGAAAAAAGATTAGAAAAGATTCCAGATAAAGTGTTCGCATAAATTGGAAGCCTGAGAAGGAAAAACAAAATAAGGAGTTGTAGCAGTTAAATATGGCCTAGATCAGTCAGCTTCCTCTAGGCAAATGTTCAAATTAAGGGTAAGTTCTCCTTAACATTCCTACCTAGTAAACTCACATTTTTCAGAGATGTTCTATCAAAACACGGAATGAGGATAGCAAATGACATCTTATAATTTGAGTCTTTCTTAATAGTCTTCAATATCCTACATGGTATAAATCAAAATAAATACAGGGGTGCCTGGGTGGCTCATTTGGTTAAGCGTCTGACTCTTGATTTTGGCTCAGGTCATGATCTCATGGTTCGTGAGATTGAGTCCACATCATGCTCCTTGCTGACAGCACGGTACCTGCTTGGGATTCTCTCTCCCTCTCTCTCTGCCCCTCACCCATTCGTGTTGTGCTCTCTCTCATTTTAAAAGAATGATTGATATATACTCAAAGTAACAAAAATGCAACCTAACAACTCCGTGGTAGTCTTAATGTTGATGACTTTATTTTTCTGAGCAGCCTCCATCCAAGACAATGTCCCAATTATTATTTTTTTTCTAAAGAAGTAAAGCTATGCTCACATTTAAACCATTAACATACCACTTAATCAAAATATTAAAACATAACCAGTGTAAGAAAAAGCTCGTGGGTAAGGTAGGCAAACTTTTATTTGCTTTAAGAAAATATGGTTTCTTGGACCACCTGGGTGGCTCAGTCAATAAAGCATCCAACTTCGCATGCAGTCATGATCTCAAGGTTAGTGAGTTTAAGCCCCACATCAGGCTCTGTGCTCAGAGCCTGGAGCCTGCTTTGGATTTTGTGTCTCCCTCTCTCTCTTCCCCTTCCCCACTCTCTCTCTCTCTCTCTCTCTTTCTCTCAAAGTAAATAAATATTTAAAGAAAAGAAAATATGGTTTCTTTTATTCTTTAATGCGAAGCTCCATCCTAAAAAAAAAAAAAAAAAAAAGATGGCATGGATTCAAATGAATTTCCTGGGTGCTTATGTTACTTCCATTTGGAAAGTAGGTGGTCTTAGTGATCATTTCTTGGGTCACTCAGGAGCACACTGGGCTTAATGAGCAGAGATGTACCATCTGGACTTTGAGGATACCAGCACCCCTAATTGCAGCAACCTAATTAATTAACCGTCTGCTTCGCTGAGGTAACTTTCACCAGACACTAAAAGCAAGATAAATAAGTTTGATTCTGTCTTTTCTTCGGCCCAAAGAATGTCTGCTTTGAGGCACTGAAAAGACAAGCAACGACTTGGTGGGTAGCCGTATCATGCAAAGAAAGTCCTTTGGATTTTAACACGACAATTTTAGGGCAGGGTTCATTTTATTTCAGATGTAATGTTTTATTTGTTTATAAATGATGTCACCTTATTTGCATAATATAGAGACAGTCTTACCACGTTAAAAAACAAAAACAAAAACAAAAAACAACCATTCTTAATACTTTGTTGTTTATGTTTGAGTTTCCTAGGACTTCTGTAACAAAGTATCAAAAACGGCATTGCTTGTTGTTTTACAGTTCTGGAGGCAGAGTCCAAAACCGAGGTGTCAACATGGCCATGCTCTCCCTGAAATCACTATGGGAGAATCCTTCCTTGTCCCTTCTAGCTGCTGGTGTTTGCAAGCAGTCTTTGACCATTGTGTGGTCTTTAGACGCATCATGTCGCCGCCTTCTTCCTTTACACAGTCTTCCCTCTGTGTGCATCTGTGTCCATGTCCAGACTTCTGCTTTCTATATGGATCCCAATCGTACTGAATTATGCCCCATCCCAATGACCTTGTCCTAACTTAATCACCTCGGTAAAACCCTACTTCCAAATAAGGTCATATTTTGAGGTATCACGAGTTAGGACTTACACGCGTCTTTTCTGATAACCCGTGACAGTTTGTTTTTTGTTCCTTTAAACGTGAATATGCGGTATCTCAAAAATTGATACGCTGTACAGCACAGCTTAAACAACAGCATGACGCATAATTGCTCATGGTTTACTACATGTTTTGACAAAATAGCGTTTTCTTTTCCTTCAGATGGTAGCACGGTTTTCTTGCGTGTGCGAACTAGATCGTAGCTTCTGCAAATGAATTCTCATCATCCTTAGATCAGCACAAGCCTTCTTATTCAAAGAAGCCCTTCTTGATTATTCTAACGTATTCTGCCCTCTCCTCTCTGAATGCCAATAGCAGCCCTGGTCGGTACACACTAGCGTCACTCTAAATTCATGTGTTATTTGGGACTGTTGGTTTGATTCCATCTGGGGTTAGCCAGCTATAGCCCGAGGGTCGCATCCTGACAGCCAGCGTTTTCCGTGTGTCATGTGTAACTACGAATGGTTTTCACCTTTTTAAAAATGACTGGAAAAACACGAAAAGAGTACTGTTTTGTGACATGTCACAACTACGTGGATTTCAAATTTTAATGATCACTAATAAAGTCCTACCCACACTCCTTCACTCACTTATGGATTGTCAGGGGCTGCTTTGGTGCCACCACAGCTGTTGCATAATTGCAACAGAGACCCAGTGGCCCACAAAGGTGAAAATATTTACTGTCTCACCTTTTATAGAAGGTTTTCTGACTCTGGATTATACCAGTAGTTTATTTCCAGCCTGTTGGGCTACCTCACATGTTTTTTTTTTTTTTTTAAAGGTAGATAATCAATATAATTTTATGTTTGCTTCATAGGGACAATTATGCTCATTTATTAGTATGCTCATTTACCGGTATGCTGTACATTGTTTTTTAGAGTTCACAAGGACTTGGTGTTTTTTATGTTTGTGTTCCTCAGCCTTCAGTAGAGGGCTTTCTCTTTGGTTGATGTTAAATGAATATTGTTAAACTGAATTAAATGTGTATGTAAATTAAAAGGTGTGTGTGTGGGGGGGTAGACATTAATAACCTCTATTAACTAAAGAACACTTGGAATATTTAGCTATTGTAAAGAGATTTACCCCCGGTCTTCCAATATATTAATGGTAAAGCTGAAAATAGAACATGTATAGACTCTTAAATTTTCACTTTTCGTCTTCAATATACGGCCCAGTCCAAAATACAAGAATTTAGCAATTTGCAGGTGATGACTATTCATGTTGCTTGTGTCTGAGAGTTTTGTATTCGATGTGATTTAAAGTTAGAAAGTACGCATGAGGCACTCCGTCTTGTTTAATGTGAAAATATCTCCTGATGTGTCTCCTCTTCAAGATGCACCCAATTCGTCTCCTTTTCACAAAAATTAGAAACAGAACTATTTTCTGGGGGTGAGAGCAACCTTCTTTTCTGTCTTCGCTGTTTTAATGATCTATGTGGTAATTTAGCCTTAAGGCTTAGCTCTGTTATGAAGCCATTAGGATAAATGATGGTGGATTTAGTACCCTTTCAAAGTCCATTGTTTTGTTTTCACAGAAAATAGATGTAAAGGAGACATTTTAAATATCAGTATTCATAGGGGTGCCTGAGTGGCTCAGTCGGTTGAGCGTCCGACTTCGGCTCAGGTCATGATCTCACAGCTCGTGAGTTCAAGCCCCGTGCCAGGCTCTGTGCTGACAGCCCGGAGCCTAGAGCGTGCTTCGGATTCTGTGCCCCCCCCCCCCCCGCCCCAACCCACTCTCATTCTGTCTCTGTCTCTGTCAAAAATAAACATTAAAAAAATTTTTTTTAAATATCAGTATTCATAGATGTTTAAAATAAAAATATACATGGTTTTGGAAATGTAAGTAAATACATTTGTCTTCTTCCAAAGATACCTCCAAATTGTTCTAAGATTAATTTTTTAGAGAGAAAATGCATATGCACTTGAACCATAAAGGTGTGTGATTTTAAGAAAATTGAGGTGGTTGTGCTGAACTGAACCAAGGTTTTTCTGTTATGTGCTATTATTATACCATGTACTAAGAGTGCCACAGACAGCCTTGGTTTTCTGCTACCTCGCCCACCAATCCCTCACTGTCACCCCACCCGTGTCTGGAATAGATTGTGGGAGGCTCTTGCGTTTTCACGATACAAGAAAGTTGACACCTGTGTGGAAGTCTAGTGAGGGTTAACAGAATTATTTGGCATTTTCTTCTTTCAAGTCAAAGCTTACATATATAGAAAATAGTATTTCCTCACTCCAGCACCTTTTAATTTCCTCTTTCATTTCTGAAAATGAAATCTCTCTTTCACTTAACTGTCTTCACTCAGGATTTCAAGAAGACATCTATGAGTAGAAACGAGCTCTCTGCCTTTACTGAAGAATTGAATAGTACAATATGGACGATTTCATTTGAAATGTTAAGTATTACTTTGTGTGAATAAAACAAAGTTTTGTGTGAATAAAAACAAATAACAGCTGTGAAAGGTGTATTCTGTCACCTTAGCATAATTCCATAGCTTTTTGAATTTTTGGAAAAAGGGGGAGAAGGGTAGGGGAGCTTCCTGTAGCTGAGACAACACAATCTAGTCCTTAACAATACTGAGACCAGTTGTTATGCTTGGTTGACTACTGGAAACCTCTGGGCCCCAGGGTGTTGAGCATCATACTTTCCCTTTTTCCTCTCAGAGTTGCCTAAAGATTCTGTCTGTAAAAGCCAAGTAGACACCTGAGATTATAGAAATGAGAGATCCTGGATTCCTGGAGTAATTTGGGGAAGCCAAATGTTTTTGAGCTGAGATTTTTGTTTGTTGAACTGTGTATGTCACGTGAATGGTATCGGGATCTTTAAGCTGGAGAGAAAATTTGATTCTGAATATAATAATAATTACGTAGCTACTTAATCAACCTGTGCTCAAGTATCAATTTTAATCTCTGTATTATATATCTATTATAATATATCTTATATGATGAAATTAACCCTACACTTATTGTTTTGGTATTTTCTGCTAAAATGTTTTAGTATATATTTTTTTTAATGTTCATTTATTTTGAGAGAGAGAAAGAGGGCATGTGCATGTGAGTGGGGGAGGGGCAGAGAGCGAGGTAGAAAGAGAGAATCCCAAGCAGGCTCCACACTGTCAATACAGGCAGCGCCCTGTGTGGGGTTCTATCTCAAACCGTGCAATCATGACCTGAGCCAAAGTCAAGAGTCAGATGCGTAACCAACAGCCACCCAGACACCCCTGTTTTAGTGTTTCTGCTAAATTAAAGCATATTTTTGTAACCAAATTTTAGTCTTGGAAATTTTAACATAAATTAGTAGACTGATGTCAGAACTTTGTTGCAGAACCCCAGTGATTTATGTATATGCATATGTGATTAATGCATAAAGGTGCCATGGATTTTCCCAGTTATGCAGCTTTGATATTTACAACTAATTCTTGAGACTTAAAATATTAATTTCTTGTGGTAAACCCAGCTATTTGAATGGAGAGGAAGCCATTTATTTGCATTTGACTTGGAAGAATTTTTTCATCCTCTGGTAGAGTTTTTTTCTTTTGTTTTCCTGGCCAGAGGTATAAGAAGCATTTGATGTGCCACCTCTCCAGATTTTTCCTCTTAATTGTAAAAACTCAACTGTTGTACCCTTTTTATATTGGTTTACTTTTCTTCACATTCTGCACTTAACTGTCAAAAAGTCATTTGTAATCTGTCCAGGTGTCGTCCAATCTTCTACTACAACCACCCTCATTGGATATATGCTTATATGATCTGAAATTTTTTATTTTATTATTTTAACTTGGTGGAAGTTGAAATAAATTACTTCTGAGGCCCCTTCGGTTTCCATGAAAGACAATATTATTGAATAGTTAGGGTGTTGGCTTTTAGAATTTGCAGTTACACTGGGAGTCGGAATTTCATTTCTGCCACTCACTGAACAGGAGACCTTGGAAAATGGAAATAATAATAGTACCTACCTCACAGGGTTGTTTTGACGTTTAAATCAGTTCAGTAGTATCTAGCAAATAGCCATTCCTTCATACATATTAAGAACATCATCTGCTGACATTTTCCTCATAACTATTATTATTATCCTGCTTCTCAGCCTTTATGTCCTCTCAGATTCATTGATCTTTTTTTCTTTCTTTTTAAAATGTCTGCTGCTGTTAAAGAATACATTATTAATCCGGTACCTTTTTGAATAATTTTTACGTGTCCCCAAAAGCATACCAACTGTAAGAAAATTTTGAGCATTTTTTTCCTTGAGCTTTTGTTTCATTCAGTAAAAATTTATTGAGCTCGCACTGTGTGCCGTTTCCTTTCCGAAAGATGAAACAGATCAGGTGTCTACCATCATTCAGTTACTACTGATGTAGTGTTGTTAAGCTGTAAGTATGCATGTATTTCCAAGGCTATAATTACTTCTCTGGGGATAGACTGGGATAGATGACTGGAGATGATTTCATGGAAGGGAAAACATTTTGATCAAGGCCTTAAAAGATAGAACGGTATTAAACAGGTAACAGAAGGGGGTGGCAGACTGAGGGAGTATAGCAAAACCTTCTGGATAGAGGCAGAGGTACAGAGGCAATGAGGTATGGGAAACAGGTATGAGATTATAGCAGAAATGGGACTCCTTTCCCCTTGCATCTTTGAAGTTTTGCCTATTCCCCTACATACGAAAATGTTAAGATTTCTGAGAATACATCCTTTGGTTCCCTGACCTGGTGTCTTTTGCATAACCTAATGGCACCCTGTGTTGTTGGCCAAAGTCCTGCCCTTATTGGCTCCTTCTGGCTAATACTGTATCAACAGGTCCTGTGAATTGTCAGTATTTTTTCTCATTCGGCAGGAGGCTGCCTGTGTGCCTTAAAGTTTTAATCTGCACTACCAGTATTTAGTCTGTGTGCCCACTGCAATTGTACACCATGGGAAAGACTCCTTAGAGTCTGAGATCCCAGTGAAATCAGAGGGGAGGTGAATCCCATCTAAACAGCAGTCCTTCATCACCTGTATGTTTTTCCCCATAACAATGTTTTTCTCTTTTTTTTTTTTCAACGTTTATTTATTTTTGGGACAGAGAGAGACAGAGCATGAACGGGGGAGGGGCAGAGAGAGAGGGAGACACAGAATCGGAAACAGGCTCCAGGCTCTGAGCCATCAGCCCAGAGCCCGACGCGGGGCTCGAACTCACGGACCGCGAGATCGTGACCTGGCTGAAGTCGGACGCTTAACCCACTGCGCCACCCGGGCGCCCCCAATGTTTTTCTCTTTAACAGGATTCACCTTTTGATTCTTGCCTGTCTCCTTCCCACCTTTTCTCCCTCCCTGTTCCCTTCCTTTTTTTTTCCTTACCTCCTCCCCACCCTCGGCCCCACCCTCCTCCCTTCCCTTCTTTCTTGTTTCCACAAACATGTATTTCATGCCCACATGCAACTGGCATTGCGTTAGGTGCTGAGAATACAAATTTTAATAAGAAGTGCTTTCTCCTCTAAAACCTGGGGAGGAGAAGTAAGTGAGTCACTGTACAAGTATAACGTAACACATGTGATGATAAGTACTATGGAAGCACCTTGGAGGGCGGATGTGTTATTTATTGCCACAGTAATACTGCATAACAAAAAGCCATAAAACCTCAGTAGTAAAACCTCAGCCTTTATGCGTACGTGTCTAGGAGAGTAGATTAGGCAGCTCCACCAGTCGTGACTGGGTTTTGTCATCTGTCTGAGTATCAGCTGATTCAACCAATCTAGGATGCCTCAAAAGGGAGAACTGGGGTGACTCAACTCTGGCTCCCACTGTCTAGTTTTCCAGCAGGTTAGCCTGGGCACATTTCCATGGCAATGGCAGACAGCAACAGCACAAGTTGAAATGCTTAAGTGTTCCTTAGCCTCTGCTTGCTAATATCTGCTAACGGCTATTCGCCACAGCATGTAACATGATGGATCTCAGTTACAGTGTGAAAGCACTCAGAATGACTTGGCAATGGGAGTGGATATAGTGTGTGGTAAAGAGGGTTAGGGCTGTCAATGCAACATACCACAGAGGAGCGTCTAAATTAAACTGGGTATTAGGGAACATTTCCTTAAGCGTGCACCCCTTGGACGAAATTTTGAAGGAATTAGTCGAATGAAAGGAGAAACACAGGCCATATTGGTCAGAGAGAACCTCCCCTACAAAGGCCAGAAAACGTAGAACCTGTGTGGTCAGCTAACTTTTGATATGTTAGGCAGGAGCGAAAGGAGCATGGTTGGAAATGAGGCCAGAGTTAAAGGCAAAAGCCAGGTTTCAGAGACTTTTACACAATAAGCAAAAGAGTTTGAAAGTTGTAAGCAATGGTTGAAAGTTGAAAGCAATGGTTGTAATCTTAGGTGTTAATCACTGTTTTATTGATATTAATTATTACTAATATTTTTTATTTGCTGCCACAGCTAGTCCTTATGAAGATAATAATATACAGGCTGGTAGTTGGTAGGTACATGGATACATGGTTTTATTAATATTTTTAGTGCATTTTAGAAGGCTACACGTGTTATTCATTGTAAGCCACTAGAAATACAGACTAAGCGTTTCATAGTATAAAGATTAACATATGAGTTTCAGTGATAGTGTGGGTAAACATCTAGAAAAGATTCTTATTTATACATGCCAGAATTTTGAAGTTGCAGAGTATAATCTAAAGTAAAACCAAAAGATCATTCATTATATCCTATATGTTTATTCTCAGTAGAATTGTTATATATAATTAAGTCTTAACATCTTTCTCATGTTATCACTTTTTTTATCTGTGTTCTTGAGAACAGACTTAAAATGCACTTCTGGGCATACTAAATTCCATTTTGATTTCAGGAAAATTGTGGCGACTGGAGATAAACTTTTTCTTAATTTTCTCGGAACAAAAGTGACTGATCATTATCCAGTTTACATATTCTAGAAAGACAATTGTCTTGTACACTTCCTGATTGAAACTGAAGCCCTTTGTGAAGGAGCAAATGGAATGTATTATGTACTACAACTGGAATATATTATGTATTTTCCTGTTGGCAGTCACGAATATTTGCACAATTAATTTCCGAGTTGCTTAATTGGTAATATAACAACTTTGTACTGTTTCCCATATTTTTTAATTTATAGGCTTATTTAGTCAGTATTATAGTATATGAGACTAAAACTATTGTTTGGGGTGACAAATTAAATTCTGGAAATACAAGTACGTTTGGAGAGAGATTATTTATAACAGTGGTATTAATTATTACCAGGTGGTTTTTCTAGAATGCTATTTTAGGAAGTGTAATTAAGTTATAACTTTGGCATGAGTTTGCTTCATTTAAAAAACGATGGGGGAAGGGAGATTCTAGTCATTATACCCTGGTGAACTTGACATCAATCTCAACAAAAATTCTGGGATCTATAATTAGTAGGAACCTACATGAATTCACAATTCATATCAGAGTAAAAGAATTTCCCTTTCTGATGGTGCGGTGCCCCGGCAGTAGAATACAGTTTCAGCAAGATGTTCTTACGGATGAGATGGAGAATTATAGTCCAGACAAAGGCAGCTTGATGGTGGGTTCATCTCTTCCGAGCCCACAAGTTTTGATTAGTGGATCTTTTGTCTCAAGCATATCTCTTAGCCACAGGACTTTGTATCTGGCATACGACTTGTTCAACACTTAGGCTTTCATTCCTTTTTTAAAAAAAGATTTAAAGTTTTAGAATCTTTTCCTTCAAATGAGATCTTGGCAGGACCTCAGTATATAAACCAAATAAATGCCGAACTGCTCTAATTCAAGTGGGGGTTGAGAGTGGTAATGGAAAAGGTCTTTCTGGGGATATGCCACTTAGGCAGAGACTTAAATGAGAAGAAGTGGGGATTTTTTAACCTTGAAGAAGACTAGACAAGGGCACATGGTTTCTTCAAGTAGATTAACGGTCCCCCTGAGCTGGAGATGAGAATAGGCATGAAGCATCTTTTTGGAATAACGGAAATGTTCTAAAACTTCATTGTGGTGATGGTGAGACAGCTCTTTAAATTGACTAAAAACCATTGAATTGTGGGGTGCCTGGGTGGCTCAGTCGGTTAAGCATCCGACTTCAGCTCAGGTCATGATCTCACGGTTTGTGAGTTCGAGCCCCGCGTTGAGCCCCACATCTGTGCTGATGGCTCAGAGCCTGGAGACTGCTTCAGATTCTGTGTCTCCGTCTCTCTCTGCCCCTCCCATGCTCATGCTCTATCTCTCACTGTCTCTCAATAATAAATGTTTTAAAAAAATTTATTTTTAAACCCACTGAATTGTACACCTGAAGCATGTGGATTTTATGGCGTATAAATTATATGTCAAATTGTATAAAAGTTTTTAAGCAAGTTTTCTTCAGGCTTTTGAAGACCTGTTATGTAAAAGATAGATGTCATCTAGGTCTAGGTGGCAAAACTAAGCCCAGTGTGGAAGTTAACAAACAGAATTTCATTTTACTATAAAGGAACAGCTGTCTAAGATGGGGAGGGACAGGCATAGTGATACGGGGCGGTGGGGTTTTTGAAGCAGTTTAAATGATATAATTCATCTAAGTATGCCAGGCCCCTGTAAAGCACTCAAAAAAATATTTGCTGTTCAAAGAAAAATAGATACAGATAAACATGCAGGTATATATGTTTGTGTATGTGTGTTTGTATGTACATAAATTGTGTGTGTGTGTGTGTGCGCGCGCGCGCGCACGCATGTATAATTTTGAGGGAAAGCAGATGTTCCCACATACTAACAGTTGGTGATTCTAAGTGAAGGGTATATAGGTGTCCATTGTACTGTTATTTCAATATTTCTGTTGATTTGGAATCTTTCAAAATAGAAAGGGAAGAGGGGAAAAAAGGCAGGAGGAGGGTCAAGTGCACGGGGTTGTGAGAGCAGACTTCCCCAGAGGCTGTGTAAAACTGTAGTGAGGCCATCATTCAGTGCCTCAAGAAGACAAAACTGTTCATGTCGCTTCTTATCCTAAAGGAAAGGCATGGGCTGGTGGAAGACAGCTGGTCTTACGCAGACTTTTCAGGAAGCAGTGGAGTTCAGGGATTGGTGCTGTTCTGGAGTTGACATCGTCTGTAAAAGAGAGGTTACCCGGATGGGACTGTTGTGGGTTGGTTGGTGGCACTCAGAGGCACGTCTTCTGGAGGCAGTCTGTTCTTGATTTCGCTTTCACAAGTGAGGAGCTGCCATTGTTAGATGATCCCCTGACAAGTTTTAATACTTCTCGTGGCTGCTTACCATAGCTACAGAAGAATCCTTACTTTGTGGGAACTTTAGAAACTGTCAGCTAGTGTAAAATTCAGTGCCTGACATGATAGAGACCCACAGTAAATATTGGGTGATTGAGTAAGGAATTAAAAAAAAAAAATCTAGCCAGTTATTTGGTTATTTTATTATTTCCACTAGCATCATCTCATTGTTTAAAACTGGAAAACTTTGAAGTTCTAACACTTTGGGCTGCAGCTCATTTAAAATCCTGTCACTTGGGGTGCCTGGGTGGCTCAGTCGGTTAAGCATCCATCCAGCTTCGGCTCAGGTCATGATCTCATGGTTCATGAGTTCGAGCCCCACCACAGGCTCTGTGCTGACAGCTCAGAGCCTGGAGCCTGCCTCGGATTCTGTGTCTCCCTCTCTCTCTGCCCCTCCCCTGCTTGCGCTCTGTCTCTCTCTTGCTCTCTCTCTCTCTCTTCTCTCTCAAAAATAAACATTTAAAAAAATTTTTAAAAAAAATCCCGTCACTGAATTTCTTAAATCACATTGGAATTTTTTGTTTGTTTGTTTTGCTTAGGTCAGTGTTTCTTGAATTGATTTTCAACGCTGTGTAACTAAGTGGGCTTAGAAAAATGATGACGTACACAGTAAATACATTGAAAACTTTCCTGCAGAATTTCCTAGAGTGTTTCATAGAATGTGTTACACATCTAGAGAAGAATAAAATATCAGACATTTCCTAAACACATGTAACTACAGAATACCTTTTTCTGGACACTATCAATTTGGGAGGTGCTGGTACATGTTTATCCATTTTGCTGATTTCTAAGTATCTGTATAGTACAAATTCTCCCATCTTTAAGTGACTGTCTCACATCACAGCATGTAATTTTGAAGTTTGCTATTTGTTAATGCCATGGGCAAATCTCTTAACTTTCTTGAATCTCTGATTCCCAGTCCATGAAATATGCTTGAAAATTTGGGTGAAATTTGTGATTATAGTGTGTCTATATCCTATGTTATAGAATGTTAATTTTTGACTGTTAAATTTCAGCAGTAATAAGATAGAATCCTTATATTATTAAATATTTTCGGGGCCTAAGGGACCAAAATAACTTTCTTGAAGTTATTATGCATCTCTCTAAAAGCCTTGAAAAATTATTTAGTTGTGCAAAGTAATTGAACCAGGTTCCCTTTATATTATTTTGTTGCTCTTAATCTTTGATAAATGGTCATTTAGGTTAATTTGTCTAATTTGTTACACTTTTTGCACATTTAACATGGTATGGGAGAAAGAGTTCTGGATGAAATGAAAGGCCTACCTTTTGCCTCTAAGTGGATTTGTGACCCTGAACTGGCTATTTAACCTCTCTGACCTTTATTTTCCTTCTTTTTAAAACAAGATGAAACAACTAATCTATTGGGGGTTTCCCTGACCTAACGTGCAGTGATTGGTGTACTTCTCATTCATTACCTTTCATGTCCCTCTAGCAAGGAGTGCTTATAATTATGCTGCTGTTTCATCGGAGTTTGAACTTCGGATATCTGCTTCTCAGGAGCATAAGATATATGAGTGGAAGATACAAGCTTCCGGTTTATGGAATGCAGAAGGCATGGGAGTAAAAGCACAGCATAGGGAATATAGTCATTCGTGTTGCAATCGCATTATATGGGAGCAGGTAGTAGCTACATGGTGGGGAGCACAGCATAATCTATACAGAGATCTTGAATCACCGTGTTGTACTCCTGAAACTAACGTAACATTGTGTGTCAACTATACTCAAGTACAGAACTTGTTAAAAATATATGGGGCATATGAGAGAACTTGCTCTTGAATTGATTGAAGAAGTCTATATAGATACTCTTGTTTTTGTGAATGTTCTCAGATGTACATTCCATACCTTGTGCTCTGATAATTCTAGATTAGCTTTCCTGGGTGAGTCTTTGATTTTCACAGTTTTCTAATTTGTCTTCTCACACTCCCATTTCTTAAAAGCCACTTCTTTCGAGTCAAAAATTAAAAATTAATAAATGTCCATTTTAATATTTCACACTTCCTCCTTTCCCCTACCCCACGCTTCCCATTTTCTGGTTCTGTGTTTTCTTTTTTCCTATGTCACCTTTTTAATATGCAAATCTTTTATTTTGCAACTTGTTATGCATATTGTTACTTGTGTCTTTTACTCATTGGAATACAAACCCTACTTATTTTTTTTTTTATCTGTTTTGTCCTTTGATGTAGTCTAAGCAACGAGAACAGGGCCTGACACGTGCTAGGCGCTCAGTAAATATTGGTGGATTAATCAATTCATATAGGTGATTGAAAAGGTTTACTTTTTCTAAATTATAACTTGATTTTTGTTTTACTTTATTTTTTTTTAATTTTTTTTTTTAACGTTTATTTATTTTTGAGACAGAGAGAGACAGAGCATGAACGGGGGAAGGGCAGAGAGAGAGGGATACAGAATCGGAAGCAGGCTCCAGGCTCTGAGCCATCAGCCCAGAGTCCGACGCGGGGCTCGAACTCACGGACCGCAAGATCGTGACCTGAGCCGAAGTCGAACGCTTAATCGACTGAGCCACCCAGGCGCCCCTATTTTTGTTTTACTTTATACAGATATAGTTAACATATCTATATTTTTTTCAAATTGATATTATAAATTTTACATCATATATGATAATTTTATAATCGTTTCTTATATCTCCAGATATTTATAGTTGTTTCCTGGAGTTTTATAAAATTTTAACAATATTCTCAAGGTTCACTTAAATGATATATGGGATGGGGCACCTGGGTGGCTCAGTCTGTTAAGCATTTGACTCTTGATTTCAGCTCAGGTAATGATCTCATGGTGCTGGGATTGAACCCTGTGTCAGGCTCTGCACTGACAGCAAGGAGCCTGCTTAGGATTCTCTCTCTCTGCCCCTCCCCCATGTGTGTGCATGCTCTCTCTCGCTCTCTCTCTCTGTCCCTCCCTCCCTCCCTCCCTCTCTCTCTCATAAAAAATAATAATAAAATTAAGTGATATGTGAATATATGCTATAGTATGGGGGATGGAGAAATCAATGTTGAAAATTGAAGCAAGCAAGGAGAAAACTCACTGCTAGAAAAACTGTCATCTTAAGTATTTATTTGATATTTTAATTTACTTATTAGTTTGTCTTTCTCAGAGCCCCTGTTAAGTGAACTCATTTCTTTCTTTGGAAAACAGGTAGATAAAATCATAGAGTTAGGAAGGTTAGATGTATTAAAAATTGACGAGTAAGGATAATTTGCATGTGTTTATGATTGTCTGATTGCCTTAAATGACTGCTCGTGGTCAAACATCTGCACTTTTCCCCCGCTTTGGACAGTGAGTAAATCAGTCTCGACAAATATTGGCTCAGAATGACATAACCCGCATGATGTCTGTGTTTGCATGTGCCGTCTAATGCCGGGTTAGCTGACGAGAGTGTGTGTTAGGCTTGCAGCCTGCTCTTCGCTCTAATTCCAGCTAGGAGAAATTCCTGGGTATTATGGTAATACCTACCCTATAACAGTGTAATCAAATAAGTGGTTTGAAGGGAAAAAGGAAACTTTCTTTTGGGGACAGAAAGTCACCCAGGGCCTTCTCACACCAAGCAGTAGTCACACAGTGTCCATTCCAAAGTCATGTCAATTACCTGAGGTAGAGAAACGTCCAAAAAATCAGAAGTAATAAAAAAAAAAAAAAAAGTAGCTCCCAAGACCACAGCAATTACTTAACCACAGCATCCAGAATAATTTAACCACATTAGGGTTTGTAGCCAGTGGTAAGTACTGAAAGTAACTCAGCATCCAAGAAGACGCACACAGGGCAGTTAAGAAATGTCTCTTTGTCCTTTCTTTTATGTTTGGTTCTGGGTACTTGATGAGCAGATCTGCTCGTGGGCCTGGTGTTCTCCAGCCCTGGCGTAGCAGGCTCTCTGTCATAGGTGTTTGCCTCCTCGGTTTCTTTTTCAGACCCTCTTCCCCGTGCCCCACCCCCAGTTTCACTGAGGCCCAATTAACCAGTAAAATCCTAAGACATCTAAAGTGTACAGTGAGATGACTTAGTACACGTATACGTTGGGAAAGGGTCTTTTAAATGAAACAGTCCCTTTGATTAGCATCTTTTCAGTCCTTCCACTATGTTCTTCATCAGGGCTTGAATATTTGAAAACAAATATTTAAGGGGCGCCTGGGTGGCTCAGTCAGTTGAGCATCCGACTTCGGCTCAGGTCATGATCTCACGGTCTGTGAGTTCGAGCCCGCATCGGGCTCTGTGCTGACGGCTCAGAGCCTGGAGTCTGCTTCAGATTCTGTGTCTCCCTCTCTCTCTGCCCCTCCCCTGTTCATGCTCTGTCTCTCTCTGTCTCAAAATTAAATAAACGTTTAAAAAAAAAAACAAATATTTTAGACCCAAAATTGGATTGTGTTAAATATACTGAAAAAGAATAATATAAAATACTCCGATGATATTCTTAAATACAAACACTACTTAGTGTTTTGGGCTTTTTTTTTTTTCCTTCAATTTCCTTAGGAGGCAGTGAGATATTTCTTGGAAACTGTTTCCACCTAAAGGACTAGGAATAGGTTGTAGCCTTATTGCCCTTCCAACAATTGGCTATATTCCCTTAATCCTTTCTATGCTACCCATTTAAAAAATTTCCGTCTTCTTCATTTCATGATTTTTACCCAATTTACTCAATTGAGTCAGATTTAATTTTCTTACAGAAATTTTCTTATAAAAGTGATTTTCTTAAAATATAATTTTTTAGTAATTCTTGAAGAAGTAAGCTTTTAGAATTTAAGGTTTATAGCTGCTTTCCGGCACCAAAATCAAATATCTCAAAGGGCACCTTTATGATCATCTAATCCGGTCCCCTTCTTTCATTGTGGAGGAAGTGAGGCATCCAGAAAAGTAACTTGCCCAAGGTCACGGTACTCCTTCATGGCAGAGTATCAACTAGAACCAGGCTGTCAGACTCCCAGGCTAATTTCTTTTCATCATAACTGACTTCCTCTTCTTTGTAGCTAATGGCCAGGATGTAGTGGGACTTCTTCTGCAATTACTGTAATCTTCTTAGTTTGATACACGCCATATGAACTGTAACTGTTTTTCTGGGCTCACATCTCAGGCCCCTTATTCAGCAGGTGCTGTTTCTTCTCCTGAGTGCAAGCCGTGACTTCAGGGAGATTCAGCTGGGTAGCTGCTGCTCCTTTGCTGACTGTCCTACACTTAGTCCTCAGCTTCATGCATGGAAAAGCATTATCTCCAAATGAAGGGATAGATTCCCCCATGTGCTGTTTGTTTCGCTTTTGGGACCCTAGAGCTGAAATAATTAGGGTAATTGAAAGCAAATATATACATTTTGTTCATTATTCATTCTTTTTATTTATTTTTTTATTTAATCTGGGGGAGAGACAGCATCGGGCAGGGGAGGGGCAGAGAGAGAGGAGAGAGAGAGAATTCCAAGCAGGCTCTGCACTATCAGCATGGAGCCTGATGGGGGGGCTCAAACTCACAAACTGTGAAATCATGACTTGAGCTGAAACCAAGAGCCGGACTGACACTCATCTGACTGAGCCACCCAGGCGCCCCTCATTCATTCTCTTTTTAAAAAGTAACTTCAGGGACTCCTGGGTGGCTCAGTCGGTTGAGCGTCCAACTTTGGCTCAGGTCATGATCTCGCCGTTTGTGAGTTCAAGCCCTGGGTCAGACTCTGTGCTGACAGCTCAGAGCCTGGAGCCTGCTTTGGATTCTGTGTCTGCCCCCTCTGCCCTACCCCTGCTTGTGCTCTGTCTCTCTCTTCCAAAAATGAATAAACATAAATTTTTTTTTTAAAGTAACTTGTGGCTTGTCTTTTTTTTTTTTTTTTTTGTAAAAAGTATGTTGTGACCTTTTAGCATTAATTAAGCTGATTTATTTGGTAGAGAATAACTGGGAAATCCATTAGTCCTGGGGAAACTGGGAGTGTTCATAAAGCTAATACATATTTCCATTTGTACATATATTTAACAAAATTTTTTTTAAGTTTATTCTTATCGAGAGAGAGGGAGAGAGAGAGTGTGTGTAAACTGGGGTAGGGGCAGAGAGAGAGAGAGGGAGAGAGAGACAGAATCCCAAGCAGGCTCTGTTCTCTCCTCGCAGAGCCCAATGTGGGGCTCGAGCTCACAAACTGTGAGATTATGACCTGAGCTGAAACCAAGGGTCGGGTGCTCAACTGACTGAGCCACCCAGGCGCCCAATTATACATATATTTTAATCAAAGTAAAAAAGTTTTCATATATCAATAAATAATACTTATTTTAAAAATACTTTTTGTTTTCCTTTTACCTTCTTTGAAATTTGTTTTATACTAATATATATTTGTATAACTTAAAAAGCAGTATTACATACTGTATGTGCTTGCTCAGAAAGTTTGTTTTTCTTAAAACATTAAAAGAATTTAGGGTTGATTGCCTTTCACTTTAGGGGGTAAGTGGATGTAAGGACTATGGGTCCAAGGGTACATAATCAGATACATACATTTACATAGGATCTGGAGGTTACCAAAGATTTTAGTAAATGAATAATAATTTAGAATTTACAGAGTCACCGGAAGCATGTCACTACACACTTGGGAAGCATCTTGGCATGAATTACTAACAAAAACTGTCAAGTAGGGGCTCAACATAGAGTAAGATAGCAAATATCCGGCACCTAGCTTCCTTTTTTTTCCCCCCACTTCTTTTTAAAACTAAAGTTAAAACCTACTGAACTAGAGTTCGTTTTTTCAAAACACATAATGACTATAGTAATACTCAGTGTATAGTTTTAAAATTTTGTTTTCTGTGTTTTGGAAGTGTCTCTGAAACAAGTTCTTTTTTCTATTTTATTTTATATACTTTATATATATATATACACACACAATATATACATATATGTATGCATATATATACATATACATAATATATACATATTATATATACATATACATAATATATACATATTTTATATATATATATATATATATATATATTTAATAGATGTCTTTTTAAAGGATAGCCCCCAATTGTCGACTGTTTTGTGCATACACATAACAAAAATACTGAAAGGCTTAATGTTAAGTTCTGCATCCTTTGGAAGCCATACCCCATGGTTTTGTTCAGCACACACCCGCCTATATCTTAGTACAGGTGTACGTAATAAGGAGTGTAATAATCACGAAAAGATCATAAAGAATCTTGCCTGTTTCATACTTCCATTTTGCACTTGACAAGGGAATTGCACAGTTAGCTGCCGTCGTGCTCACTGAGGCATCTGATCCTGGAATTGAATCAGACCAGTCTTGTTTGGGTGACAAGGTAGGCTGTGAGCGACTCTGCCACCATCATCATTAGACAGAGTCTGGCAGGATTGCTCTAGCCTCCGACTTGCTGTGACCAGAGTTCTCAAAGTTACAGCCCTCCCTAAAATGGAGGCTCGCGTGTTATAGTCACTGCAGGGGACCAGAGCAGAGACAGCCTTTTTAGGACAGTCTCCTGAAACACGTTTGGTGGCAGCTGGTCTGTCAGTACTGGTGTTAGTAAGGGCATCGAGGCAGTGTGTGAAGCAATGGAGTATCAGACTTTGTTGGAACTAGACCCCAGACAAGTCAGTCAAGACATCAGTAAATAGTAAGGTAGGTCATTCATGGAGAAGAAAAGAAAAAAAGCAGAAGATTTTTAGAGGTGTCAGTCACTTGGATTTTGTCCTTGAGGGACTTAAAAATACTGTATACGTTGCAGAGTGAAAAGGGAATGACTGTGGCTAGATATAGTGGTTTTCATTGCTGTTTTCCAGAACTCGCTAGAACAATGTCTAGCTTTCCGTGTGTGGGAAAAACTTGGGCAGAAGTAATGTGAGAAAAACTGTAGAAATACAGCTGCAGTACGAACAGTCTTGAAAAGTAAAACAGCTACTCCCCAAATCCTGCCCTTAGTTTTACATACGTTCCATGTTTTAGGTAGTTTACAAGTGTATGCTAATGAAGACTATTGTAAGTAGACAAATTGTAACTTTTTTTGAGGTAAAATTTGCTAATTTGTATGTTTTATGTAGATTAACACAAGAAGTATGTTAATACAAGTAAGTATGCTAATACAAGTAAGGTGTTCTTTTTACTAGAGATGTGACTTGAATTTATTTTATCTTTGAGTCCGTTATTTCACGTTGATAACTTTGTACTTTTGCCATAGTGAGATTTGAAGTGATTTAAGCAATGGAAGGGGAACTTTGTTAAGGCATTCCAAAGAACTAAATACCAAACATGTCAGTGAACATAACAAGATTTTTGCCACTGTGGCGTTTACTCTCTAATGTGGGCTTTGTATTACCCCTCTGTTTTGTTGGTTTATTTGTCCTTGCACCAACAACACATTATAGCTGTATAATAAGCCTGGTAGGACATAGCCTTCCACTTCAAAAGTGTCCTGACTGTTCTTGGCTCTTGGCTCTTTCATGTGCAGTTAAGAACCAGTTTATGTTTCTTTTTAATTGTGTTTCCTACCTTTGCTTTTTTCCCTAGCTTTATCGAGATGTAATGACATATAATGTGTAAGTTTCAGGGACACAACATGCTGATCTGATACACTTATTTATTGCAAAATGATTACCACCTTACCTTTAGCTAACACCTCCATTACATCACATAATTACCTCTCTTTTGTGGTGAGAGCATTTAAGATTTACTCTCTTGGCAACTTTTGAGTGTAAAATACAATGTTATTAACTGTAATCACTATGCTTTGATTAGAACTTATTCATCTTGTAACTAGAAGTTTATACGCTTTGAGCAACATCTCCCCATTTCCCTCACCCCTAACCTCTGGTAAACACCATCTGCTGTCTGTTCTTAGGAGTTCATTTTGCCTTGGTGGTGATGATATTTGTGACTTGATCTTATTATTGGAAAACATGTTCAATAACTTCCTTTATCAATTCATATAATTTGTCTTCCAATTCATTTTGGTTTCTGCGTCGATACTCACGTTATGTGTGAATAGAGTGATTTAGTTTATTCTTTTGCAATCTATATGTGGTTTAAACCTTTTCTTGTCTTAATGTTCTGGCTATGATCTTAAGTGTTACAAGTTTCACCCCACTATCCAAAAATAGAGCATTCCCCTGAAACCTTCCTAAGCCAAAGTGGCCTAAAGTGAGACACAATTACCATTAATTCATATGGAAAACTTTTTTAGTATTCCCAGACCCCAAAAATAACCTCACTTAGGCTTTTCTAATGCCTCAGAACACATCTTACTAATCAACATACAGAATAAGTCCAGATAAAGCACAGATGCTCGTGGACACAGTTCCAAGCTAGGCAGCTCCATGCTGAGAGGCCAGGTATAGCTCCCCGGGAAAGAGCTTGATGGCCTCACTCTCGCCGCTTGGGGTGGGCACTGCCTGTGTGACAGCTGCTGCAAACCAAATGCTGAACACGATTTTTTACTTTATTACCTTTTGGCATGAACTCAAAGATCTTCTTTGGATTTCTCTTAGCACAAATGGGTACTAATTAGGTCTTTTGTAAAAGCAGAGTGGTGTATTGTGACCTTTTGAAACGCAGGGGAAAGCTGTATAAAAGTGGGATACGAGGAGTCTTTTTACTGGTCTGAACTTCAAAGAGGATGAATGTGTCTGAGTATATTGTTTCCCATAGGTTTTTGGGTAGATTCTCCCAATCAGATCAAAGAAAATGCCTTTTAACCCACGTTTACTAAAATTCTGGTCATGATTGGTTGTTGAGTTATTTTCCTGTATCTATTGAGATGCTTATATGGTTTTTCTCTATTAAAATTTAAGGAGTTAATTATTATTATCATTAATAGACTTATGTTTCACTCTTGCCTTGCTGGGTATATTTTCCTGTTTTCAGCAAAAGTGTATTTGTATCAAAATGATGTATTATAAGGGAATTGACTACAGAATTATGGAAGCTGAGAAGTCCTAAGATCTGCAGTCACCAAGCTAGAGACCCAGGAGTGCCATTGGTATAGTTCTAGTCCACGTCCAAGTAGCTTAGGAGCAGGAGAGCTGATGGTGTAAGTTACATCTGAGTCCACAGACATGAGCTACAGAAAAGCCAGTGGTGTAAATTTTAGTTTCAGTAGAAAGCCTGAGAATTCCAAGATTCCAGTCCAAGGTGGTGACATAGGAGCCTCCTAAACTAACCTCCTTCCATCAACACACCAAGTCTACAACCATACACAGAAAAATTCCCTTTGAACAAGTCCAGAAACTAGCTAAGCAATTCCTATGTATCAAGCAAATGACCAAAAAAAAAAAAAAGAATTCAATTTGAAATAGGAAAGGGTAAGATATACTCACCATAAACTCCATCCTGGCACCGTGACATACAATCAGGTAGGAACTCAGAACTCCTAGCTTCTTTCTCTCTAAGCAGCAGAATATTTGAACCCAATACCCAGTGCCCCAACTTTTAGGACTTTCACCTGAAGGACAAGCTCCCACAACACCTAACTCTGAAAGCCAATGGGGTTTTGTCCACTAAGTCCACAAGACGATAGCAAAGAAAGGAACAATTCATGGCAGGATTGCCAAGTGTCCCAGGGACTTACTTTGGCTGTCCCCTACCAGGGCTGAGCTCAGAGGCAGCAGACAGGAATGCCTGTCTCCCAGCCTTTCCCTGAAAGGTGCCCATTTGCATTCTTAAAAGCTGCAGCCTGCAGCCAAGCTTATATGGCCAACTAATATTTGACAAGGGAGCCAAGAATACTCAATGGAAAAAAGGCGATCTCTTCAATAAGCGGCACTGGGAAAACTGGATATACACATGTTAAAAGAATGACACTTGACCCCTGTCTTACACCACTCACAAAAATTATCTCTAAGTGGCTTGTGGACATAATGTAAGACCTGAAACTCTTAAAACAGTCGAAAAGCTTTTTGACATGGGTCTTGGTAATGAGTTTTTGGAAATCACACCTAAAGCACAGACAGCAAAGTCAAAAAAACCCAAAGTTGGATGTATAGCAAACAAACAAACAAACAAACTTCCATTCAGCAAAAGAAATGACAGCTTGTGCAATGGAAAAAAAATTTTTTTTGCAAATCATGTATCTGATAAGGGGTTAATATGCAAAGTATATAAAGCGCTCCTATAACTCAGCATCCAAAAAAAACAAATATTACCTTAAATGGGCAAAGGACCTGAACAGACATTTATCTAAAGAAGATATATATGGGGCGCCTGGGTGGCTCAGTTGGTGGAGCGTCCAACTCTTGATTTTGGCTCAGGTCATGATCTCACAGTTTGTGAGATTGAGCCTCTCACTGGGCTCTGCTCTAACGGTGCAGAGCCTGCTTGGGATTCTCCATCTCCTCTCTGTCTCTGTGCCTCTCCCTCCACCCCCACTCATGCTGTCTCTCAAAATAAGTAAATAAACATTAAAAAAAACTAAATAAATGTATAAAGAAGATATACACATGGTCCACAGGCACCGCAGGCACTGAGCATCTTCAGTGTTACTATCATTAAGGAAATGGAAATCAAAACTTCAATGAGGTATCACCTCATGCCTGTTAGAATGGCCATCATGAAAAAAGACAACGAGTGGTGGTATGGATGTGGAGAAAATGGGAACACTTGTGCCTTGGTGTTGGGGTTTCAAATTGTTGTAGCCACTAGGGAAAACATTAAGAAGGTTCCTCAAGAAATTAAGAAGAGAAATGCCATATGACTCCATAATTCCACTTATGGATACATATATATCCTGAGGAAACAGAAACACTAGCTTGAAAAATACCTTCACCATGTTCATGACAGCATTAGGTAAAATGGCCAAGACATGGAAACAACCTGTCCATCGATGGATGAATGAATAAACATATAGATAAATAGATACATACATACGTACACACATGTATGTATACACATATATGTATATGTATACACACACATTGGAATATTATTGAACCATAAAAAATTAGAAAACCCTACCATTTGTGACAACATGGGTGGGCCTCAAATGCATTATGCTAAGTGAAATAAGTCAGATAGACAAATATCATATGATCACATACATATGTGGAATCTAAAGCAGAAACAAAAATGAAAACCCCACCAAATCATAGAAAAAGGGATAAAATTTATAACTGCCAGAGGTAGGGGGTGAGGGGCAGGGGAATTGGAGGAAGGTGGTCATGGTACAAACTTCCAGTTATAAGATAAATCAGTACTAGGGATGTAACGTACAACATGATGATCATAGCTGACGCTGCTGTGTGTTCTGGAAGAAAGTTGTTAACAGTAGTTTCTAAAGTTCTCATCACAAAAAAAAATTTTTCTTTCCTCTTTTGTATATATATGAGATGATGGATGTTAACTGAACCTATTGCAGTAATTGTTTCACAATATGTGTAAATCAGACAGACACCTTCAACTTACACAGTGATATATGTCAATTACTTCTCAATAAACCTTGGCGGAAAAAACTGAAGCCTAAAGGTCAGGCTTCTAACTTAGCATAAGTCTCCAGGATTCCCTCTGCCCTACTATGGTTCAATATCTCCATGAAAGGACCTCATGCACACATCTGCTAATCTAACTTTTGTGACTGCCATCTAGAGGACACACTGGCTTTGGTGCCAGCGGGCCACCCCAAAAGAAAGTTTTTAATTGGCTTTTCTCCCGGGGGTCAGCACAGAGACAGCAGTTAGAAATGCCCACCTCCCAGTCTTTCCTGAAAGAGGCCTATTGCATATCTTAAAAACTATCAATAAAGGTCAGGCTAAGTTAGCACGTATCTAGGGGCTGATTATCAACCTCTCCACAGATTGGGGAAGCCTCTGCATTCTCTCTCTGACCAATTCCAGGACAAGAGCATCACCCTAAGAAGAGCTTTTACACACATCTGGTACCCTGGCTTTTGCAGCCCCCGTCCAGGGGACACATCTCTTGATCTGGGCAGTGGCGGCCAACAGAGCTTGAGTTACTGGTTCCTTGCGACTATAGCAAGCAAAGAAACACTTTTGAACCAACTATCACTCCAGGGCTCAGCACAGAGGGAACGGAGAGAAGCACTCATCTCCCGCTCATTCCCTAAGGGAAGCTTGTTTGCACACTTTAAAGATCCTGCCTTGGGGTCCTGCTTCCAATCAGCCTAAATCTATGTGCTGAGATCTTCTCCTGTGGGACACTGATAGTTCTTGGCACACCCTCAGTTACTATGAGTCTCTAAGAACAAAGAAGGTTAAGTCTAGAGAGATGACCAAGAACTAGGGCTAAGTGATAGTGTTCATCTCCTACACAAGACTATTCTGTCAAGACTGGGAGAGGGCCGCCTGGTGGCTCGGTTGGTTAAATATCTGATTTTGGCTCCAGTCGTGATTTCATGGTCTGTGAGTTCAAGCCCCACATCAGGCTCTGTGCTGACAGCTCAAAGCCTGGATCCTGCTTTGGATTCTGTGTCTCCTTCTCTGTCTGCCCCTCCTTCCCCTCTTCAAAAATAAACATAAACTTTTTTTTAATTTTATTTTTTAAATTTATATCCAAATTAGTTAGTGTATAGTGCAACAATGGTTTTAGGAGTAGATTCCTCAATGCCCCTACCGATTTAGCCCATTCCCCCTCCCACACCACCTCCAGTAACCCTCTGTTTGTTCTCCATATTTATGAGTCTCTTATGCTTTGTCCCCCTTCCTGTTATTATATTAGTTTTGTTTCCCTTCCCTTATGTTCATGTATTTTGTCTCCTAAGGTCCTCATATGAGTGCAGTCATATGGTATTTGTCTTTCTCTGGCTAACTTCACTTAGCATAATACCCTCCAGTTCCATCCACATAGCAAATGGCAAGATTTCATTCTTTTTGATTGCTGAGTAATACTCCATTGTATGTATATACCACATCTTTATCATTCATCCATCGATGGACATTTGGGCTCTTTCCATACTTTGGCTATTGTTGATAGTGCTGCTGTAAACATTGGGGTGCATGTGTCCCTTCAAAACAGCACACCTGTATCCCATGGATAAATACCTAGTAGTGCAATTGCTGGGTCGTAGGGTAGTTTTATTTTTAATTTTTTGAGGAACCTCCATACTATTTTCGAGAGTGGCTGCACCAGTTTGCATTCCCACCAGCAGTGCCAAAGAGATCCTCTTTCTCCGCATCCTCGCCAACATCTGTCATTGCTTGAGTTGTTAATGTGAGCCATTCTGACAGCTGTGAGGTGGTATCTCCTTGTGGTTTTGATTTCTATATCCCTGATGATGAATGATGTTGAGCATATTTTCATGTGTCAGTTGGCCATCTGGATGTCTTCTTTGGAGAAGTGTCTATTCATGTCTTTTGCCCATTTCTTCACAGGATTGTTTTTTGGATGTTGAATTTCATAAGTTCTTTATAGATTTTGGATACTAACCCTTTATCTGATATGTCATTTGCAAATATCTTCTCTCATTCTGTCGGTTGCCTTTTAGTTTTGCTGACTGTTTCCTTTGCTGTGCAGAAGCTTTGTATTTTGATGAGGTCCTAGTAGTTCGTTTTTGCTTTTGTTTCCCTTGCCTCTGGAGACGTGTTGAGTAAGAAGTTGCTGTGGCCAAGATCAAAGAGGTTTTTGCCTGCTTTCTTCTCGAGGATTTTGATGGCTTTCTGTCATACATTTAGGTCTTTCATCCATTTTGAGTTTATTTTTGTGTATGGTGTAAGAAAGTGGTTCAGGTTCATTCTTCTGCATGTTGCTGTCCAGTTTTCCCAGCACCACTTGCTGAAGAGACTGTCTTTATTCCATTGGGTATTCTTTCCTGCTTTGTTGAAGATTAGTTGGCCATACGTTTGTGGGTCCATTTCTGGGTTCTCTATTCTGTTCCGTTGATCTGAGTGTCTGTTCTTGTGCCATAAAATTTTTTTTTCATAAAAAAAAAGACTGGAAGAGGTGGCTGTTTTATCTAATGCACATAAATCAACACAGAGAGTGAAGGAAATGAGGAACAGATATGTTCCGAACAAAAATATAAGATAAAACTCAAGAAAGTAAGGTAAGTGATTTACCTGATAAAGAGTCCAAAATAATGGTCATAAAGATCACTGAAATCAGGAGAACAATGCATGAATACAGTGAAAATTTTGACAAAGAGAAAATGTAAAAAAATACCAAACAGAAATCACAGAGTTGAAGAATACAATAACTGAACTGAAAATTTCAAAAGAGGGGTTTAACAGCAGACTAGAGGAAACCAAAGAAAGGATCAGTGAGTTGAAGACAGAACAGTGGAATTCGTCCAATGAGAGTTGCAAAAAAAAAGAATTAAAAAGAGTAAAGATAGTTTAAGGGACTTAAAGACACCATCAAGTGGACCAATATTTGCATTATAGGGTCTCAGAAGGAGGAGAGAGAGAGAAAGGGGATAGACAGCTTATTTGAAGAAATAATGACTGAAAATTTTCATAACTAGGGGGAAAGAAACAGGCTTCCAGATTCAGGATTCTCACAGAGTTCCAAATCAGATGAATCCAAAGAGACCCACACTGAGACACATATAATTAAAGTGTCAAAGGTTAAAGACAAGGAGAAAATCTTAAAAGCAACAAGAGAAAACCAGCTTGTTACATATGAAGGACTCCTCCCCCACAAGACTGTCAGCAGATTTTTCAGCAGAAACTTTGTAGTCCGGAAGAGAGTGGCATGATATATTCAAAGCACTGGAAGCAAACAATTGGCAGCCAAGAATAGTCTACCTGACAAAGTTGTCCTTATGAATTGGAGGAGAAATACAGATTTTCATAGACTAGCAAAAGCTGAAGGAGTTCATAACCACGAGACTAGCCTTCTAAGAAATGTTAAGGGACTCCCTGAAACTGAAATGAAAGGATGCTAAGTAGTAACTGGAAAATAAATGAACATACAGACTCCACTGGTTAAATTCATAGTACTCAGATGTTTTAATGGTGTTGAGCAAATCATTTATACATCTAGTGTGAAGGCTAAAAACGTAAGTAGTAAAAATAACTACAGTTACAATAAGTTGTTAATGAAATACAAGGTACAAAGATGTAGATTGTGAAATTTAAAAACAAAAATGGAGACGGGAATAAACAGTATGAAAACCTGAAAAGCCATAGAGCTGATGGTGTAAGTCCCAGTCTGAGTTCAAAGGCAGTGTGGAATACTGATGTCCTAGCTTGAAGATAGGCAGAGGGACTATTTCTCCCTTACCCTGCCTTTTGTTCTTTTGTTCCACCCATATTGGAGAGGGCAATTTGCCTTACTCAGTTAATCTCATTTAGAAGTACTTTCAGGGGTGCCTGTGTGGCTCATTTGATTAAGTGTTTATCTTTTCACTTCTGCTCAAGTCATGATCTCATGGTTCATGAGTTCAAGGGCCACATCGGTCTCTGTGCTAATGGTGCAGAGCCTGCTTGGGATTCTGTCTCCCTCCCTCTCTGCCCATCCCTCACTTGCTCTCTATATCTCTCTCAAAAAATAAATAAAAATAAGCTTAAAAAAAAGAATACTTTCACACAGGATGCCTGAATGGCTCTGTTGGTTAAGTGTCTGGCTCTTGGTTTCAGCTCAGGTCATGATTTCATCATTGGTGAATTCAAGCCCCACATTGGGCTCCGTGCTGGTGATGTGGAACCTGGTTGGGATTCTCTTTATTTCTCTTTATCTCTCTCTCTGCCCCTCCCACATTCTCTCTGACTCTCTTTCAATATACATAGACTTACAAAGGAAGGAAGGAAGGAAGGAAGGAAGGAAGGAAGGAAGGAAGGAAGGAAGGAATACTTTCACAGACTTAACCAGATTGTTTTGTTATTGTTTTTTAATGTTTGTATATTTTGAAAGAGAGAGCATGCACGCAGGGGAGGAGCAGAGAAGGAGAGAGAGAATTCCAAGAGCACAGAGCTCCCCACAGGGCTTGATCTCATGAACCATGAAATCATGACCTGAGCCAAAATCAAGAGTTGGATGTTTAACCAACTGAGCCACCCAGGCACCCCCAGGTTAATGCTTAATCAAATACTTGGGCACCCCACAGCCCAATAAGGTTAAGGCATAAAATTAACCATCACCCATGTCCACTCGGCACCCATTTACATCTCTTTAAGCTATTCTTAATCTCCAAATAAAGGCAATAACAAGGTCATAATTTTGCCTAACGTCATACGATTATCCAGTGTACAACTGAAAATGCATTACCCGTTTCCCAGAAGATGAGGTTAAGCCCTTAAGTGATGTTTACCCTTCTTCTTAATATCCCTAACTTAAATTCTGTGATGTGAAATTAATAAATATTATGCTATTAATTCAATACATTTTATGTTACATGATAAGGGAGTAAGAGAGGGAGAGAAACAATATTTACCTCACACACACACACACACACACACACACACACACAAACATATTCATAACAAAATAAGGAGGACATATTCATGATGATTGCAACACTTGCTTTTGTCACTGGTCATGTGGATAGTTGGTATTAGTAACTACCTTTTTGCCACTACCCCTTCTGTATTCCCTTAGCCTTCAGCTACCACCTCAGCTGGTTGTGGCTTTTTGTCTGGTGGAATGACCCAAACCTTCATTCCCAAAGGATCTGGGCCATTAATAGTCTTTCCTGGATTGGGTTGCTGTAGTTTTCCATTGACTTTAATCACAGGGCATGGTAACACTAAGAGGTGGCTTAAGGGATCTCCTGTACTCCAGACATGTCCTTACCTCCACTGTGGCAGACCAGTCCAGTCTCCACTTGGTAGTCAACATCACTCACCCCAGCCAGCACAGTAACTCCCTCTTTGCTTGTTGATTCAGAAGCATGAGCAATCTGAAGTGACTGAATGGCAGTCTTAAGTCTTATTTCAATGGAGTAATTGTTGTGTCAGTGGAATAAATGTGAAAGCATCCCTCCCTCTCCAGAAGACTTGTAGGCCAGCAAATCATAAGGTCATGGGAACTAGAAGCAAAATTTTGCTAGTGGGTCTTCAGGGGTGGTAATGAGTGCTGCCACTACCATTCCACCCCTTGATTCCTGGATTTGTGAGTCCAGTTTGTGGGTGAAAACAGCACCATATATGGGATGTTGATTCACAGGATATATAAATGTTCTGGAGACCCTGGCCCCAGCTCTACAAGATATTGTCACGTAGCTGACACTGTAACTGGATCTTCAAAAGGCCATTCCACCATTCTGTCAAACCAGCTACTTCATGATGGTGGGGAACATGTTAAGAGTAGTGAACTGTATGAGCATGGGCCCAGTGCGCCTCTGCTTTTGCTGTGAAGTGAGTTTTTTGGTCACGAACAATGCTGTATGGAATACCATGACAACAGACAGGCATTCTGTTCGTCCACAGATGGTAGTTTTGGCAGTGGCATTGCGTGTAGGGACAGCAAATCCATATTCAGAGGAAATGTCTATTCTAGTAAGAACCATACCCTTTCATTTTCATGATGGAAGTGGTCTGATATAATCAACGTGTTGCAAGGGAAATGACTGGTCACCTTGGGGAGTGGTGCCATTTTGGAAACTCAGTGTTGATTTTGCTGCCAACAGATAGGCACTCAGCAGGGGTTGTAACAACGATGGCACTGGTTAGTGGAAATCCATGTTACTGGGTCCTGCATATCCTCCACCCCTCCCACCATGGCCACTGGGTTCATGGGCCCATTGAATGATGACAGGGTGACTGGGGCAAAAGGCTGATAGTATCCATTGATCATTAAAATTCTCCTTTGCTGAGGTTGCCCATGAGTGTTCTCATGGGACTCTGATATCTTCACTTTTTTTCTTGTTCAGAGAAATCTTATCTACTTGCCTCTTTGCCACATTTCCTTCTCATGAATTTTCTAATCATGTTCCTTCCGTGTCCTTTCCCATTTATTTAGCCAAGCATTGGCCATAGCCCATGAATCACTATATAATTTGTCCTTTCAAATCAAAGGAGCAACTAGGCGCACTGTTGAATGGTTTTCCGATTGGGAGGATTTCCCTTCACCACTGTCTTTCAGGGAAGTTTCACCATGGGACTGCAGTGCTACGGAACTACAGTTCACTTCTGGGAGATGCCTGTATATCATGCGGGACTTGTAAACCAGGACCCGAGTCTTCTTTTTTCCTGCTAACCGATCATATGGAGCTCTCATGAGGTCATAGGTGCAGAGTAGTAGAGAAAGTGAATTCCCTCTCATTCCACCTTTTGTGTTATTCATGCCTTTCATTTATTTATTTTCTGTTTATGTACATGAGTAAAATTTATGTGTAATTTTATTTTCTTTCTTTTTTTTTTTTCTAGTTTTGATACCCAGGGTATATTAGCCTCAATAAATGAGTTAGGGAGTATTTGTCTCACTCTGTTCTCTTGAAAAGTTGTATCAAATTAGAATAATTGATTCTTTGTGTGTTTGGTACAATGGTAAGGCTGTATGTTTTTGTTTGTTTTGGTTTTGCTTAGGTTTGGATTTTTTTACTGCCGATTCAATTTCTTTCACATTTATAAAACTATTCAGGTTTTTTATTTCTTCTTGAGTCACTTTGGCCATTTGTATTTTTTTTGGGGGGGGGAGTGGAATTTATCCATTTCACCTCAGTATCGACATATTTGGCGTAATACTGATCATGATATTCTGTTATTATCCATGATGTATTATGGGTAATTTCCTCAGATCTGTTCGAATCGCTAATTACATTTATGGTTGCATCTCTCCACTCTTTATTATTTTTCATCCATATTAATCACTGTGATAAAATATAAAACATAAAATTTACCACTTTAACTATTTTTAAGTTTTAAAAACATTCACAGTGTTGTGCTATCATCATCACTGTTTATTGTACAGAAGTTTTTATCATCCCAGACAGAAACACTCCCCACATTAAGCAAATGCTCTCCAGTCCCCCTGTGTCTTCTATTCTGCTTTTTGTCTCTATGAATTTTCTTCTTCTTCCAGATGACCCGTACAGGTGGCAGCATACAATAGTTGTCCTTTTTTGTCTGGCTTATTCAATTAGCACAGTGTTTTTAAACTTTATTCGTGTAAGAGCATGTATCAGAGCTTCTTTCCCTTTTATTGTTGAATGATATTTCGTTGTGTGTAATTACAACATTTTGTTTATTCATTTCTTGATGGACACTTCAGTTGTTTCTACCTGTTGATGATTGTGAATAATGCAGCTGCGATTGCTGATGTACACGTACTTGTTTCAATCCCTGTTTTCTGCTTTTTGAGGTATATACCCAGGAGTGGAATTGCTAGGTCATATGCTAATCCTGTGCTTAATGTTTTCTGAAACCACGCAGCTCTTTTCCACAGTGGCTGTACTATTTTGCCTTCCCTCCAGCAATGTACAACGTTTTCAGTTTCTCTATAACCTAACCAACACTTTCTGTTTTGTTGATGGTAGAAATGCCCTTCTGGGTGTCAGGTAGCTTCTCAGTGTGATTTTCATTTGCATTTCTCTAGTGACTAATGATACTGAGGATCTTTTCACTGGTTATTGGCTGTACGTATGTTTACGTTAGAGACATATTGATTCAAGTCTCTCGCCCATTTTAAAACTGGGATTCTTTTTTTTCTCTATTGTTGTGTTATAGGAGTTTTTAAAATATATTCTGGTTATTTGATCTATGATTTTCAAATATTTTTTCCCATTCTCTGGGTGGTCTTTTCCCTGTTTTGTCCTTTGATGGTTTGTAATTGTGATGAATTCCAATGTATTTATTTTTTCTTTTGTTGCCTGTTATTTTGGTGTCATAGTTATGAAACCCTTGCCAAATCCAAGGTCATGAAGATTGCCCCCTGGTTTAAGAGTTTTGTAGTTCTAGCTTTTTAATTTAGGTCTTTAACCTATTTCAAGTTTATTTTTATATATGGTACAAGGTAAGAATCCAACGTCATTGTTTCCGTGTAGAGATCTTGTTTCCCTGCATCAGTTGTTGAAAAGACTGTCCTTTCCAAATTGGGTGTTCCTGGCACCCTTACTGAAAATCAGTTGTATAAAATGTAAGGTTTTACTTCTGGGCTCTCTATTCTATTCCATTTATCTCTCCTCATGCCAGCACTCTATTTTTTGTTCTTTTACTCATAGCCTCAGGTGAGATAGACAAAATGCCTTCTGTGGAGTAAGTATTTGCTTAGTTCACACATACGAGTATCACCAACTTCATATTAGGTCCCTCAAACTGACCTCCTGCCTTGCTTGGGGTCCCAGCATTCTTTCCTATTTTTTGAATACTGTATTAAATGAAATCCAGATTATGGGCCATTATGACATTAGTTGCCTTCAGAATAAACTTTGGCTCCAGGGCTCTCCCAGTGGAACTGTATTTTATCATCTTGCCAGCATTCTGTTTTATCTCCTACACTGCTGGTTAAAGTCATTAACACAGTATTGTGCCTTTTCAAATGTTCTTCACCGGGAAGGGATTCTCTGCATATCTGGCCCACCATATGAAAGTTGAGAAAAGGACTTTTAAGATCAGTAACCCATTCTTGATAATCTGATAATGTATAATTAGAAATAATATATTATGGCATTTATATACATTTTTCTAAGCAACTTTCATTTTAATTACATTACTTGCCTAATTCCATTACCTGCTTTTATAATTTTTCTAAATAGCCGTTACTATGTTACTGTATTAGTACTTTGGATATAGTAACATGATTTTGTGGTTGCCAGTATTATGAAGTAGTGGTTAATATCTTCCAATATCCTACACAAATCAAGAAATCATAGATAACACTGCATTTTACAAGTTGTAGCTTGTATGGGAGAAATGCAGTTCTTTGTCGATAGAACATTGCACATCCACTCTGTTGTTTGATAGAACAATTTGTACTTTGTTAACAATTATTATAATAAATATCTTTCACTTTTGTATTTTCTTAGTTTTACAGTCCTTACTTAGTATTGGTATGCTTAATCTCTTTTTTTTTTTTTTTTTTTTTGCAGGTTTTCTTTAGGCGATGCTAGGAGGCCTCTTCATGAAACAGCAGTTTTGGTAGAAGATGTGGTACACACACAGTTAATTAATCTGGTAAGAGCGTATATAATCTTATTTGGTATTTCTCCATTCTGCTCCTAGCTGCTTCTGTTGGGATTGCAAGCCAACCTTTTTTTTTTTTTTTTTTTTTTTTTTTTTTTTAAAGATGATACTTCCATTTGGAATTCTTTTCTTGTCTGCTGGAGTCAGGTGTAATTTACATAAAACCAGATTTCACCAATCCACGTGCATAATTCAGTTTTGACAACTGAATACTGTCGTGTGACTCCAAACACAGCATGATATAGAACGTTTTTTTTTTTTTATCAGCCAAAAATGTTCTCTTGTGCCCCTGGGTATAGTCAGTCCTTTCACCTACTCCCTGACCCCTGGTAACACTGAATTGTTTTTTCAAAACTTCTCCATATTGCACTTCAGACTTACAGAAGAACTGCACAAATAGTGCGTAGAATTCTGAGAGACCTTTCATCTTTCTTTCGTTAACATCTTACGTAACCACAGTACTATTATCAAAAACAGGAAATAACGTTGCTGTAATACCTTTAATGAAATTACTGACCTTATTTCATTTTCATCAGTTCTCTTGGTAATGCTCCTTCCCTGTTCCAGGAGCCAGTCCGGGATAACACATTGTACTTTGCTATCCTGTCTTTGTAGTCGTCCCCTTTCTAGGATAGCTCCTTCGTCTTTCCTTGTCTCATGGCCTTGACGCCTTTTTAAACGTACTAGACAGTTGTTTTGTAGAATCCTCTCCTTTTTTCAACCCGTCTGATGTTTTCGTATGATTAGAATGTGGCTGTGCATTTTTGCCAAGAATACCACGGAGGTGATGAGTCCTTTTCAATGCGTCGTATCGTTGGGGTTCATGTTGTTGATGTCTTATTTGTGATCTTAACCTTGACAAATTGGCTGAGGGTATATATACTGAATTTCCCTGCTATAACGAAGTTGCAAGTTATTTCTTTTTGTTGTAAATAATTATCTTGGGGGAGGTATTTTGTGACTCTACAAATATTTTCCTTCTCTAAAAATTCGTGCCTATTTGTTTGAACATTCATCCGTGGATCTTGTCTGAGACAGTTATGACTGTGGTATTTACCTAATAGTGGTTTTCTATTTGCTTGTTTCCTTTTATATTTTTTAATTGCAGTTATCCTTAAAGGAATACCTATCCTTCATCACCATTTATTTATTCAGTTTTTAATGTATATTTGTATGGACTAATGTATATTTAAGTTTTATTCTTAGAATCATTATACAATAATATCATTATTTCTATTGCTCAAGTTGTTCGAGTATTGGCCTTTAGGAACACTTTCGGGTCCTTTTCCCCTTTTCCCATCAGGTTTTTGATCCTATGTCCCATATATATTAGAGATATCAATCCTTTGTGGTATATGATACAAATATATTCTTCCACTGTGTGTTATCTTTTGACTTTATTTCTATGGGATTTTTTAGACATGCAAATATTTTTATTTTAAGTGAGCCAAATATATCAACCTTTTATTATCTTAGGCTTTTGAAACATAGTTAGAAAGACTTACTTTATATTGAATTTGGAGAAGAATTCACCCATGTTACCTTCTGATACTTGCATGGCTTCATTTTTAACATTTAGATCCTTAATCCATTTGTAGTTTATTCTTGTTATCATGTGAGATACAGATCTCATTTTATCTTTCTTCCAAGGACTACCCAGTTATACCAGCCATACTTCCCCTAATGATTTGAAATACCCCCTTTGTCATATACTAAGTAAGCATATTTGGGATCTATTTATGATTTTATATTTATTATCAGTGCCTTATTTTTCTATGCGTGTGATAATACATTTTAAATTATACAGGTTTTTGGGACCCCTGGGCGGCTCAGTCGGTTAAGCGTCCGACTTCAGCTCAGGTCATGATCTCACAGTCCAGGAGTTTGAGCCCCGCGTTGGGCTCTGTGCTGACAGCTCAGAGCCTGGAGCCTGCTTCAGATTCTGTGTCTCCCTCTCTCTCTGCCCCTCCCCTGCTCATGCTCTGTCTCTCTCTGTCTCAAAAATAAATGAAAACATTTTCTAAAAATTTAAAGTATGTAGGTTTTATGGTATATTTTAAAGATTGTTACAACTAGATTCTCCTTGTTATTTTTCTGTGTGTTCCTGATTATTCTTGTATGTTTATTTTTTTATATGAATGTTAATATTAGATTTTCTAGCTCCATAAAGTAGCTTTTTGGTATTTTCATTGAGATTGCCCAAATTTATTAATCAATTTAGAGAGAGCTGCATGTTAAGTATGTTCACTCAATCTGAGAATAGGGAATGTCTGCATTTTTTTCAAAACCACTTTTGTGTCTTTCATGAGTGTTTTAACATTTTTCTTCTATAGGCTACACATATTTCTTACTATATTTATTCCTACGTATTTGATTTTTGTTGCTACTGCAAATGGACTTTCTGTATAATTGCATAATAGCTGAAAACATCTGAAATTGAAATACATAAGTCTACAAATTCAAAGAGTTAAGCCAACTCCAAATACAGTAAACCCAAAGAAATGCATGTTAAACTGCTGAATACAAAAAACATAATGTAAATCCTAAAAGCACCCAGATTTAGAAGCACCTGGGTGGCTCAGCCAGTTAAGCATACAGCTCTTGATTTCGGCTGAAGTCATGATCTCACGGTTTGTGGGATCGAGTCCTGAGTCGGGCTCTGTGCGCTCTCTCGCTCTCTCTCCCTCTCTCTCTCTCTCTCTCAAAATAAATAAACATTAAAAAAAGTTTAAAAAAAATCACCTAGATTTATTACCGTAGAGGAAAAATGACTTGAATACAAAATTTTAATTAGAAAACACAGAGACTAGAAGGAAATGGCACAAGTTTTAAAGTACCGGATATAGAATTTTCAGTTGGCAACTATTTTAATCTGACTCCATATTCACATGGTCTTCTTTTTCCCTGTGTCTCCATGTGTCCTTCTATCTTTAAAGAAATGACCAGATATTTACTATTTAGTATATTAAATCTATACATGCTATTGTCTTCACATCGCAGTGTTGTAGCTTTAAAGAGTCCTGTTTTTTTACGGGTGTGTGAGTTGGAGCCCTGCGTCGGGCTCTGTGCTGACAACTGAGAACCTGGAGCCAGCTTCAGGTTCTGTGTCTCCATCTTTCTGTCTACCCCTTCTCTGCTCACATTCTCTCTCTCTCTCTCTCTCTCTCTTTGTCTCTTTCTACAAAATAAATAAACATTTTTAAAAATTTAAAAAAAAATAGAGTCCTGTCTCTCTCTTTTTTTTTAACGTTTATTTATTTTTCACAGAGAGACAGAGACAGAGCATGGTTGGGGGAGGGGCAGAGAGAGACGGAGACACAGAATCAGAAACAGGCTCCAGGCTCTGAGCTGTCAGCACAGAGCCCAACGCGGGGCTCGAACTCACAAACCGTGAGATCATGACCTGAGCTGAAGTCGGTCACTCAACCGACTGAGCCACCCAAGCGCCCCAAGAGTCCTGTCTTTTAAAGCAAATAAGATACAATCTTTTACAATTACCCACATATTTACCATTTACCATGCTCCTCATTTGTTCTTACAGGTCTGAGTTGCCATTTAAACCATTTCCTACAGCCTGAAAACTCTAACATCTTTTATAGTAAAGGCATGCTGGTGATGAATTCTCTTCAGTTTCTTCATCTGAACATACCTTTTTTCACATTTTTTTTTGAAGCGTATCTTTTTTGTATGTGGAACTCTAGTTGCTAATCTTTTAGCAGTTGTGCCCCTCCAGTGTTTCTCAACATACATTAGTTTCTGATAACAGCATACATTAGTTTCTGATATTCATGTGTTCCCCTGTATTTGACATGTTGTCATTCTCTGGCTGGTTTCAGAATTCTTTATTACTGGATTTTAGTTTGATGTCTGAAGGACTGACTTTCTTCATGATTATCTTGCTTGCAAGTTTGCTTTATGTTGTTGGATCTGGTAACTAATGTTTTCCACTAATTTGCAAAAGTTTTTCGCCATTATTTTCTGTGTGTGTGTTTTTCATTCTTCAGTTTCAATCACATGTGTCCTGGACCATTTGTTATTATTTCACAAATCTCTGAGAGCCTCTAAGTTTTTCTTCAAACAGTTTCTCCCCTCTGCTTAGTTGTTACTGTTTGACTTTGTAGTTTCTATTGATTTGTCTTTAAGTTCACTGGTCCTTCTGTACCCTTTAATCTACTGTTTAGTCCATTTGATAGATATTTCATTTCAGTCATAGTGTTTTCTATTATACTATTTGAAAATGCATCTTATTGGGCTACGATGCCCCTTTTGAACTATGGACACATTTTTATATTGTTCTTACATTTTAAATCTAGAAGCTCCAAGTTACATATAGGAGTTATTTGATGATGGTCATTATAGTAGTATAAACAAGAGTTTGCTTATGTTTTTACTTGAAGGAACTTCTTATTAGAGTATATGCTTACTTTTCCTTATCCACATATTATTTAAATAATAATTTTGATCTGTATTTGTGAGATTGGCCCTGTCCTATCTCACAAAATGTAAAGTTGAATGAGATACCTTGCTAGAGAAAGATCTTGCTTTTTTTCCCCTTTGCCATATTGAGGCGTGCATTAGAGTAAGTTCTTCAGATGAAAAGAATAATAGAGAAATGGTTTTTAAAAGTTAGTTGTTTTTTTTTTTACCATTGTATATTTGTAGCCATTATAAATTACGTGTCTGCCGATGTGTGTATGGGTTTTATGCCCTGTTTTGTAATTCTCTGTACATTTAACTCCTAAGACTAGTTTTTTCTTTAATTCTTTTATTCTGTGTTTATTGAGATATAATTGACATGTAGCATTATATAGGTTTAAGGTGGACAATAAGATGATTTGCTATGTTTATATTGTGAAATGATTACCACATGAAGGTTAGTTAGCACATCCACTAACTCACGTATTTGACATTTTTGCATGAATAATGAGAACATTTAGTATCTACACTCTTGGCAACTTTCTGGTATACAATATAATATCGTTAACTATATTCACCGTGCTGTCCAGTAGGCCCTCAGAACTGATATATCATGTAACTGGGAGTTCATACCCTTTGACCACATTCTCCCATTGCTTCCACCCCTCAGTCCCTGGAAGCCCCCAGACTACTCTCTATGAGTTCAGGGGATTTTTGTATTTTTCTATTATTATTATTATTTTTTTAGATTTTGCATATAATGAGATTATTCAGTATATGTCATTCTCTGACTTATGTCACAAGCTGAATGCTCTCAAGGTTTGTTTTATGTTGTTGCAGATGGCAGGAATCGTGGAGGGGTTTTTTTTGTGTGGCCGAATAATAGTCCAGTTGCATGCACACACATACACACACGTACAAAACCACGCTTTCTTTATCCATGTATTCATGATCCACATTTGGATGATTACTGGGCTTTGGCTATTGTGAATAATGCTGCAGTTGCACTGTGGTGCAGATGTCTTTTCAAAGATTTTCTTTCTTTTGGATATACACCCAGAAGTCGGATTTAATGGCTCTGGTGGCAGTTGTTCTTTAATCTTCTTGAGGAACTTCCATACCGTTTTCCATAGTGGCTGTATCAGTTTACTTTCCTGCCAGCAGTGCACGAAGGATTGCTTTTCTCCACATCTTCGCCAGCACTTGTAGTGTCTTGTTGATAGCAGTCATTCTCACAGGGATGAGGTCATACCTCGTGGTGGTTTTGATTTGCATTTCTCTGATGATAAGCAATCTTGAGCAGCTTTTCGTATACCTGTTGGCCATTTGTGTATCTTCTTTGGAAAAAATGTCTACTCAGGTCCTTTCCGAATTTTTAAGTTGACCCATACTTTCGTGTTCATGTTTTATTTGATAACCTTTAAATCTCAGTGAAAACAACAGAGAGGGTTTTTTTTTTTCCAAGTTGAATGGCCAAATAGAGAGAAAGGACTTGTCCAAGTTAGGAGCTTATTAGGTGCTAGAACTGAAGGCCTCCAGAATTGAAGCCTCCTTACCCCCTTCCTCTGGAGTTGTATGATAACCCTGCATATTTTGGGTATTCACCACTATCAGATATAGGGTTAGCAAATGTTTTCTCCCATCCCATAGGTTGCCTTTTCATTTTGTTGATTGTTACTTTTGCTATGCAACAGCTTTTTAATTTGATGTACTCTCGGTTATTTACTTCTTGTGCTGGTGTCATATCCAAAACATCATTGCCCAGATCAGTGTCAAGGAGATTTTTACATCAGTTGTCTTCTAAGAGTTGTATGGTTTCAGGTCTCACATTTAATTTTTTATTCCATTAGGAGTTAATTTTTGTAAGTGGTGTAAGATACGGGTCCAGTGTCATTCATTTGCATGTAATGTCCAGTTTTCTAATACCATTTATTTATGTTTTTAATTAATTTTTTTTAATTATTTATTTTGAGAGAGAGAGAGCAGGGGAAAGGCAGAGAGAGAGAGAATCCCAAGCAGGCTCCACACTGCCAGCATGGAGCCTGACGTGGGGCTCAAACTCACGAACCCTGAGATCATGACCTGAGCTGATATAAAGAGTCAGACACTTAACCAACTGAGCCACCCAGGCACCCCTCCACTACCATTGTTACTGTGTTTTCTCCATTTAGTATTCTCGTCTCCCTTAATTTTAGTCCACTGTGTATACATAGGGATATTTCTGGCATCTTAATTCTATTTCATTCATCTATGTGTCTGTTTTTATGCCAATACCATATGGATTTACTGTAGCTTTGCAGTATAGTTCAAAATCAGCCTGTGGTGCTTTCTTCTCCTTTTCTCAAGATTGCTTTAGTTATTCAGTGTCTTTTGTGGTTCTGTATAAATTTTAGGATCGGTTTTTCTATTTCTGTTTAAAATACCATTGGAATTTGATAGGGATTACATTGAGTCTACAAATGGCTTTGAGTAATATGAACATTTTAACGATGTTAATTTTTTGATCCATGAGCACAAGATATCTTTACATTTTTTGTGTTGTCTTTAATTGTTTTTATCAATATCGTACAGTTTTCAGTGTAGTGACATTTTACCTCATTGGTTAAGTTTAAGTATTTTATTCTTTTTGATGCTATTGTAAATTCAGTTCTTTTCTTTATTTCTCTTTCAGATAGCTCATTGCTCGTGTACAGAAACGTAACTGATTTCTGTATGTTGACTTTGTATTCTGCAGCTTTCCTGAGTGTTTTGGTTTTAATGGTTTTTTGTGTGTGGATTCTTTATATTTTCTATATATAATATCATGTCATCTGCAAACAGACAATTATATATCTTCTTTTCCATTTTGGATACTTTTAATTTCTTTATCTTGCCTAATTTTTCTGGGTAGGCTTCCAATATTGTGTTGAAAAAAAGTGCTAAGAATGGGCATCCTTGTCTTGTTCCTGATCTTAAAAGAAAAACGTTTAATCTTTCAGTGTTGAATGATGTTAGCTATTGGCTTGTCATATGTGGCCTTTATTATATTGAGTTATATTCGTTCTTTACATAATCTTTTGAGAACTATTGTCATAAAGGGTGTTGAATTTTGTGAAATGCTTTTCCTGCATCTATTATGAGGATCATATGCTTTTTTATCCTTCATTCTATTTAAGAAGTATATCACACTTATTAACCTGGGTATATTGAACCAACATTGGATCCCCCGGGGATAAATCCCACTTGATTATAGCATATGATCTTCTTAATGTACTGTTGAATTTGGTTTGCTAGAGTTTTATTGAGATTTTTGAATCCATATTCATCGGAGATATTAGCCTGTGATTTTCTTTTCTTGAAGTGTCCTTATCTGACTTTGGTATCAGTGTAATGCTGGCCTAGTAAAATGAGTTTGGAAGTGTTCCCTCTTGAGTTTTTTGGAAGAATTTGAGGATTGTTTTCTTTAACTATTTGGTAGAAGTTACCAGTGAAACTGTCTGATCGTAGGCTCTTCTTTTTTGAGAGATTTTGGTTACTGCTTCAACTTCTTAGTCATGATTGGTCTGTTCACATTTTCCATTACTTCATGACTCAGTCTTGGTAGGCTGTGTATTTCTAGGAATTTATCCATTTCATCCAGGTTATCCAGTTTGTTTTCATTTAATTGCTCATAGCAGCCTTTTATGATAATTTGTGTTTTTGTGGTACCAGTCGTAATGTCTCCTGCTTCTTTTATAATTTTGCTTACCTGAGCCTTCTTTTTCTTTCTTGGTTAGTTTAGCTACACATTTATACATCTGTTTATATTTTTCAAAAAAAACTCCTACTTTCATTGATTTTTTTTCCTACTACGTTTCGAGTTTCTATTGCATTTATTTTTGCTCTAATCTGTATTACTTCCTACTGCTATCTTTGGGATTAGTTTGCTCTTTCTTTAATTCTTGTCATGTAAAGTTAAGTTGTGTATTTTCAGTCTTTTTTTTTACTTAAGAGAGAGAGAGAGCACAAGTCTGGAGAGGTGCAGAGGGAGGGAGAGAGACTCTTAACCAGACTCCATGCTCAGCACGAAGCCCGACTCAGTACTCGATCTCATGACCCTGGGATCGTGACCAATCAAGAGTTGGATGCTCTACTAACTAAGCCACTCAGGCATGCCTTTCTTTATTCTCTTTTTTTTTAATGTTTATTTTTGAGAGGGAGAGGGAGATGGAGAGAGAGTACATGCACACGTCAGCAGGGGAGGGGTAGAGAAAGAGGGAGACATAGAATCCCAAGCAGGCTGTACAGTGTCAGCATAGAGCCCACACAGGGTCTTAGACCCACCACACATGAGGTCATGACCTAGCTGAAATCAAGAGTCAAGCCCTTAACTCACTGAGCCACCCAGACACCTCGCCTTTCTTCATTCTTAATGTAGGCACACATTGCATAAACTACCCTCTTAGAACTGGTTTTGTTGCATCCCCAAAACTTTGGTATGTTGTGATTTTGTTTTTGACTCAAGATTCTTTCTGTCTTCCCTTTTGATTTCTTCTTTGCTCTCTTGGTTATTCAGACGACTGCTGTTTAATTTCTGCATATTTGTGAATTTTCCAGTTTTCCTCCTGTTATCAATTTCTAGTTCTTTACCATTGGAGTCAGAAAAAAAATAACTTGATTTATGATTTCAGTCTGCAGACAGGAATGTTTCCTGCCTGGTTCTTGTGCCAGCAGGACCGCTTGCAGTCAGCAGCTGGGAGTGACTGGAGCCCAGTTACAGGGCTCTTTCTGAATCCACAGAAGGACCAAGTTTGGCGGGCTTAGCTGCAGGGGCTCCTGGACAAGGCCAAGGTGGGCTGGAATCAGTGCAGAGGCCATTTCAAGTTCCACACCTGGGACTAGGCTGTGTCCCTGTCACCTGCAGCACAGGTGGGCATGACCTCTCCCAGATCCTTTGATATATGGTGCTAGTAATGGTACGATGGCCACGCAGGGCTATAGCCTGGCCCTCAGGGGTACAGGATTGTTATTGTTGCTTTTCTTTTAGCTGGCAGGTCACTGAACTGGACGCAAAATAGAAACTGCGTTGTTGTGAGCTAACTCACATGTCTGCTAAGTTCTTACAACATCCTACTACTGCTTTCTTGGCTTGGTCTCCTCTGCATCTCGCATGAGCTGGTTAATTTCGGCATGTTTCATTCAGCTCTTCAGAGGAAAGGAAGACATAGAAGGAAAAAGTGGTTTAAATGTGGACACTTCCTTCACTTAGAATAGTATGCAGGCATAACACATTGTGGTGTTTTCTGTTTTCTTACTAGTTTAACTTTCTGTATTTGAAACGTATAGCTTATATTACATACGGCAAACCTGGTTTGTTTGTTTGTTTGTTTTTTGCTGGTTGTTGTCAGCTCTGTGTGTTTTGGCAAATGCATAGGGCTTTATAACTACCACAACAATCAAGATTCAGAGGTTATATCACTTCCCCACAGACTCCCCTGTTTTACCCATTTGTATTCAAACTCCTCCTCTCTACCCCACCCCCTCTGTTCCTTGAGGTCCACATTCCCCTTTGGTGGAGCAGAATGAGAGAGCTTCTCATAACTTTTTGTGAGTGCCTGGTAAGCAGACATGAATTTACATTGTTTTTGTGTCCACACTAGGAGTTTCTAGTGCAAAATAAAACCCATGAAACTCACTGCCTATTTTTTTTTTTTTTTGTATTTTCAGTTCTCATTTCCTTCTCAAGTCTGCCTCCAACCATTTACTTTTGAGAATTCTCAGATAGTTGTTGAATGTATTATATCCAGGGTTTTTATTGCATTCATTGGGAAAAGCAGTGTGGACTCTGCTTTTACTCCACCATAACTGGCTAGATAGTTGAAGTCAGTCATTTTTCTAAACATTGTTTTATCACCTGAGTCAATGATCCACTTTTTCTTTATTTAAAAATTATTTTATTGAGACAATAATTGACCTATAATATTGTATTTGTTTCAGGTGTATAACATAATGATTCAATATTTATATGTATTGCAAAATGCTCACCACATTAATGAATTCACTTCTCAATTTTTTCTTTCCTCTTTTTTCCCTGTTTGCATCAGAATCTTTGTATGTTTTTATCATAGCACATTTGTTCCACAGTGTTACCTAAGAATTCCTATTTTTGATATTGATGTAAGTAAAACTATATTGCTTCCAAGTAGGGATTCACTTGCAATTAAACAAAATAGTTTATTAATTTCGGATTTAAGCTTATCAATTAAACAAGAGCTTGCTTCATTGGTTACCTTTGATGGTAGTCTCCTGATATTCTTGAAGTTTATACATCTATTTCTCTTAGTTTTAACGCCTGCATGTCAGAGCCTCTTTTGATGGTTTTTAAAATAATTTTTATTTATTGTTTAAAAACTACCATATTATATCTTGATGTCATTTGGTAACATACAGGGCTTTTATATAGCTAAGTCTTTAGAAATTGCTGTTCAGAATGCTGTGGTGTTCTCAATGTTGCAATGTCTTTTCAGACGTAGTAGTCATAGTATCTTAAAATATTCTCTATGTATTTACTGTTCCACTATGTGGGCATCCCTATGGGACTAAATCTTTAGCCACATAATCTAAAATGGTATGTAAGTAGCTGCCAATTGTTCTTTGCACATGAAAGTTATATTTTTTCCAGTGTCCTAAAAACAAACATAAATTAAGCAACCATTTACTTTCTAGAGTGCGGTATTCTGTTTCAAACTGTTTCTTGCTTTGATCATTAGGTATTCTTTATTTCAGGTATTTATTTTATTCATTAATTTAGTAAACCTTTATCGAGTGACACTAATGTAGCTCTGATTCTACTGACAGTGAGTGCATAGAAAATTATCTTTGCCTTTGGGTAATTAACAGTTTTGTAACGTATGGAAATTAAATTTAAGAGGCGCCTGGGTAACTCAGTCGGTTAACCATCCAACTTCGGCTCAAGTCATGATCTCACAGTTCATGCGTTTGAGCCCCACTTCAGGCTCTGCTGGTAGCTCAGAGCCTGGAGCCTGCTTAGGAATCTGTCACCCCCTCACTGTGCCCCTCCCCCACTCGTGCTGTGTCTCTTTCAGTCTCTCAAAAAATAAACGTTAAAAAATTAAATTTAATTTAAAAAAGAAATTTAAAACCCATAAGGAAGAGAATACACATTTTTCTCTAGTGGATGTGTAACATTTTCCAAGACAGATAACATGTTAGGCTACAAAACAAGTCTTAATAAATTTAAGAGGATTGAAATCATATCAAGCAGCTTTTCCACCCACAGTGGTATGAAACTTGGAATTAATTAGTTACATGAAGAAAACTGGAAGAGTCACAAATACATGGAAATTAAACAACATACTGCTGAACAACCAGTGGCTCAAAGAAGAAATCAAAAGAGAAATAAAAGAAATACTTTCAGACAAATGAACATGGAAGTGTGACATACCAAAATTTGGGGGATGTGACAAAAGCAATTCTAAAGGAGAGTTCATCGTGATAAATGCCTCCCTGAAGACATGAGACAAGTCTCAAACAACCTCACTTTACCTAATGGAACTAGAAAAAGAACAAACAAAACCAAAGTTAATAGAAGGAAGGAAGGGACAAAGATTAGAGCAGAAATAAATGAAATAGAGACTGAAAAGACAGTAGAAAAGATCAATGTTTCGAGCTGGTTCTTTAAAAAGATAACAAAATTGACAAACTTTTAGGCTCAGAAAGAAGAAAAAAGAGAGGACTCAAATAAGTAAAATAGGATATGAAAGAGATATTACAACTGATGCCACAGAAATATAAAGGATCCTAAGAAATTATTATAAATAGTTATATGCTAACAAATTGGACAACCTCAAAGAAATGGATGAATTCCTAGAAACACAACCTACCAAGACTGTCTCTTGGTGAAATGGAATATCTGAACATTCCAATTACTATTAAGGAGATTGAATCAGTAATCAAACACCCCCCAATAAACCACAGTCAGGGCCAGATGGCACCACTGGTGAAGTCTACCAGACATTCAAAGAATTAATGGCAGTCTTTCTCAAAGTCTTCCAAAAAGTAGAAGGGGAAGGAATTCTTCCAAACTCATTTTATAAGGCCAGAATTACCCTGATACCAAACCCAGACAAGGATGTCACAAGAAAACTCCAGGCCAACATCCCTGATAAGTATGGGTCAAAATCCTCAACAGAACATTAGCAAACCAGCTCAACAATACATAGAAAGGATCATGTACCACGATCAAGTGGGATTTCTTCCAGGGATGCAAGTATGGTTCAACAAATTGTGACACACCGTATTAACAGAGAGAAGGATAAAAATCATACGATCGTCTCAATAGATACAGATAAGGCATTTGACATAATTCAATATCCACTTCTGTAAAAAACTGTCAACAAAACACATAGAGAAGAACTGTACTTCAATATAATAAAGGTCATACATGACAAGCCCACAGCTAACATCATAGCCAACAATGAAAAGGGAGAAGTTTTTCCTCTAAGATCAGGAACAAGACAAGGATAGTTATTCACCACTTTTATTCAACATAATACTGGAACTCCTAGCCATAGTAGTCAGGCAAGAAAAATAAATAAAAGGTATCCAAATTGGAAAGGAAGAAGTAAAATTTCCACTATTTACACAGGGCACAATATTTATAGAAAACCCTAAAGACTCATGAAAAAACTATTAAAATTCATAAGCAAATTCAGTAAAGTTGTAAATCAACAAATTCAGTATGAATATAAAATTAAAAAACAAAAATCTGTTATTTTTCTGTAGGCTAATAATGAATTATCAAGAAGAAATTAAGAAAATCTCATTTACAATTGCATCAAAAGGACTAACAAATTTCTAGTAATAAATGTAACCAAGGAGATGAAACACCTGTATAGTGAAAACTACAGGACATTAAGGAAAGAAATTGAAGAAGACACAAATAAATGGAAAACTATTCTGTGCTCAGAGTTTAGAAGAACTTGTATTGTTAAAATGTTTACCCAAATCAGTCTACAGATTCAACTCAATTCCTCTCAAAATCCCAATGACCTTTTTAATAAAACTAGAACAAACAGTCCTAAAATTTATATGGAACCACAAAGGACCTCGAATAGCCAAAGCAGTCGTAATAAAGAAGAACAAAACCTGAGACATCACACTCTTATTTCAACCCATGTTAAAAAGCTATAGTAAACAAAACAGTATGGTATTGGAATAAAAACAGACACATAGATCAATGGAATGGAATAGAGATCCCAAAAATAAGCCCATGCATATGTAGTCGTTTAGTTTTCAACAAAGTATTTCAACATGAATATACAATGGGAAACAATAGTCTATTCTAAATGGTGTTGGGATAATTGGACTGTCACATGCAAAAGAATGAAACTGAACCACTCTCTTACACCATAAACAAAAATGAACTCAAAATGGATTGAAAGACCCGAACATAGCACCTGAAACCATATAACTCCTAGAAGAAAACATAGGTAGTAATCTTCTTGACATAGGTCTTTGTGATGATGTTTGGAATCTGACACCAAAAGCTAAAGCAAAACTAAAGAAGTGGGACTACATGAAACTATATGAAGCTTCCACACAGCAGAGGGAACCATCAACAAAATGAAAAGGCATCCTACTGAATGGGAGAAAATATTTGGAAATCATATATTTGACAAAGGATTGATACCCAAAATATATTAAGAATTCAGATAGTTCAAAAGGAAAAAACAATTTGATTAAAAGATAAGCAGAAGATCTGAAAAGACATTTCCAAAGAAGACATGCCAACAGGTACATGAAAAGGTGTTCTACATTACTACTCATCACGAACATACAGATCAAACCACAATCAGACATTCATACCTGCTAGAATGGCTGTTATCAGAAAGACAAGAAATAACAGGTGTTGTGAAGGAAATGGAAAAAGGGAACTCTTGTGCAGTCTCAGCGGGATTACAGATTGGTACAGCGACTGTGGAAAACTGTGGAAATTTCTCAAAAAAAAAAAAACAAACCCTAAAACTAAAACTACCATATGCTCCAGCAATTCTACCTCTTGGTGTCATCATAAGAAAAGAAAACACTAACTCAAAAGATGTATGTGTCCCATGTTCATTTGCAGCACTATTTACAATAGCCGAGGTATGGAATAACCTAAGTGTCCATCGATGGGTACATGGACAAAGAAATTGTGATGTATATACACAATGGAGTATTACTCAGCCATATAAAAGAATGAAATCTTGTTAATTGTGACTGTATGGGTGGACCTAGAGGGTATTATGCTAGGTGAAGTAAGTCAGACAAAGACACATACCATATGATCTCTCGTGTATATAGAATCCAAAACCAAAAACAAAAATATAAATGCAAGCTCATAGATACAGAGAAACAGGATGGTGGGGAGAGCACAGATGGGGAGAAACTGGAATGCTCTTTTATTTTTGTTTGTAGTTCGAATAAATTGAGAAAAATATTATGATAGCTGGTAATGCTAACACGCACAGAGAGTGATGGGGGTTTTGACAAGCAGTATCCAGCTTGAAGTTCTCCATGTATTTGTCTACGTAGAAATATATGTTAAATATTGTACAGGATTCAGCATATATTTATCATATTGAGGAAAGTCAGCCTCAGACTAGGTGTCGTAAACTGTTACCCAGATGCATAGAGGTAGCATAGGAGCATGTTTTATTTCACCTGGACTATATTTTTAAAGACGTGAAGGTAATTGCCCACATTTCAAAGTTAGACTTCTTTTACATACCAACCGGATTTCTGGCTTCTCATGAAACACTGAAATTGATACGTTACACAGCGTATGCCTTGAAGTCAGCATGGAAGTCTCTGCTCTACTGAGAGCTGTTTCCACCTGGAGATTCTGCACAGGCTGGTTTTCACCAGACCAGCTTCATTGACTTAACCGGGAAAGTATTCAGTATGGAGGGAGTTATGCAGCATAGTGTACCCATATTTCTCATATTCCTCCCCAATTCTGGTTTTCAAGAACTCTAATTTTAGAAGAAAATTAGGTCATTTTTACAGAAATTTTAGTTTCTCTCCAAAGCTGTGGGAACAGTTGTTAAGTATGTCACAGAAATTCATAGACAAAGATAATAAAGCAGGTTGTTTCTTAGGCAGTTTACTTTTTTTTTTTTTTAACCCACGTAACTTGGCTCTGGTAATGGAAGAGTGATCTATCAAAGGTCATGCAAAAATTTTGGAAGCAACAGGAAGCATTTAGATTCTTGCTCCTGCCCGTTTAGAAGAGAAGGAGAGGATTCTATTATCACAACTCTGTTGTGCTGTGTCTCCTGTCAGAAAGCACCTTGAACTACTAGGACAATGAGCTAGGACTGCAGCAGTTAAATTATTCTTTTTTCTGCAACTGAAATTGAGAACTTAGTAAAACTTAATCTAAAACTTAAAGGGCAAGAAAACTGTGGAAGTTCAATATCATTGCCGGTATCCCATGACATTTTTTAGTGTCTCTTCTGAACTCTTACACATAAAAGAGTAGGTACACAGCTGACATCTGTTCAGCCTATCTAACAATTCTCCAGTTACACCAGTATTCTAAGTCATGACAAGGGCTTAAAAATCCAGATTCTCCTTAAGCATAGAGTCAGTGTCAGTTGTCGAGGTGTCTAATAATTTTTCGCAAAACATAAGAAAGTTCAGAATATTCGTCCATACTCTCCAAAGGATTCTTTTTAGGAGGGCTAGGGTGCAGCTGAAGAGTTTGTATTTTTAATAAGCACCCAAGACACTGGATGTTGTATGGAAGCCAATTTGACAATAAATTATATTTAAAAAAAATAAATAAATGAAACAAAATCCCTGAAGAAAAACAAATAAATAAGCACCTAAGATCTTTGTAATGCAAGTAGTTCAAGAACCAGATTTGAGAAACCAGTCTATATAGGCTGGTGGTTTGTAACTGGGTCTGGGCGACAAAATTGCCAGTGTTTCTTAAAGAGTAAAAACATGATCTGAACTAATTTTAGAGAACTTTTAGGTGGACAAGATGAGGCTACTCCCTAAAACTGTTAGGTAACAATACCTAAGTTTGGCTGTAGCTTAATGAATTTGTTTTTTCTTTCTAAGTGTTTATCTTTTCCTTTAAAACAGATCTCCTTAAGATACCATAAAATTGTTTCAATAAAGCTAATGTTACTCAAAGCATGCGTGTGTGTGCTTACCTAATTTTGCTGGATCTTGTTTATTAAAGTCAGTAAAATCATTCAAGGAACAAGTTTGATGAATAGGGTGGTTGACTATATCACCTGTCCCAAGGCATTTAGCAGTAGTTCTCAATTTGAAGTTCACACGAAAGCCATCTTCCTGGCTTTAAAAACAACAACAACAATACCCACAACTACCAGACCCTACTCCATATGTGCTTAATAAAAAATTCTGGGGGTGCGGTGCCTTGGTGACTCAGTTGTTTAAGCATCCGACTCATGATCTCAGCTCAGGTTAGGAACTCAGTTTGTGAGTTTAAGCCCCAAATTGGGCTCCGTGCTGATGGTGTGGAGGCTGCTTGGGATTCAGTCTCTCCTTCTCTCTACCCCTCCCCTACGTGTGCACTCACTCTCTTGCTCTCTCTCTCTCTCTCTCTCAAAATAAATAAAACTTAAAAAAAATTCTAGGACTGAGTACCCCTAAAAAAAAAAAAGCACTCCAGCTGACTCTGATGAGCAGCTCTGGGTCTGAGACACTATATTTTAATTTATTTTTTTAATTAATTTATTTTTAAGTTAGGTAACATACAGTGTAATCTTGGATTCAGGAGTAGAACCTAGTGATTCATCTCTTACATGTGACACCCAGTGCTTATCCTGAAAAGTGCCCTGCTTAATGCCCGTCACCCATTTAACCCACCCCACCCACCCCCTCCAGCAACCCTCAGTTTGCTCCCTGTATTTAAGAGTCTCTTATGATTTGCCTCCCTCTCTGTTTTTATCTTATTTTTCCTTCCCTTCCCCTATGTTCATCTGTTGAGTTTCTCAAATTCCACACATGGGTGAAATCATAAAGTATCTGTCTTTCTCTGATGATTTATGTCACTTAACATAATACCCTCCGGTTCCATCCATGTTGTTGTAAATGGCAAGATTTCATTCTTTTTCATCACCTAGCAGTATTCTACATCTTCTTTATCCATTCATCATTTGATGAATATCTGGGCTCTTTCCATAATTTGGCTATTGATTATAGCGCTGCTATAAACATTAGAGTGCATGTGCCCCATGAGCCACTGTATTTTAAAGTACAGTAAAATCTTGGATTGGAAGTAACTTGTTTTGCAAATATTTGGCAAAATGAGCAAACATTTCTAATAAATTTTAACTTGATAAACAAGCAATGTCTTAAAATAGTGGTTGGTACATGATGCTGAATGTCACATGATCAGAACTGAGCCAATGGTTCTTTCTCTCTCTCTCTCTCTCTCTCTCTCTCTCTGTCTCTCTGTCTCTCTGTCTCTCTCTCTGGGATTGTGGGTGATCATCTGGCATGCTCGGATGCTCAGTCTTAGGCCACAGTGTTAGGCAGAAATCAGTGATTTTTCAGAACGTTGGTAGGTGCCCACAACTGGCACTAGGGTATGTTTTGTCACTTTAAAGCACCTATGGACAGTCCTTTGCTTCTCCTTAGGAATGCTTTGCTTCATTGTACGTTAGGCTGCCTGCAGATATAGACCCTTCCCTCTGCTGCCTTATTGCCAGTTACAGTCAATTCAATACCTGACAAGAGTTTTTTAATAAAATACTGTAGTCAACATCCGAGCATATACAATGGCCCCCATGCAGAAGAAGATTCCATTGAGCCAATAGACAGCAGTGATTCCATTAGTGATAGTGAAAGATCTCCTACACAGTAACCTTCCTCTCTCTTATCTCCTCACACCCGCCAGGAAGGTTTTCAAAGGTAAGTGCAGGTCTATTTGTTTATTTTTCTTTATATTTGGTATTTTCTTGATTATTTTGTATCATATTACAGTATTGTAATCATTTTTATATGAATATTTTTGGGTTGCGGAAGGAATCATCTGAGTTTCCATTATTTCTTACTGGGAAATTCACTTTGATATACAAGTGCTTTGGATCACAACATGTTTCCGAAATGAATTATGCTCACAAATCAAGGTTTTACTGTATCTGTGTATGAGTTGACCTCTTTTACAGAGCTCCTTAAAGATGTATCTTGTAGACCTATGCCTCTTACTGTTTAAAAATGGTTGGTGAAAATTAAATGGAGTAATACTGACTTTGTATTTAACAAGTGATTGTAATAGTTTATATGAATAACACATACACATCTACATACATAATGCCATTTTCTTCATTTTAGAGGCATTTAGAAATAATAGAGGGGCACCTGAGTGGCTCAGTCAGTTGGGCGTCCAGCTTTGGCTCAGGTCATGATCTTACCGTTCATGGGTTCGAGCCCTGTGTTGGGCTGTGTGATGACAGCTCAGAGCCTGGAGCCTGCTTCACATTCTGTGTCTCCCTCTCTCTCTCTGCCCCTCCCCTCAGGTTCTGTCTCTCTCTGTCTCAAAAATAAATAAACATTAAAAAATAATTAAAAAAGGAAATAATAGAGGGCAATTATGGATATAAATACAATTTTAATAATCAAGTTTATACTTGTATAGTAATATTGCAATCAGAAGGATTATTCATGTAATCCATCGTTTAATCTCTGTGGACCATATATCCACTTCAAAATATTGACAGCTGCTCCCAAGAGACATTGCTTGTTTCAGTTAGGAGTTTCTGAAACCCATCTTGGATCTGTTTATATTTTCAGCGTTTTACCTTGTGCAAGGTTACAAGTTACACAAGGTTGATTCCTAGTGTATTTTGTACTACCCCTTCTGTCCTAAAGGATTTCTTTTTTTTTTTTTTTTAAGTTTTTTTTTCAACGTTTATTTATTTTTGGGACAGAGAGAGACAGAGCATGAACGGGAGAGGGTCAGAGAGAGAGGGAGACTCAGAATCGGAAACAGGCTCCAGGCTCTGAGCCATCAGCCCAGAGCCTGACGCGGGGCTCGAACTCACGGACCGCGAGATCATGACCTGGCTGAAGTCGGACGCTTAACCGACTGCGCCACCCAGGCGCCCCCTAAAGGATTTCTTAAAATGTCAGCTTGCATGCCTTCCTAGGCCACACAGAATTTTGTTTTTCTCTTTTCTCTTGTGGACTATTTTGAGATAGCTTCTCTTGGCATAAGGATATCAGGACTGAATATAGGGCCTTAAAGCAGATCACCTGTGTTTCTGACAAGTTTTATGTGGTATACTTTGATTCTTCTTTTAAATGCCCTTCTTGTTCAGTCAATGCAGAGTTTTGTTGAACATCCTGTGTTCAGATGGACACTAGCACTAATAATGACAGTTTGGGGATCATTTTGGCGGCCGCTATATATTGTTTCATTTGGGAAATGCCACAGTAAGATTGCCACAGTTCGGAAGTGTCTCCTTAAATCTCTTCTTTCGTTGCCAGTTTCTTTGACCTGTTTTCTTGTCTGAGACCTTTACTGTCTCATCCTCTCCCTGATTCTTACTCAGTGGTGTTTTAGCCAGACCCACCCTGCGGTCTATATGATTTCCTCCACTCCGTTCCACTTGTTTGCTTGTATATGGCTTAGGCCCCACTTGGTAGTTCCTCACTGGAGCCCTGCGGAAGGATTATAGGATACGTTAAAGAACGAAAATATATAGTTTAAAATCTGTATATGGCTTTTGGTTTTATTAAAGAACAAGTTAGAATATTGAAACCATAGGGTTTCGAAGTTGAATTACACTTCAGAAATTATTTTAAGCTTATTTTAAGTTGTGTAGGTTTGAACCAAATGAAATCTCCCATTTTTACAGATCATGAATGGTTGAATCCTGGCAATTTTATATGATTCAGTCCAGTACAGTTGAGAAATTGTCATTAGAGAGAGGGTCTTCGAAAGTCTTAATTTCCTTATTTTGTAAAATGACAGTGCTAATATTTACAGTGGTTTTAGAGGGCCATAAAAATGAGATTGAAACGTATGTAAAGACTTAGTGAGTGAAGTTCCTGGGGCATAGCATCCTTTCTCTAAGTTACAGTAATGCTGGTACTAAGTGGTGCCTATTGTGATTAATCCTGATAAGATTTAATAGGACTATTTACTGGCTTGATTTAGATTGGAAAGTGAATTGAAACACCCTTTCACATTTGCCAGAGACGTGCCAGCCTTTTCATGTCCTCACCTTCCCTCTCCCCCAACTCCCCGGGTTGAACTGCATTCTCCTATCTGAAGTAGGTAGAGATTTGTGCCAACCTGAGATTGTGTGATGAGTTGCTCTTAAATGATGATCTTTCAACATCAGAACTGTGATAGCTTGCGATGGCCGTACAGCCACGTCCAGTTTTCTATTCATTCAGGGTTAATCATCAGAAGAATCTCTTCATTTCATGCTTAGAATGTAGTTACCCATCATTCCACTTCAAAATCCTACTGGATTTTCCCTGTGTTAATCTACGGGCAGTTCGTAAACTAGTCAATCTGTTGTACAGTTTTCACATCAGAAACAGTACAGGGTTGGCCAAATAATCTTTAATATGAAAATTGATAAGTTTATGTGTGTGAAGAGTGATTGCTTAAATCTCTCCCATGGATTAGCATGGCTGAGTCATTCATCTCCACCCCACCCGTACACCTGCCTTCTTACTTCTAATGCTTTTTAATTTGGCATTTTATCTCCCTGGTAGAAGGAGCTCATGTAAAGCCTTGTTCAAGCCTCGTCTCCACTTCTGTGAGGCTGTCACTTATGCCACCTCAGTAATGGTTTCTGAGTATGTTTTACAGAAGACAGACACACAAGCCAAGAAACAGACTCATAACTATAGAGAACGAACTGATGGCTATGGGAGGGGAGGTGAGTAGGTGGGTGGGTGAAACAGGTGATGGGGGTTAAGGAAGCCACTTGTGCTGAGCCCTGGGTGTTGTACGGAAGTGTTGAATCACTGTATTGTACACCTGAAACTAATATTACACGGTCTGTGAACTGACCGGAATTTAAATGAACACTTAAAAAAAATAAAATAGTGATCCAGTTTCCTGCGCAGAATTTCAATTGTAAGGGGTTATCAAAATAGGACAAACCAATATAATTTGTGATTACATAAAATAAAGGAAGTAGAGGTACCACGGGGACCTAATGAATCACAGAATGGAAACAGTCTTCTAGCTAGCTAAACATTCAGACTTTGCGCTAAGTCAAAGCATGTATGTGTAATGCAGCAAACTGGAACACACTCTGTGTTTACGTGAATGGGATAAAAGGATTTCACAAATAACCATCTGGGGGAAAAAAATCTCAGCCTATTTTGTCTGTTCCTACTGTGGAGTAAATCAAGCACCACATATTGATTATAAATAGATTGAAAACGCACCTGCTTTGTGGAAAACACCAGTGCATAAATACACACATTACAGAATAAGATACAGAACATTCATTATGTGTCACTAAAAAGCGATTACTTTTGGGGCGCCTGGGTGGCTCAGTCGGTTAAGCGTCCGACTTCGGCTCAGGTCAGGATCTCGCAGTCCGTGAGTTCGAGCCCCACGTCAGGCTCTGGGCTGATGGCTCAGAGCCTGGAGCCTGTTTCCGATTCTGTGTCTCCCTCTCTCTCTGCCCCTTCCCCGTTCATGCTCTGTCTCTCTCTGTCTCAAAAATAAATAAAACGTTAAAAAAAAATTTTTAAAAAAAAGCGATTACTTTTTTTGACTTTTGCTTAGAACTTCCTTACGAATCTCTTTGGAAAATTTATTAATTGTTTGCAACAGCATTTGTGTCTTAATGGATTGATCTTAAGAGTTTCTACTTAGTCTTACTTCTTTCTCATGTATTACTGCTTCATGCCTCAAGAAATACTATTTTTATCTCCCTTTTGAAAAATAGTAAGTTTGTATTGCAGTGACAGATACTTAATTTTTAATCTGTGACACAAAATGGACATATTCCAAGCAGAATGCCTCTTCAGCTACATTTTCCCCACGAAGGGCCCTGGGTATTTTGCTACAGCCATAACCTAAAGGGCCAACCAGGAAGGAATTTCCAAGCCTTTCCCCTCTCTTAGCATGTCTTTTTCATTCATTCATTCATTCATTCATTCATTCATTTATCCTGCTGTACTGCATCCCATTCACAGTCAATTATTCAACTTTTCTAGGTAAGAGAGTCTCAGAGTATAAAGTGTTTACAGTTCCAGGAAGTTACAAGTAGTGTCTCATGTTCCTTGGTTTTCCTAGCATGGGTAAAAAAAACACTAACTTCCCACCTTTCCACGTGTGTCAGGGCTTTTCCTTTAGGGGTCTTCATTTCCTTCCTGTTGGTCTGCTAGAATGCCGTCACTTGACTTAAGCTAAGCTCCACTAGCTTCTTGGATCCTGTGCCAAGCTTGGATTTCTGACCTGTGCTGAAATTTCAACCAGAGCCGAAGCTTCTTATAAATGCTTCATGCACGCTTTCCAAGAATGTCAGATTTACCAAAGAGATGCAAACCTTTCATAAAATTCCCACTCTCTGGATTCAGTTACATCACTGAATTAAAATAGGGAGAGATTTGTGTCAATTGGAAATTGTATGGCTGAACTGATACTATAATGCCATCAGTAACATTCTTTTCATAATATTTTGAGTGAAATTTAAAAACTATCATGATCTCTGATGACTGTATAACTACTTTTATTTCTCTGTTCACTCAAAGTTAAATGTCAAGACAATCTGTTTTATTACAGAATGTAATCATCTACCACTCCATTTGAAAATCATATTGGAAGGGCTCCTGGGTAGTCAGTTGGTTAAGCGTCTGAATCTTGATTTCAGCTCAGGTTATGATCTCACAGTTTGTGGGTTCGAGCTCTGCATCGGGCTCTCTACTCACACTTTGCAGAACCTGCTTGGGATTCTCTGCCCCTCCCCTGCTTGTTCTTGCTCTCTCTCTCTCTCTCTCTCTCTCTCTCTCAAAATAAATAAATGAACTGTGAAAAAATGAAAATCATACTGGATTTCCACTATATGACTCTTGTCAGGCAAGTACAAGGCCAGTCTGTTGAATTATGTTTTCATATGCAAATCTGTTTTGAGCTTTTCTAATAGTCTCTAATTATGAAAATCAATAAAAAATAAACATATGCTTAAAGAGGGATTGTCCACTCTCCTATCTGGATTAGAGGTGTTAGGTTCTTCCTCCCTTTCTCTCTGTTCTTACCTTTAATGCCTTTTAATTTGGCAAATGTCTCCCAAGTACTCAGTCATCGAATTTTGTCTTCCCTATATCTGATTCAAGTGATTTTTTTGAGAGAGAGAGAGAGAGAGAGAGAGAGAGAGAGAGAGAGAGAATGTGCACATGCGCACAAGCTCGGGAGGGGCAGAGGGAGAGGGAGAGAGAATCTTAAGCAGGCTCCACATCCAGTGGAGCCCTGCGCAAGGCTTGATCCCACAATGCTGGGATCGTAACCTGAGCCACCATCAAGAGTGGGATGCTTAACCACCTAAGCCACCCAGGTGCCCCTGAATCAAGTGATTGTTTTTAAACCCCTGTTCTCCAGTACCATTTTCTAAGATCTCTGGCACTCTGTTATGTGTACATAACTCTGTATCTTCTTTCCCCAGTGTTGCTGTTACTCTTGATTCACGTGCAGATTACACAGAAAAAAAAAGATAGTAAATGTCTACTATGTGCCATTCTCCTAACGATTATATACATATTATTTTATTGTCTGTATATGGACCATTTTTCAAGTTAAAAAAATAACTATTATTTCAGTGTAGCTTTGTAACTTACAAAAATTTAACCCAGTTTAACATTGCTTTGTTTTACATAGGTATAATATACATATATGTTAGACTATATATATATATATATATATATATATATATATATATATATATGACTATATATATGACATACACAATTAGAAGCTTTTATTTCTCAGATCTCAGTATATATTATTCTGGACTTGAGGAATATATAACAAATCAGTCTCTGTAAAAATATTTGTTGGGCATCTGGGTGGCTCAGTCAGTTAAGTATCCGACTTCGGCTCAAGTCCTGATATCACAATTCGCAAGTTCCAGCCCTGCGTCAGGCTCTGGGCTCACAGCTCAGAGCCTGGAGCCTGCTTCCGAATCTGTGTCTCCCACTCCCTGCTCATGCTCTTTCTCCCTCTCTCTCTCAAAAAAAAAAAAAAAAAAAAAAATTAACAACAATATTTGTTAGCCTTCAGGTGTCTACATCTACCCTGTTTTCTTAGGAGTATTATTTTACTAATTGTGATAGGAAACATTTGTTCATGCTGAGGATTTCAAATACTTCTAGTCATTTTCCTATCATTGAATTTATAAGTCACATTCTTAATGTATTAACTATCCCTAGATCCTTCTCTAGAGTAAGTTATTTTGAACTTCTAAGGGATGTATATAATCTGAAATTCAACTGATACTATTTATATTTGAAGCAATGATATAAAATTTACCTCAAATTTTTAAAGTGAATGAAAAGAGAAGTCAGTTCCCTTAAATAAATGCGTCCATTAGAAAAGGCTTAAGAAAACATCTTAAGAACGCTTTGAGACTAATTTTTAAAATGTTTTATCAGTAAGATGTTACTGACTTTGCATTTTTAATCCAGCTAAGAATCTGGCAGTAAGCAATAAAAAGCAGTAGATAGTATAAAACACATGCTCAGTATTCAAAGTCCTTAATCTCAAAGTTTGTGTATCTGTTTTTCTTTTGTGCAATAGACTAGAAGAGGCAGATCAGTGAGGACCGAGGCAGTTACAAAGGCAGGCACTGATAAGCATCAAGGAGTTGTAAGAGTGTGGAAGCCAAGAGAAAATAATTGCTTATAAAAACGTAAACATACAAAATTATAGGTATCTAGTTGGTCTAAGAGTAAAATTTGGAAAGTATGCTGCAGAAAGTGTATATTGTAATATCTAAAGTCTCCTAATAAAATTCTTTGGTCCTGGAGAGCATCAATCTTCTCTATAACAATGTATGATGATTGATATTCACAGCGGAGGTTTAAAACCCTTAGAAAAGTTGTTACATTCAGGGTACTCTTTCGGAGATGAAGACAGTGTGTGATTCACTTAGATGTCTCTCAGTAATAAATTTTAATCTTTTTTAAATGTATATACTGTGTATACAATATAGCATACTATATAAAAAACTAAAAACTTTCCCCCAAAAACTTTATGTCAAGTTTGCCCCCTTGATTGGGCAAATGTCCGTAAGAAAACAAAAATATTTCATTTTCTAACTTTGAATCTATGAACACTGACAGAATGAGCATCTCTAATAGCAATCATCTTACTTCATATTTATAATAAATCTAGAGAGTTAGAAGATACTGTCTTCATTTTATAGGCTTGGAAACTAAAGAACAGAAAGACTAAGCAACTTTCACAAAGTCGCATACCTTATAAGTAGTAGATGTGGAATGTAAGTAATTTCTTCTCTAGAGAGTTTAGGGAATCTTTAGGATAATGAAAGAAAGTACTGATTCATTTATGGATATGAATGGGTACTTGTCTGACTGAACTTACTCTGTATCTCTAAGGTCCTTCCTAATTTTGAGTATTCTGTGCTTTTCTGAGGTGAAGAGTATTGTTTTCAGAATAGGATTTATATTTTATAAAGGGTCTGTGAACAAAAAGAGATATTTGAAAAAGAGAAGCTCCAAGAAAGGTAAGCAGAATCTTTTTTGGGGTGAAATATAAAAATTCAGTGTCAACTTTCTGATAAGGACTTAGTCACGCTTCAAGTTTATAAAGAGAAAACATTCTTCAGTGTGAGAAATGGTCTTAACAGCCCGCAAAACATTTTAGGCATAATTAGTAATTTTCTAAAATTAAAAAGGCATCATTTGCTAGATCTCTGGACAAAGGTAATTAAGTGTAAAAGAAAGGTTTAAGCATACTTCAAATCAAGATCTATAAAACATGAACTTTTCTAGAAAATTACCATATAGCTGCTTGCGTTGGGTGGTAATAGGCTTCAAGAAGGAAAGTTCTAGGAAAGCCTCTTTCATTGAGGACTGAAGTTGCTCCTTGAAATTTCCCCTCGAAGTCTGATTTGTTAAGATCACTAGACTTCAAATAAGGTTTGATGGTAATAAGAAAATTAAAAGACTTCCTAATATCCCTATCAAATTTCTTGTGGTCCACATATACTAAAAAGACTAGTAATTTTATTCAGTCTCTTCTTGTATTAACTTTTACTCCCCTCATAACGCCTCAGCTTTATTCTGTACAATCATATTGTCTGTGACAGGGTGAAAAAAAATCAAATCCTTTTTTTCCTACATAGGCAAGTGTTGAATTTCATTGATAAGAATAAGATTGCTATGGGTGATTTATGTTTACTAGGAACTTATACTTTTTTTTTGTTTATTTTTCCAATTAAAAGCAAAAGTATTAATTCTTTTTTCCAGAAGAAGTTTGGCATTTTCTAACATGCGGAGTATAAAATGAAGCCACTGCATTTTCATATAAATCAGAGATCAGGTGGTGTTATAGTTCATATTTTCAAATGTCTCTCTTGCAGAAATAAAATACTGGAAATAGAGGGGGGTTTTCCTACCATATCTAATTTATTTGTTCTCTTTTTATGCTAGTTAGGAAATGAAAGTTTCTTGTAAGCAAGAAAGAAGTTATTTATCTATGTCAGTATTAAAGACTGAATGGCTAGTCTCCAAAAGAGGGAATGATAATTAATAAATTATCCTTTTACTTACACTTGAGTCCCAAAACCAATTGTTTCTGCTTTAACTAAATCTTTATGCTTGGATAATAAGCCACTTAGTAACCATTAATTACTAAAACTGTGTTTAGATTTCAGAATGGATTTGAATGATGTTGTCAGGAGTAGAATTCTGATTTTTAAACATCAGATAAATTACACAGAGTTTGCATTTTATGCCAAGAAACCAAATTTAGGCGTTGGTCTATATGAAACCACCTCTGATCAAGCCATGTGGATTTTCAATTGGAGTCTAAACAACCTTTCCTAAATTTATACTAAAGAAAGGGATGAAAAAGAAGCTCTGGACTGGATTTTCAAGGTCATTGAATTTCTAGCTGAGAAATTAAATGCTATTCTGTAAATTGCTGAGGGACAGGTTCAGAAAGTGGCAACTTGGGAAAGTGTGCAGAATAACCTGGCTATTGTGTATAAGATAGTGAAAGACTCAAGATGCCATGCTGTAAAGATTTTTAGAGAAGAGATATTGAAATATTTAGGCAAGAGATATTATCAGCTCTAAGTTGGATGGTAGTAAGTTCAGAACTGTATTTGGTATGTTTAACCAGTAGTCCATTGTAGGTATAAATTAAATCCTGTATCAGCAAGAATTATTAAATTCAAAATGATAACAGCAATCATATCCACCATGGCAGCTACCAGTATTTATCTGAGTGCAAAACTGATAGAAGTACTAAGTTGTTATCAGTATATTTAGATATACCAATTTGGCATATTCTCACTGACTAATCATTACTCTAAATGTGACTTTCCTGGTTACTTTTGCAAAACCCACGAGAGCTTTTAGGAAGGGCTGGTAGAGGTAGAAGGTTTTTGCAGACAGCATCCTTGGGTTTGAATCCCGGCTTCACAACCTGCCAGTTAGGCAACCTTGAGCATATTTCTTAATCTTGCTCAGTCTTGGTTTACTCGTGTGTAGGAATTTACCCACCTCATAGGCATTATATAAGATAATGTATATAAATGACCTAGCTCTGATCCACACTATTTGTCAAGGAAAACATGATTTGATTAATAATAGCCAAAATTTTTAAGCATTAATCTATACATTTGGGGTAACACAATGTCAAAGGCAAAGACACGGAAGAGCCAGAAGGAAAGCTTGAAGAGACATACGCTGTATGTATTTCTGGGACCACTTTCCTGCCTTTGAACGCCACATCATGTACAGTGCGATCTCAGTTTCTTTTCTCTCTACTTCTCATTCCTGATATGCTTGCATATTGTAACATTAATACATATTAGTTATTACACGTGACTTTCCCTCTTCCTTCCTTGTCTGTCACCATCTGACTTTATGTCCCTGAGAGGGAAGCTACACAGAGTGGACTAAACTGCCAGTGTTACATTGCCTCAGCCCTCAAGATTGGAAAGCTTTTCCACAAACTTCGTACTTTCTCATTTTATGACTAGAATTCAAACAGAACTCAGCTATCAGCGAAACAAGAGCACAGCATTAACCAAAACCATTTATTTCTCTCCAGCAAACCCTTCAATGTTTTCCTAAATGAATTTTGAGTCACAACATTTTGTATTTTAGTGGTGACCACTATATTTAATTTTGTTCCATTTCCACAAATGAATGACTTCCAGAGTATCGTATGAAAAATTTCCCAACGTGCTTGAAAAACATACGGAAAGATGAAATACGTAGATAATGAGGTGGAGTGGGAGAGATGGAACATAGAATCAGACACGTGGGTAGGTGAGAGAGTTCAGTGGGTAGAAGAGAGTTCAAGCCCCCAAAATGACGGCTGTGCCAAAATGAGTACAGATGTATTAAGTTATTATTATTGGGCCTAAATTAGGTATTTACTGTGAATGCGCTTTGCAAAATATGAGGAACTGTTTTGATGTTAACGTTTCCTTTTATTATTGCTGGTAATTATCTTTTCAAAACCTATTTAGAAGTCTTTACCTTGAAGAGTCTATACAGAAAGCTTTTTATCTTAAGTAGTGATATAGTTAAAAGATACTACTTTTAGTAAGTTTTTGCATTCATAACCTCTAGGTGCCAGAATTTTAGGGAGAGTCAGTCATCCTTCCCAAGTTCATGTATTCTTTTGTGAATTGACCCTTTAAGCATTTTAATTTCTAATCCCTTCACACTTCTTATTCCTGTTCAGGGCAAAACTGAAAGTTCAGTATCCTTTATTAATCATCCAGCATTATTATTTTGAAAAATAATTCTTTTCAACCAACTAGAAATATGCAACCTAATACTTCCAGACTTATACATGTACTTCCCACCATTCTTCAAAATGTCTATTCTTAAAAGTAAATTTCTTTGCTGTGTTTTATGTAGCCGAAGTTAGAAAAGACTTGTAACTTCTAATAATCAGCTTAATCTGATTTAAAACTCTTGATGGTTTTGGAACAAGAATTTTTGTTTGAAAGAAAGATTGGCCTGTTAACTGAATTATGCAATTATAAGTAAATGTGGTCACAGCTGCTTTTGATTTCTTTGTTATACACCTGATTGGAAACAAGTTTTTAAAAATATTTTTCCATTTCTTACACTGACACCTAGTGTTCACTATTCCTGATATTTTAAATATTGAAATTTAGTTATTAATAGCTATGGAACCAAAATTTCATTAAACTTTTTTTTTTTAGCAGTGCACCTGTTCACAGACCAATTACTCCTGTTTTCAACACCAAGTAAGAATACTTTTTCTAGTTACATAATAACACCATTATGAATCACACTGCTAAGGCTATTTTGAACACAGCAAAACTCAAAGAAGCATAGAGTTTTAGAGATGGAAGGAACCTGAGGGAGTTTTTAAAACCAAGAATCTTAAAATCCCAGTGCTTTATTATGTATGTACATAGTTTCTTCAAGTCACAAGTCTAAGTAGATGATTTTGTTTATGTGAGCTTGGCTCCTTGTGATAGAGGGCACAAGTCACGTTTAGTCACGTAAGCACTGAAGATTTGATCTTACTAGTTGACTGGGAATGAAGCAAGATTGAATTGTTTCTAATTTTTTTGTTATTGACGTATAATTCACATAAGGCACTATATTAGTTTCAGGTATATAACATAGTGATTTGATATTTGTATATACTGCAAAATGATTACCTCAGTAAGTCTAGTTAACATCCATCACCATACATAATTACAATTTATTTTTCATGTGATGAGGACTTTTAAGTCTCTCTTACCAACTTTCAAATATGCAATACAGTATTTTTAACTATAATCACCATGCTGAGAGTCTCTAGTTTTTGAAATGGGTGCCATTATGATATTATATGTTTAATATTTCTTGTGAATTCATAAGGATAATTTAAGTGTGCCAATATTTCTAGTAATAAAGTTTAAAGATCTAGGTTAAGAATCAGATTATCTGCAATTAAGTGAAAATGTGTATATAAGTTGGAGAAAATTTATTTGTGAACAGTTGTTAAACCAGAAATCCAGGTGGCCAGTGAACAGAATGAGATAGATTCAGTTTCCATTGTTTGCATCTTTCATTAAAGTGGGGAGAGATATTAGTAAGATGAAAATTTTTAACCAAGATAGAACATTTGAGTATTTACAAAATCAATAACAAAGACTAATTTCCAAGTCATTTCAAATAAAATGCTGCAAACCCCAGAGTATTTGAATATCCAAATATATCTTTCAATGGAGTATGAGTTTTTTCACTTTAGCACATTCACTTTGACTTAAAAGTCAAATATTTTAAATATAAGAGATAGTCATTATTGAATTATATGTATTTCTTGTAATGACATTTTTAGTTAATCTAAGAACTTTGAAAGGAGAACTTTATCTCGGAAGCTGTTATTTTATAATTTATGTAATATCTTTTCCCAAGACAAGCAGAAATATTTTATCATCCTTCTTTGGACCCTTTCAGTAAGTATTTATTTATATTTGCTATTTGACAAGCACTATTTTATATGCAAAAGACAGCTGTCTAATGAGGTCTTAATGCTGTTTTGGTTAACAGAAAAAATAAGACTAAAGAAATGTAGAGAAAGTAGAAAAGAATTTTGATTACCATTTCTTCATCTTTAATTTCTAGTATAGTTCTCAGATGATCCTTTTTTGAGTTGAATTTCAATATATTTCTGAATTAATGTTTCCAAGATTGTCAAGTTCACTCAAGAATCAACCAGGTTCTTTGAAGAGAGGTACCCAATCTCTTTAATTTTACTTTAGCACATTCAACATAAAAGGTGTGAAAAGAGCTTTCCAAAAATGAGTAATAAAGTAGGTAACAGTTATGAAGTACATAGCTTTTCCTTGGCCTAAATGGCTTAAAACTTTTAATTTGGAATGTCAACATACATTTATGTTCAGTGAAGATTGGAGCAGTAGTAAAAAAAAATTACATAAATATTGTGATTCTGTGGGTATAAATTCTTGAGAATATTTAATCAAGTATTTAAGTCTTCCTATTATAAGGACAGTAAAATTTCAAATACATTTTTTCCGGGGCACTTAATAAAAATGCATAGATGTTGCATTTTTTTTTATTTACAAGTTTATTGGATTTCATTTTATTCAAATTCTTTATCTCATTTAGAAGCCTAAATAAAATTAAAGAAATGTGTCACATTTACATATAACTGAATGAAAGTTGATGTGACCTTTTTCCTTTTCTGTTCCAGGTGTAAAAATGGGCTGAGACAGGCAGTTACTTTAGAATAGTGACTGGTTTAATGTTTTATCGGGCCTAAGAGTGAACTATGCTACAACCACTACAATTTTATATTGCTACCCTTCAGGTAGAGCCCTGTTAAAAATAGTAGATAATTGTGTGGATTCTGATAAAAGTAAGATCCTGTCTCCTTAATTACACTGTATATATGAGAGGTACAGTTAGATCAGATGGGATTGTTAGCCACACAGGGGTTCTGTCATTCTGGTTCCATCCAGATTTATTGATAAATGTGCCAAGAACTGTTTTAGGCATTGGGGCTATAATGATACATAAAGGGCCTGACCTCGTGGAGCTATTTTGGTGTGTAAAACCATAATAAATAAATGAATAATGCAAGATAAGGAAAGGGAAAGATATACACTAGATTACTTCATAGGAGATGATATTTGAGCAAAAACTTAAGTACTGTAGAATGGCCACGCATAGATCTAGGGGAGGAGCAGACTGAGGGAGCAGGAAATGTAAAGGCCCTGAGACTGGAAGGTGCTTCTGAAACCCTGAAGAAGTATCAGTGTTTGGAGTGGAGTGGGTTAGGGATCAAGTGATAGGAGGCGAAGTGTAAAAGGGAGGTGGGGGCTAGATTATGTGGTTATTGTATCCCTTTTTCTCTCTGTCATTTTCACTCTGTTTGCACAGGTAAGAAGTTTGTAGAAGCTTTGATTTACATTGACAGATAAATCATGTTAAGGAGTTGAATTTTGTTCTAAGTCTGAAAGGAAACAACTAAAATTTTTAATAAGGGAGTGATTTGTGCACTGATAAAAGGTTTTGTAAAATTTACCTTTTTTGCATTGATTTGACTTTGAAGCAAAAACACAGGAGTTTCAAAAGTATCTTTGTCCAGAAGGAAATACTAATTCTTTTTTTTTTTTTTTACCATTCCAGCACTTTGTTTCTTTCTTCCTTCCTTCCTTTCTTTCTCTTTCTTTCTCTTTCTTTCTTTCTTTTCTTTCTCTCTCTCTCTCTCTCTCTCTCTCTCTCTCTCTCTCCCTCTTTCTTTCTTTCTTTCTTTCTTTCTTTCTTTCTTTCTTTCTTTCTTTCTTTCTTTCTAATATTTACTCACTTTTTGCTTTTTGACAGAAAGAGACAGAGTGCAAGCCAGGGAGGGGTTAGAGAGAGAGGCACAGAATCTGAAGCAGGCTCCAGGCTCTGCGCTGTCAGCACAGAGCCCAACGCCGGGCTCGAATTCATGGACCGTGAGATCATGACCTGAGCTGAAGTTGGACACTTAACCCACTGAGCCACCCTGGTGCCCCAACTATTCCAGCAATTTCTAAGTGTACAGTAGAATATTTTCAACTACCTGCACGTTGTGTAACAGATCCCCAGAGCCTCCTGAATTATTTAAAGTTTTTAAGAAAATACTCTGGCTGCTTTGTGATGATTAGGCTGTAAGAATTTCAGAATGGAAGCACAGAAACTAGTTAAGAGGCTTCTCTAGTGGTTTGTGGTAACTTGTGCTGGTGTGCTGGTTGGTAGTGGTGGTAAGAAGCTCTGGCTTTATTTTGAAGGTGGCACCAAATGGAACTTTTGCCAGAGAGGATATTAGATGCGAAGGTGTGGAAGAAACCAAGGGTGACTTTTATAATTTTTATCTGAGCAACGAGACAGTGGTTTTGAGGCAAAACGCTAGCCTTTAGGTGAATCGTGTTAAGAAGTTGAGAAACCTGTAAGGCATCTGAGTGGAGGAGTCAAAGACAGCAGTCTAGTGTAGGACTGGAATTCATGAGAGAGGTTTGTGCTAAAGATAAAAATTGTGGAGTCATTGGCATATAAATGGGATTTAAAGTCGTAAGATAGTATGAGATCACTTAGGACGAGAAGAGAGAAGAAGAACGACTGGAGAGTGGCTCCCAGAGGCACTGCAACATTCACAGGTTGGAGGAAAAAACACAGGCAAGGAGATGGGTGATACAAGCCGGGCATGGTGTCCTGGTGGTCAGATAGAGACGGTGTTTCACATCCTGCTGAGAGGTTGACTCAAGGGAGTACAGTGTTGATTATTGCGTTTGATAAGATTTGGCAAGAGTAGTTCCAGTTCAGTGATGGAAACAAAAAAACCTTTCGAGGATTAATCACAAGGAGAACTGGAGATAAGAAAGTGAAGGCAAAAATGATAGTCAACCTCTTAAGGAATTTTTGCTCTAAAAGTAGTGTGAACACAGGCCCCGAATTGCTCAGGAAGACCTGGTTTATATGCCCGTTATCCCAGCATAATTATTATCTGTACTTCTTTTACTGTCAAAAATCTGAGAGAGGATGTGGTATATTGAACCTGATAAGTAGTATTCTAATCAATGTAATAATTTGATCGTTATGCTGTAGGGACTTTAAATTCTGGTAATATGAAGAATTCCAAAAGAACAAAGCAACTGTGCCCCAGTTAAGTTATTTTTGTTGTATATTTCCCATATCTGAACATGACTTACTCATTGTACTGTTACAAGTACAGTAAGACTTTGGTTGCGAGCATAATTCATTCCCGAAACATGCTTGTAATCCAAAGCACTTGTATATCAAAGTGAATTTCCCCATTATAAATTAATGGAAACTCAGATGATCCATTCCACAACCCAAAAATACTCATATAAAAATGATTACGGTACTATGATATAATGAAAAATAATAAAGAAAATGAGAAATATAAAGAAAAATAAGTTAACCTGCACTTCCCTTTAAAAACCTTTGTGGCTGCTCTGAAGGAGACAAGAGAGGAGGATTATTGTGCAGGACGACTTTCACATCACTAACAGAATCACTAACAGAATATCTGTTCGCTCAGTGGAATCTTTTTCTTTTCATGCACCTTTAACAAGGAACCTATCCAATGACACTTACTTTTGCCTCCTTTTGAGGATATTGTGGAAATGTGACACTGCATTGTCCTTAAACAGATTCACTGCTCTCACTGCTACAGCCTTATTCCGGTGGTGCTTTTCTACAAAATAATGCCCTCTTTCCCACATGTTACACATCTCCCTAATCTCATTTGAAGTGAGGGCTTCCTCCGCCTTTTTTTCCTCTGCAGATGAGATGCAGACATAGACTTCTTATAAAATCTTAGAGTTTCAGCTACTCGTATACCTTGTTCGTACTTCTCGATGATTTCCTTTGTCCACCGTGATCATTTCCTTCTTCTTACAGCCTTTCTTTTCAACCTTTTTCTGCATGGGGGCCATTGTATACTCTCTCATGAATGTTGACTACAGGACAGTATTAATAAACTTTTGTCATATACTGATTTAATGTAACTGGCAATAAGACAGCAGAGGAAAGGGTCTATATCTGCAGGCGTCCTGACCTAGAATGAAGCCAAGCATTCCTAAGCTTCCTATTGTGTAAAGCAAAGGACTGTCCATAGGTGCTTTGAAGTGACAAAAAATACACTAGTGCCTTATGGGCACCTTCCAACATTCTGAAAAATCACTGATTTCTGCCAAACACCGCATCCTGAGACTGAGCATCCGAGCATGGGCGATGATCCCACAACCCCACCATCTCCATCTCACAGCGAGAGAGAGAGAGAGAGAGAGAGAGAGAGAGAGAGAGAGAGAGAATGAGAAACCATTGGCTCAGTTGTGATCATGTGACATTCGGTGTCACATACTACTTGCATTGCAAGATATTGCTCATTGATCAAGTTAAAATTTATTGGAAATGTTTGCTCGTTTTGCAGAACACTCACAGAACAAGTTACTCACAATCCACGGTTTTACTGTACATATATTTTTACTACAACTTTCCTAGGAAATCCACAGGTTAATAAAGATTATATTCATTTTTTTCTTTTGTAAACTTCTTTAGTGTAACACGAACACAGAGACACAGAGGAGTGCATAATCATAAGTATCCGCAGCTTGATGAGTTTTCACAAAGTGAGTGCACTCAGTAAGCAGCATACACCTTAGTAAGCAGTGTATGACCAATACCCAGGAGCCTCCCTCATGACTCCTTCTAGATACTATCCGCCTTTCCAAGGATACCCACTCTCTTATGACTTCTTTTTGTTGTTTACTTTTTACTTTGAAATAACTGTAAACACAAATGTTGCAAAAATAATGCAGACCTTCCTATGAGCCCTTCACCAACGTTCTCTTGATGGTAAAATCTTACACAACCAGAGTGCGTTATCGAAACTAGGAAATTGCTATTACCAAACTATTAACTAGGATTTCTCCAGTTTTTCCATATGTGCATTTATGCATGTATGTAGCTCTTTGTAATTTTATCACATGTGAAGATCTGTATGACCACCAGCAAAGTCAAGATCCAAACTTGCCCCATCATCCCACAAAGAGATATATTTGAGCAGCTTTTTACCCAGCCCTCCTCTTTCCTGTACCCTGGCAACCTCTAATTGGTTCTTCACCTCTGTAACTTTTGAAATTGAATTATATAGTGCCTGTTACTATTTTGAGATTGCCTCCTTAAATAAATTCAGCATAAAGATTTTGAGGTCATTCCATGTTGTCGCATATATCAACAGTATGGTCTTTTTATAGCTTAGTAGTATTCACTTTACTGGAGGTGCCACACTTTTTTGAATGTATTCATCTGCTGAAGGACATTTGAATCATTCCCAGATTTGACCTATCACAAATAAAACTACTATTAACATTTGCATATAAGTTTTTCTGTAGACATAATTTTCATTTCTCTAAGATAAATGCCATGGATTTGTGATTGCTGGGTTATATGGGAAGTGCATTTTAGATTCGAGAGTTAAGAATTCCTGAAAATTTTTAAAGGAAACTGCCAAACTGTTCCCAGAGTAGCTGTCACTTTGCGTTCCCATAAACAGTATAGGAAAGATCCAGTTTTTCCATATCCTCACCAACATTTGGTATAGCCAGTATTTTTTAGTCATTCTCCTTGTGTGCAAGTATCCCTTCATGGTTTTCATCTGCACTTTCCAAGCAGCTAATGATGTTAAATATATTTTTGTCCCTTATTTACCATAGGTATATCCTGTTTGATGAACTGTTCAAGTCTTTTACTCATTTTTAATTGGAATGTTTGTTTTCACACTGCTGAGTTTAGAGAGTTCTGTGTTTGTTCTGGATACAAGTCCTTTGTTGGATATGTAATCTGCAAATATTTTATCCTAGTCTGTGTCTGGGTTTTTGTTTTCTTAAGAGAAAATTCTGACTTCTAACACCATAAATACAGTTTTGCTCACGTTTGAACTTTATATAAATAAAATCTTACAGTGCATATTCTCTGAGTCTAGCTTCTTTGACTCAACATCATGTTTGCATGATTCATCGTGTTGGTATGTGTAACAATGGTTTATCATGCTAGGTAGCATTTCATTGTGTAAATTGGCAGCAATTTATCATTTTTACTTTTTATATACATTTGACTTACTCTAATTAGGGCTGTTACTTAATGCTTCCATGAGTATTCTTGAACACGTATTTTGATAAACGTATACACACATTTTTGTTGGGTGTACTTAGGGGCAGAATTTCTATGGCATTGTAGTATGCAAAAGTTCAACTTTAATACGTAATGACAAATAGTTTCCCAGAGTGGTTATATAAGTTTACGCTCCTGTCAACAGTGTGTGAGACTTTCAGTTACTTCACATCCTTGCCATCACCTGATACTGCCTTTCTTTTTCATTTTAGTTCTGGTGGGTATGTATATTGCAGTGTGTTTTTTTATGATAGTAAAACATACATAACATAAAATTTATCCTCGTAACTATTTTTTTTTAATGTTTACTTATTCTTGAGAGAGAGAGAGAGCAGAGGAGGGGCAGAGATAGAGGGAGACACAGAATCTGAAGCAGGCTCCAGGCTCTGAGCTGTCAGCTCAGAGCTCTTCATGGGGTTGGACACTTAACCTACCGAGCCACCCTGGCACACCCCCCCCTTAACTTTTTTTAAATGTACAATTCAGTGTATTAATATTACTGAACTCCATTGACATTATTTAATATAGTAGGGTTTGCATTTCTAATACTCTGTTAATGTAAGGTAGGTTACTGTTCTATAGAATGATTAAACAGTTATTTAATAATTTAGACATTCTCAAAACAAAACAAAACCTAATTTCAAGTCATTTATTTGACTCATCTGTATTAAGGTCTACTGAATGTCTTATATGGGATGCAAGGAGGGCTAAAACCTTCAAAGGATTTAAATCCCATAATAAAGTCCAGTTTACATTATGATCATTGTAATAGTGTATATGTTATAACAGAACAATACTTAAGCTATAAAGTAGTCTTATAATTAGTCACCACTATATTTGAAGGTATCTACTAGGAAAATTATTCTTTCTATGCTTTAATTTTCAATGTTGGTTACAAAGAAAATGTGAGAGCTATTGAGAGGGTGATTTGTTTCACTTATTTGTAAAAACCGTTGAGATAGTAATTCTTTAAGTGTAGATACTACTGAATAAGTTGCTATGGAATATTATTCAAAGATTTTGTTTAAATTAATTTAACTTAAATTTTTCTTAAAATAAACCTTGAAGGTCATGTGACTTCAATTGCAGTGCTAAACAATATCGGGACAGCTTGAGATATTGGTTATTTTAAGAATCTAATTTTACTGTTAAACGGTGATTTCACTGTAATTAAAATGTTTAAAATGCAAATATAAAGTTAAAGTTATGCCTTTTTATAATCCTATGCATATTGGAAATAATGAGTCTTCAGAGGCAGTTGGAAGTGTTACCATCTGTTACACTCAGATCTGATCTCTCATTTGCCAAGATAACGACTTTATTAAAATAGAAATCAACAGATCATTTAGGTAGCTGATAATTGTTTACAGAGAAGGGACTTTTTATGTCAGCTATGAGGCTGAATGAAACAAAAATTCTCATGTCTTTCGTAAACATGTATGCTTGTTCATATGCAGAACACTTTATGATTTTCTTTCTAAAGCCATATCGAACTCCTCCAGGATCAACAATGAAGGGTGGATTTCAGAGATTCAGAGTCACAGGTCTTGACATATCTGTTGACCCTCTTCAACTAGAGACTGTTTGGGGTAAACTTTGGAGGATTTAGACTTGATATTACAATGTGAGAGGCCAATTTGCCTTACAGCATATGTTAACGATAACTTTCCTGGCCATATCTTGACCAAGATCATAGATCTCTTCTACTTGTAAGAGTCTATGAGTTGGGTTTCTTTTCTTGTGAGCTTAGGTAAATGAGACAGAAAACGTCTATTTCTTCCGTAGAGCTATTGTTTTCTTTTTATATTTAACGACCTCTCTTTCCACTTAGAAAGTCTATGTGAAGGTAGATTTATCTTTTGTAAATCTTAATTGAAATATAAGAGAGAGGGAGAAATGCCAGAAGCTGGCAGAACTTGGACTCTATCTGTGTTATGTATAAAATACTCAATTTATGTTTTTACATTTCATCAGTACAAATACAATATTATTTCTAAGAATATTTTTAAAGGAGCTGCTCAGTTTATTTTATATGTGAAAATTTTTTTAATGTTTATTTATTTTTGAGAGAGAGAGAGAGAGAGAGTGTAAGAGTAAGCAGGGGGAGGGGTAAAGAGAGAGAGAGAGAGACATAAATCAGAAGCAGGCTCCAGGCTCTGAGCTCTCTTCACAAAGCCTGATGTGGGGCTTGAACTCACGAGCTGTGAGATCGTGACCTGAGCTTAAGTCGGACACTCAACTGACTGAGCCACCCAGGTGCCCCCGTATCTGAAATTTAATAACAATTCTTGTTCTCCAGAAACAGGACTAATCCAAAATGGCAGCTCAAAAATCATTTGTACTTCATCTTAGAAGTTAGTTTTAGATGTCTGTGACAATATGAATGCATCTAATGTAGTCTATTGTTTTTCTGAAAACAAAGTTATGAAAGCATAACAATAAGGACTGATCCAGGAAAAGTTAAAAATCTATTTAGTTCTGTACCTCTGACCCATAACCTTATGCAGCCAAAGTCAATAACTTGGTCTTTTCTACAAATGCATGAGCTAGAACTTAAGAAAACATAAATGTGGGGCACCTGGTGGCTCAGTTGGTTAAGTGGTTGACTTCAGCTCAGGTCATGGTCTCACGGTTCACAAGTTCGAGCCCCGTGTCGGACTCTGTGCTGACAGCTCAGAGCCAGGAGCCTGCTTCAGATTGTGTCTCCTTCTTTCTCTGTCCCTCCCTTATGCCTACTCTTTCTGTCTCTCTCTCTCTCTTTCAAAAATAAATAAAACTGGGGCACCTGGGTGGCGCAGTCGGTTAAGCGTCCGACTTCAGCCAGGTCACGATCTCGCGGTCCGGGAGTTCGAGCCCTGCGTCGGGCTCTGGGCTGATGGCTCAGAGCCTGGAGCCTGTTTCCGATTCTGTGTCTCCCTCTCTCTCTGCCCCTCCCCCGTTCATGCTCTGTCTCTCTCTGTCCCAAAAATAAATAAACGTTGGGGAAAAAAAAATAAAAAAAAAAATACAAAAATAAATAAAACATAAAAAAAATTTAAACCAAACAAATATTATGGGACAATTCGCTGTATTGAGAATTTGGAGTCAAACCGTTTAAGTTTTATTTAATATATATTAGCCAATCAAATTTCGAACTTAAATGTTTACTAAATTTTTCTGAGATCATTATACAGCGACCTTTCTGTCTTCCGAACTCCTCGAGCACCTATTCTTCATTTTGTTTTTTTACACATGCTCACCATCATATACGTAAAACCGAGGAAGAAAGTACAAATCAGCTGAATTCAAATTGATATCTATTCTGAGATAATTATTACCCACATTTTGATCACCACCCTGTGGCACTTCTCCATATCTACGTGTGCGCACACAAAAATGTATAATTTAGAAGAAATAAATTATATGAATAGCTTGTGGCCCCTTTTTGTAATCCCTTCCTCTCAAGTGCCTACTATAAACAACCTGGTGTCCAGAAATATTTAGAGAAAAGTTGCAACTATAGTAGTGGTCTTTTGTCATCGTCTTGCAAAAATGAGATCATATCACTTAACGTGTGCTTAGTTTTCTGTTTGCTTTTCATACTTACCACGTTGCTCCCTCAATCTCTTTCATTGTTTTAGAGTATTTTGGAGCATAGGATTATCATATTTTGTTCAGCTGTTGCATTGTTGATGGGCATTCACTTCTTTTTTTTTTTAATTTTTTTTCTATTCATTTTTGAGAGAGGCAGAGACAGCATGAATTGGGGCGAGGCAGAGCACCGTCAGCACAGAGCCCAACGTGGGGCTCGAACTCACGAAACCGTGACATCATGACCTGAGCCGAAACCAAGAGTCGGACGCTTAACCTACTGAGCCACCCAGGCACCCCACTCCCTTCTGTTCTGATTTTTTTGCTGCTTCAAGCAGATTATCCTTGCATCAGTTATCCTTGTAATACATCCTTATGTGCCGTATTCCCCAGAGTGGAGTTGCTGAACAAACACATGTGTTAGCAGGTCTTACTAGATACTTCTTCAGAAGTAGGAAGTACTCTAACAGTTTGTATTTGCACCAATATTATTTGCCCTCAGGAGTCGTGACCCCGGTGTAATTGTGCCTGTATAGTGATTGGTAGTGTTGCCCCACTGCTACATTCCATTTGCATTTTCCTCCCTACTGACACAGCACAAGAACATTCTGTTCATCTCTGTCACTTTCATTTGTTGCTCTGTGCGTAGCCTATTTATAGCCCTCACCCATTTTTCTGTCAAATGTTTTTTGTATTTTGGTTACCTGTTTATATTATGATTCATCTGCAAATGGCTTTACCATGTATTGGTTTGGAATGGTGTTTGCTATCATTTTCGTGAAACAGACTTTATTATATTTAGGTAGATTGCTTTTGTTTTGATATAACTTAGAAGTTTTATTAGCAAAGACTCCTAAATTTTATCAAATTCTATTTCCTTACCTATACCTACAATTCTTTCCCGCTCCCCGTAATCTTGTTATCTTTCAGATTGATAAGTTTCCTGAAATTGTCTTGAAAGTTTTAAAGTTTTCTTTTTTGAAAATTGAAATTTTCTTACATTCCTGGAACTACTTGATCACAGCATATAATTCTTTTGATATATTGCCAGATTCTCTTTGTATTTTCACAATTTTTCCTAGTTACTGTCTTTATCAGATACTGATTTTTAAGGTTTTCCTGATTTTACAAAATGAGCCATTATATCCTTGAGTCTAGAATAGTTTAATTAAAATTGAAGTTATATTTTTATTTAAAAAAATTTTTTTTAATGTTATTTTTTTGAGAGAGAGAGACAGAGCGCAAGCCTGGGAGGGCTAGAGAGAGAGGGAGACACAGAATCTGAAGCAGGCTCCAGGCTCTGAGCTGTCAGCCCAGAGCCCGATATAGAGCTTGACCTCATGAACCTCCAGATCATGACCAGCACGGAACTCGGCCATTTAGCTGACTGAGCCACCTTGGCGCCCCTTCTGTTCTTTTTAAAGTTTATAATTGAAATAAGGTGAAGGTTTTTTGACACTGGGGTCTTTTAAAATGGTTCATCTTCATTAAAGTTCACAGACTCTTCTCAGGTAATTCGTCTGATCAAGGTTATTACTTGGAAGATTAAATTTTTTGGTAGGAAACTTTTATTTTCCTTTAGGTTTTCAAATTTTTGTAGTGACAGCAATTTAAAGCTGCTTAAGCACAAGTCCATTCTCATTTTCTTTCTGAGCACCAGAACTCCTGTGTTTGACACAGTTCTGCCCATAACAAAAGAGTGTATTTTCTAGCCACACTTGGAGTCAGCTATCCTTGCGGAACAAGTCTTTGAGATTTGGGAGAAGGCTGCTTAACTAAGAAGTGGTGGCTGGAGCTCTAGCAGCCACCCTTTTAAAAAAGGATTTGAAGGGCACCTGGGTGGGTCAGTCGGTTAAGCGTCCGGCTCTTGGTTTTCGCTTCAGGTCATGATCTAACAGTTTCTGGACTTGAGCCCCGGGTCCGGCTCAGCACTGACTGTGTGGAGCCCGCTTGGGATTCTTTCTCTCCCTCTCTCTCTGCCCCTCCCCTGCTTGCGCTCTCTCTCGCTCTCTCTCTCTCTCTCTCTCTCTCTCTCTCAAAAGAAATAAATGAACTGACAAAAAATACTTTTTGAATCAATAAAAATGATATGAGAGTGAAAGTCGAACACCAGGATAGTAGAGGAGAGTGCAGGTTGTAGATGACATTGCAGAGCTATCTTAGCAGCACTAGCCCATCTTCTCTGACACATTTTTTTTCTTTTTCTTTTTCTTTTTCTTTTTTCTTTTTTTTTTTTTTTTTTTGCTTGAGAGAAAAAGTAAGCTTCCATTTGGTTTAAATGGTATTCTTTAGGGTGTTCTTTGATGTACAGTTGAACTTCATCCCGGCTAATACAGTAGCCACAGATTTGCATTTAGTACAAGAATATCCCTTAATATCCAAATCTACTCAGGTCCTGAATTTGGACAATTCGAGTCCATAGAGGCAGTTCTGATAGCCAAGGATACCATGCTATCAGAATCTGCTTTTTTCTGAGTTTCTGAGATTTATCAGAAAGTTTATCCCAATTGATTTTTTTTTCCTGCATTTAGATTTAAAGGTTTAAAGAAATAATTGCTGAAGAAATCATAGTGCCAACAGCTCAGCCTGGAGTCTGCTTCTGATTCTGTGTCTCCCTCTCTCTCTGCCCCTCCCCCACCTGTGCTCTGTCTCTATGTCTCAAAAATAAATAAACGTTAAAAAAATTTTTTTAAAGAAATATTTTTTTCCTTCTATACCTCTGGAATAATCATTCCTTATATTACCTGTTATGCTTTCTTTTATCCCTTAATTAATCTGCAAGGAAGGTTATCGATTTTAGTAGTCTTCTAAAAGAATCAGTACTCTGATTTATCATTTCTCCATCGTTTTTTCTGTTTTCGTTTTGATTAATTTCTTTTATCTTTGCCCCTCTGCCTGGTTTATAATTTTTTAATTGTTCTTTGTTCCCTAATTCCTTTTATTTAAGTCTGAGTTTTCTCATGTTTTATTTTTGCCAGCACTGGATTTATGGCTATTAATTTTCTTGTAATTACAGTTTTAGCTCTGACCCATAGCTTCCTGTTTTCATTTGCTATCCATGTAATTTTCGGTAAGAGATTTGATTTCTTTGCTCCATGGAGAGTGTGCCAGTTATCCAAGTACTTTTACAATCCTTTTTTTATTTCTAATTTCACTGCACTGTGAACAGAGAATATAGGCTTTACATTTTGTATGTGTTTTGTGTATTTGTTCAAATTGTATGGCGTGTAGCCAAATATGTAGTCAATTTTTATTTGTTTTGGGGACATAAGAAAAAATTAGGATTCTTTATTCAAGGGGTGTACGAATAGATGGGATACGTGTATGTTTATGTACTTATATTCATTCATACATAAAATACACACAAATGATTATATTATTCAGTTCATTTATGTCTTTAGTAGATCTGGCCAATTCTGGGAGAGATGTATTGAAAATTTCCACTTCACAAAAGGCATTTATTTTATTAAGTCTTGAATTTCTAATATTTTATATTATGTGGTTAGCTTCTGTCTTACATGAATATACAGTTTTATATCTGTTTTATCTTCATAAATTGTGACTTACATTGTTACATAACTCTTCCCTATAATATTATAATCTGCTATCTTTTTTATTCATGATTTCCTTGTATTCCTTATTCTTTCCTTAGTTTTAATACTTGTTGCAAATAACATGTACATTTATTTTATTTTTAATTTTTTTTTAATTAAGTCGGCTCCACGCCCCATGGGGGACTCGAATTCACGACGCTAACATCATGAGTCACTGCTCCACCATCTGAGCCAGCCAGGCACCCACATGTCCATTTATTTTTAAGGCCAATCTGACAGTCTTTCTTAATGAGAGGATTCAACTATTTGAAAATTTTAACCTATTTTTTTCTAATGTCTTATGATTATTGATTTTTCATGTTTTTCTCTATTTTTCCTTGTTAATTTGATCATGTTACCATTTATCGCTTTCTTTCTGCTTGTTACTTTTTGGGTTTTCCTATACTTTTACATTCCAGTGATAGTTACCTTTCCTTTCTTGTCACTCACCATCTCATTGTCCTGCCATTACTTGAAGACAAAATACCCACAACTGCTCCCATTAAAATGCTTTATTCCTCTGCCCATAATCATCTTAAAGAATGCTTTTATTTTTCTGTTCTACTTTGTCCCAAGTAACATTTAGGTTTTTTTTTTTTAATATTTATTTATTTTTGAAGGAGAGAGAGACAGAGTGTGAGCAGGAAGGGGCAGACAGAGGGGGAGACACAGAATCTGAAATAGGCTCCAGGCTCTGAGATGTCAGCACAGAGCCCAATGCAGGGCTCGAACCCACCAGCTGTGAGACCATGACCCAAGCCAAAGCCAGAGACTTAACTGACTGAGCCACCCAGGTGCCCCATGAAGTAACATTTAGAATGGTTTTTACTTCCCTGTTCCTCTGAGTTTCCTACATTTTGCTGAGATAGTTAAGTATTTTTAATTCCACATTATACTTGGCAGTGTGTTTCTTCTTTTTCAAGAATCTGTAATAGTCTCTTCGTCAATATCTAGTTAGATTTAATCATATTTAATCAATTATAACAAAGTTCTTTTTTGATTAATTTTTTTCTTTTTCAGTTTTACTAAAATATAATAAATATACAGTACCATGTAAGTTTAAGGTGTACATGTATTGTGAAATGATTACCACAATAAGTTTAGTCAACCTCCATCATCTCATAAATACAAAAAAGAAAAAGGAAAAACAGGAAAAATATTTTTAAAATCTGTTTTTGAATAGATTTTGTTATTTAAGGCAGCTTTAGGTTCACAGCAAAACTGAGCGAAAAGTACGGCTTTTCATATCCCCCCGTCCTCACACATTTATAGACACTCCCATTATCAACAGCACCCCTCAGAGTGGTACACTTGTTACAACTAAAGAACTTACATTGGGGTGCCTGGTGGCTCAGTCGGTTGAGTGTCTGGCTTCAACTCAGGTCATGATCTCACAGTTCGTGAGTTTGAGCCCCACGTCGGGCTCTGTGCTGATGGCTCAGAGCCTGGAGCCTGCTTCCGATTCTGTGTCTCCCTCTCTCTCTGCATTTCTCCTGCTCACACGCTGTCTCTCTCTCAAAGACAAATAAAGGTTAAAAAAAAAATTAAAAAAAAAAAAAAAGAACTTACGTTAACACATCATTATCATCCAGACCCATAGTTTACTTTAGGGTTCATTCTTGGTGTTGTACATTCCATCGGTTTGAACAAACGTATAATGACACGTGTCTACTGTTTAAGTGCTTCTATATTGGGTTCATAAATATTTACAAATGTTATATCCTCTTGTTGGATTGATCCCTTATCATTATATAATCTTTTTATGTCTCATTACATTTTGGCTGAAAGTCTGTTGTCTAACAGAAGTATAGCTACCCCAGTTTTCTTTTGGTTTCCATGTGTCATAGATTATGTTTTCCCATCCCTTCACTTTAAGTCTGGGGCATGGCCTTACTTATGAAGAGAGTCTCTTGGAGGCAGCAATATTGTTGGATCTTCTTTTTTTTTTTTTTTTCTTTTTATCTATTCAACCACTCTGTGTCTTTTGATGGGAGAATTTAGTCCATTTAAATTTAAAATAGTTCTTGATTGGTATGCACTTAACTATTGCGATTTTATTAATTGCTTTCTGGCTGTGTTTTAGTTTCTTTGTTTCTTTGTTTTACTCTCTTCCTTCGCAATTTGATGATTTTCTATTGTGGTATGCTTAGATTCCTTTCTTGGTATCTTTTATATATCTGCTATAGGTTTTTGCTTTGTGGTTACCATGAGACTTTAAAACATCTTGTAAAAGTTTATTTTAAGCTGATAACAACTTAACTTTAAATGCATACTAAAGCTCTACATTTTTCACTCCCCCACTGGCATTTTACATTTCTGATGTCATAATTTACATCTCTTTACCTTGTATATCCATTAACACAATATTGTAGTTATAGCTCATTTTTAAAGTTTGTTTCTTTATTTTGAGAGAGAAGGAGAGAGAGAATCCCAAGTAGGCTCCACACTCAGCACGGAACCAGTGCAGGGCTCGATCTCAGAACTGGAAGATCTTGACCTCAGCCAATATGAAAAGTTGGGTGCTTAACCAACTGAGCCAGTAGTTATAGCTGTCTTTAATATTTTTGTCTTTTTTTTTTAAGTGTATTTTATTTTGAGGGAGAGAGAGAGCGCATGTATGAGAACAGGGGAGGAGCAGAAAGAAAGGGAGAAAGAATCCCAAGCAAGGTCCACACTGTCAGCGCAGAGCCTAACATGGGGCTCAAACTCAGGAGCCACAAGATCATGACTTGAGCCAAAATAAAGAGGCTTAACTTAAGAGTCAGAGGCTTAACTGACTGAACCACCCAGGCACCCCAGTACTTTTGTCTTTTAACCTTCATACTAGAGTTAGATTTACAAGTGATTTACCTACCACCATTTAAAATATTTGAGAATTATGAATTTACATATTACCTTTGCTAGTAAAATTCATACTTTTATATTTATTTCTTACTAATTATCCTCCTTTTGTTTCACCTTAAAGAAGTCCCTTGAACATTTTCTATAAGGCCACTCTAGTGGTTATGAACTCGTTAGTCTTTTGCTTGTCTGGAAAACGGTTTATCTCTTCTTCAGTTCTGAAGGACAGCTTTGCAAGGTACTCTATTTTTATTGCCAGGTTTTTTTTTCTTTTAGCACTTCAAATACCCTTGTTGCTTTTAATTCCTTACTTTCACCTTTGGCAATTTAATGAAGTGTCCCAGTGTGGGTCTCTTTGGATTCATCTTCTTTGAAACTTCATGCATCCCTGGATCTGGATGTCTGTTTCCCCAGGTTAGAGAATTTTTAGTCATTATCTCTTCAAATAAGCTTCTGCCCTCTTTGTCTTTCTCTTCTGCAGGGAGCCTTATAATGAAAATATTGGTCCACTTGATGGGGTCTTAGAAGTCTCCTTTTACTCCTTTTCATTCTCTATTCTTTTTGCCCTTGTGTTGAATGAATTTTGGTTTATTTTCAACTCTATCACTCAGAGTAATATGAGAAATATATTTGTAAATTTTACATATTGTAAATATTTTTCTTTACTCTTTAGAAGGATAAAATAGTTTTGATTTTGGAAATGAAGCTATATCAATGTTCACATACTATATGTCTAAGTATTTAAAAGTTATAAATCATTCTAACTGATTTTTATATGAAATATGTACCCCTTACCTTGACAAATATCTTTATGACAACCTGGACTGCCAGGTTCAAATTTAGAATTACCTGACTGCATAGAGTTTCATACTGGGAAAGTTAGGGCAGCCTGCAGGCTAATCCCTTCTCTTCTGAACCCTAGCTCTGTGGTGAAGGGTCTTTCATATACCTGTATGGATACCACAGCCCTCACATCCGGCCTCAGGTGTAGGGATGCACACACTTACAGAATGGTCTGGCTAAGAAGACATACCCTGTGAAGAGCCCAGTCATGTGTTGGAAGTATAGGTGTAAAGCTGAACAGGAAATTGTAAAGTTCTAGGGTGTGGGACACAGGGTGTCAGTAGACTTTTCCCCCTGGATTCCACCCTCCATGAAGTTCATCATAACTCAGCTGATGAAAATCTTGATTAAGTCTCCTGCTGTTGTTCCTCCATTAATCACCCACATTACTGTCTCAGGGGTTGTTTTCTCTTGACTTTGGAGCTTCCCAGGAATTGGATCCGACCTTCTGACAGTCCTCTATTTCTTATGTTTTAGATTTTGCTTTTTTCTCAACCAATCTTTCATCTCATTCTGTTGAATTTTTTATCTCTTAGGAATGTCTCAAAGTTTTGGCCCACTAAGCCATTCTTTATTTTCCAGCATGGTTTTTGATGTATTCTTTCCCCCCATAATACACATTTTTTTGAAGTTCATGAAGTTTCATGCAAAAGAAAAAGTTGAAACATGCATTTTTTAATTTTAATCTGTCTTTTTTTACATTTATGTCCGTTGTGTTTTTTCAGTGTTAGGATAACATTTGATCACGTAAATGATTTTTTTTAAGCACCTCCCATACCACCACTGCACTTGACCCCGCAGAAATCCAGGGGTTTATTTATTTTTCTATGAGCATTTCTTACATACCAACCATAAGGAAAATCCTACACTACAATAGGGTGATTTTTACCCTTATGGGAGAGGTTATAGTCCAATAGTGTATATGATACATTCTGAAAAGAATACACTCCTAATGAAGATGTAATGTTATATGAGATATTACAGTGGTTATACAAGGGAGAAATTAGTTTTTCCTCTAAGAATCAGGAAAAGCCTCATGAAGGAAAGAATTTTTTTTGCTGGGCTAGGAAGTAGTGATGTCTGATCTCATAGAGATTGGAAGTAATTATGGCGTTAGATAGGGGAAGGTAAATGTAGAACAGCTTGAAAAAAAACAAGTAGTTCACTTGAGGGGAATATAGCATACATGAAGAGGAACAAAGGGTCATAAGAATTTAATAACTGCCAGACCACATTTAATAAAAATTAAGAATCTTGTCAAGTTTTGAACTTACTTTGCACTTGCTGTTTTTAGGCGATAACCTGACATCAGTACATCTAATAGTTTGGGGCAGAGAGGCTATTGCTGGGGTCCTCGCTGGGAAACGGGGCATCTAGACCCTCCCTGGGTGCGACGGTAAAGCTGGATGGTTATAGGACTTACAGTGGCAAGTGGAGAAGGGAGCAAACATTGTATTCTGAATTGATTATAAATAAGACAACTGTTAGTACTCAGGCTGCAACTTAATCATTTTGATAAGAAATGGGAGCTGATAATTAGAAATATTCATTTAAATTTTAAAGATGTTTGGCCACATACGCTGAAGATAATCTCACTTCACACTGTTACGAAAGTATAGAAGCATTTTGATTCTGCAGGGTCTTTGACTTTGCTGGCCCATACAAGTTGGGAAAAGCCTGTTTGTAGCACAGAAGACGTCAGAACCACTGCCCAAGTTGTGTTTCCCTCCTTGTGGTGTCTTCTGTATGATATCAGACAGACCAACAGGAAGAACATCTCCATCTGGTAACCATTACCTGTAGCTTGTATGTGTCTTCTGGAAGTTAACTTTTAATGTTAAACAAAGGAAGCTGATCAAAACCAGCTGTAAAACCTTTGCATAGTTCATATTTTATACAGTCAGCATTAGGTTACCATTCACATAACTGCAAGTCTGAAGTTTAAAAAAATAAGGTAAATATTTTCCTTTTATTAAAATTAATGTAATCCTGATTTTATAGTTAACACAACTTTAAATGTTTCCCTGTTTGGCAGGAAAATTTAATGCGATTGGCATCACTGTGTATGTATTTTACACACCTTGGAGAAATAATGGCTCATTTATTGACTATACGTGCCACAATTAATATATTTTGGATGCAGTCAAAATAAAAACAGTAGATTGAAATATAATTTTCTAATTTAAAATTATGGGGTTAGTAAATGTAGAAACTTGCCAGCTAAACATGTAACAGGCCATTAAATATATTATATGAACTAATTCTATAGATACTGAAAATTACTCTAGTAATGCCCCCTTTGACACATGGCATTTGTTATAATCCTCAGTACGTGCAAACATAGTAATTTTAGATCATTATTATTTATGATAAAAAATGACTCAGAATTTTAAATCAGGAAGACCTTTTTTTCTTTCCTTAATTGAATTTAGAAGAAGTATGGAATTTGGAAGACTCAGAACGTTCTGGGCAGTGTTGTTTTGCATACTGTTGGTACATTGTGTATGTGAAATAATAATAGTTTCTTCTGCCTGGAACTTGCAGTTGTTATATAAATAGCAATTTTGAAGTCACAAAGAAGCACATGAATTCATAAAAGCACATGCTTTTGAAAGATTCGTAACAACAGTATTAAGGATTTGCTATCATGAGATGGAATTTCATAATGAGAAAATGCACCAGATAATGTAATGACTCAGGCATAACAATCTAGGCAGAAGACAGTAAGCATGACTCTCCCAAAGAAATATTTTGAAATTCAGTGGTTGTTTTGCAAGTGATTAACCCTGTTGTGTTGGAAGTGTTCTAGACTGGAGAAGCCTAAGCATTGCTCACAAATGCCATGTAGAGTCGAGGACAAGCCAAGGACAATTCTGACCATCCAAGTATAGCAAAACATCAGGTGTGAACATATTGAGTATTAGTGCCCACTATTATACAGACATTTTTTCTCAGGCTTAATTACAAGCTTTAGGAAGGTATTCTAAAATATACAAATTGTTTATAACTAACAGTAATTTTAAAAATATCATAACTGTAGTTTTATTTCTGCAAATAGTGACATGTTCTGTTTTAAACTTTGTATGCCATAATTGTGAACCATATTATCATCCGAGAATTGACACATTACCATTCCTTGGGAGGAACGGTATATTAAAGAGTGTGTTTACTTTAATCGTAGTATTTGTATTGGAACATTTAAGTCAGTTTAAGATATGTTCACTTTTAACACAAAAACGTAATTTAGAGCACCTAGCACGTACTAGGAACTTACTATATGTATGTTTGTTGAATTATTCATTGTACAAAGAAAGCTTAATTCATTAAATCTACTTCTTTTTCTATATACATATATAATACATGTAAATATACACCTACATATCTCCAAAAGTAGCACAAACAGGGTACAGATTTCAGTTGCTCAGTTCAGGGAGCTTTGATAGTTCTGCACTCCCATGTAACCATCACCCCAGACAAAGAATAACATTTCTATTCCTTTAGAAAATTCCAGTCACAAGCTCCCCTCTGCCCGTAAGTGATTTCTGTCACCATAGATTAGCTAGTCTGTTCTTGGAGTTCATATAAATGGAATCAGAGAGAATGTATGTATGCTTTTGTGTCTAGCTTCCTTGGGTTTGTTAGTGTTTTTATTTTGTACACTCTAGTGGATACGTAGTCTTATCTCAACGTGATTTTTATTTCTATTTCATTAAAGATGAATGCTGTTCAGCACCTTTTAATGTGTTTATTACCCATTTATATATCTCACTTTATGATGTCTCTCTTCAATTTTTTGCCTGTTTTTGCTGGGTTATTTGTCCAATAAACCTTTGTGTACATCAAGGTCATGAAGATTCTCTCCTAGGTTTTCTTCTGGCATTTTTATGGTCATGGATTTTGGGCTTGAATGTGTGATCCACATTGAATTAATTTGTATGTAGGGAATGAGATAAATATTGGAGCTAATTTTTTCTGTTCAATTGTGCCAGCAACATTGGTTGCCTATGTTCGAGCCACATGTATGGGTCTGGATAAAGGACCATGTGACTTAAAATTATTTGGACAGTTCATCAACATTTCTATTCTCTTAGCTCCTTTGAACTTGGTTGCAGTCTGTCCACTAGAGAATCCACTAAGCTCTACCTGCCATAGCTTTTCAACGGGTTTTCTGTTTTCCTCCATAGGTATATTCACAGATGAATCACTTCTGTTTGTCAACATGGAGTGACCTGTGGTATCGTGAAATTTGCATCTGCTTTCTATCTTACATATCTCCTTAGTATCTCACTTCATCTATTTTTCCTGGTCTTCTCAAAGCTAAAGTAAAGACACGAACCCCAGTACTTCACAAAATAAGCCATAAGATATTAAGTATTTTTTAAAACTGTTTAGCTGAGTTTTTAGAACACAGGGCCCCTGCCGTGTCACAGGTGTGGTGGTGTAATGTCATGGAGTCCAGTGACTCTTCCATATAAGATTTCTTCGGGTTCTGTGTTTATTTTAGGACCACATTTTAATGACCCCATCAGTGAAGTCATCAAAACATTGATTTGTAGTTTTTCAAATTCAATAATCTCTCTTATTGAGTAGATAGGGACTAGACTTCTAAACTAGAAGGCTTTGAGCTTTGGATTATAGGTGACTTTCATTTTCAGTATACTTTTTTATATTTTCCAAGCTTTCCACGGTAAACATGCATGTGTTGCTTTTATAACCAGGGAAGAAAGACTACCCCCTAACGAAGTCCAAGAGTAGAATATGTTCTCTCAACTTTTGGCAACGCCTAACTAACTGGCAGGATAAATTCAGATATCCAGGTACTTTGGTCAAGGAATTTTCAAGTTGGTATAAATAGAAAAGGGAGAAAATTGAGCTTGAGCAGGCTCCATGCTCAGTGTGGAGCCTGATGCAAGGCTTTATCCCACAACCCTGGGATCATGACCTGAGCTGAAACCAAGAGTTGGACGCTCAACTGACTGAGCCACTCAGGCGCCCTAGGCTCCTGGGTTTTAATTCCAGACATGGACAAGCGCTTCCAGACTTGGATACTGACCCTCTCTCTTTATTACCAGAAGGCCTAAGGCAATAACAGTTGTGTCACGACACATTCAAATATCAGAGAGTTAGAAAGTTTAAAAAAATCATGATAGATGCCATAAAACCATGGTACCGTTTGTCTCCCTGTCATTTCTAAAATTTCTTGATGTTCTCTACTGTTTATTTGCCCCAAACACAAGCTTGAAGACATTACATTTTCCCATTATAGTCTGCTTTTTTGTCCTGTACCTATACTCATACACAACATGTTGGCTAATATTTTGGCAGATGGTCTTTATTACCGAAACAGAAGATGTATAGGTAATAGGTAGTCCATAAGCAGTATTATTTAAATATACAGATCTATATAACCCAGACAATTTAATTAAACACACCAACTGAAAGCATTCTAGAAGCCTTTCTAATCCTCAGTCTCCTCATTTTAAAATGGTGATAATATTAGTCCCTGCCTCATAGCATTGTTCTGATGATGAGGAAGACCCCTGGGAATTGCTTGGCATGACATCATAGTAGTGTCATATACATGAAAGCATATTGTCATTCTCACCCAGACTTTTATACTAGGAACTCAATGACAAGCCACTGTAGAGAGATGATTTGTATGGTTGGAGAAAGATTACCTCTCCTTATAGAGGTGCCTCTCTAGGACCAATAAACTCAGGTTTAATTCAGGGACTACCTATGCATTGGTAGGTCTGGGCATCAAGTGTCTCTTGTCAGACTGAAGGAAAATTCCATTCTGTGTGGAATGAAGAAGGTCTTTAGTAAGCAGCTGATGCACAGTCAAGATGTGCCTCCCCAGGGAAAGGAACATGATAAAAGCTAAGTTGGGACATCAGGACTCAGTTTTAAGAGACTGATGGCTGACAGGACTCTAGCCCCCAAAGAAACCTGGAGTGCAAGTTGATAACTGGGAGAGCTGCCCAGTCAGAAGTTTGGCGTACATGACAGAGTTCTGGGAAACCTGTACCTTGGTTGACACATAAACTTGTAAGAACTTCCTGTGCACATTGGATATCAGGCTAACGCGACAGACTATTTGCCCTTTCTGGCTGCCGACTCATTCTTACTGGCTCCACGCCTAGGAAGGACTGAGTTTGCAGGTTAATCATCTTTCGCGGATGGATAAAGGGGCAAAGCAAAGACAGGGAAATTATGAAGAGGGATTGGATTGGATTGGTTCCTCACCTGTGACTTTTGCAGCTTTTTAAAAAATATTTCTGACAAATGATTTTAAAATGTAGATTTGATCTTCTGTATGTTGGGCTAGGAGATCTTCGGTTCACCATCCTAGGGCTGAATAAAAATTCGGTTTCCCAGATGTCTCTTAACCATGGCTTCATTGTTCCTGTCTCTCAATAAACTTGAAACTCTTGCCAAACAGGAATTTGCCTGAAATTAAGATACATATGTTTCTACTGCTGTATCCATTTTTCTTCATTTTACATTTTGCAAAAGGGTAGACAGAGACAGAAGATTAAGAAACTTCTTTTTCAATCTAAGGCTTGTTTTTCTTTATCATATTTATTCTCATTTCAGTGGAGTAAATATATTGATTATGTTAGGACTAAATGGAAGAAGACTTACAAGGAATAGGAAATTTGTTATGTGGGTCAGATGTTTGTTGCTTATCCATCTGCTTTATTTCCTATGGTTTCATTGGTGGTTTTAAACCCAGTGACATGGGCTGCTTACTATATACCTGTAGGAAGAGTTCCTTCCATGTAAGCACTCCAGTTCATAAAACAAAATTCCTCCTACTCTGAGATGAAACGATTTCATTTTCTCAGCTGTTGTCCATGCATAGAACCCCTTTAGCAGAAACCTCTGTCTCTAAACACTGAATAAGAATAGATTGAATTCTGTCGTTTGTAGACTGGCTTTGGGGTGATCTGAAAAATTGGAAATGTACTCTTATCTGAAAGCTCTGTAAATTCCCATAAATTTCAGTGTGTTTTAACTCCAGTCTGGTTAGCGAATGTTCTTTGGATAAAATAGGTTCATTGGATAGCAATCGTTTTTCTCCCCTTAAATTTCCAGACTATGTGAAGGAAATAATGATATGCTGTTAGGTTCACAGCCAGTTACAATGACCAGATTTTCTTCTATGTGTTGGGAAGTATTTTTTTGTTGGAAGTCCTTTTGGGGAACAACCAGCCAAACATGATGTATTGACTCATGGCATTAATCTAATGACTCTGCCATGTACGGCTACTTTGTTGTGTGCCTTTGCTGAAGTGAACAAAGCCATTTTCCTGTCCCAGCAGTTAGAAATGCTACTACCTGTACCTACTGGTCGTTTCCTCTCTAGGCATAGTTACACCAGTGGGATGGAGTTAATGTTAATGTGTTTTCCTTCACGTCAAAGTAGTTACCTAAGATCTGCAGAGGAGAAGGTAACTCAGAATTACCATTCAAATATTCTTCAAAAGCTAAAACTAATTCGGTTGACTCTTAAGGAAATAAGTGTTCTCTACAAAATATAATTTTGTTAAACGTGGATTGTTTGGTGGTTTCCTCCCACTCTACTCATATATCGGAGACTCTTAGTAGTGTGCTGGAGCAGTTAATCTTTAAAACACTTACTAGGAACTTTCTAGGAAATACAGAGGCGTCTACGAATACCCTGTTTCCTTCCATTAGTTTACATATACTTCTATGAATCATACTTACATTTTTCCCTCCAGAACTTTCTAAACCAAGCCAAATGTGCTGTACCAATTTATAGGAGCCTATAAATCTGAGTAGTATTAGGACCACAGATACATCCTTTTTTCTCATGTTCTTCCTATAACTGTAAAACTAATCCATGTGGTGATATCTGGATTTCAATACTAGTTCCTCCTGTCTCCTCCCCTTCGAACACGGACTATTAATACCTAATGACCACTTTTATCATGTCAGTTCCCCCCAAAACCCCAACTCAGAAGCCTGGAATGCTGATTAATACTTTCCAGTCTGCTTTGGTTCTTCTGATAGTTTTTCTTTATACTGTCATTGTGGTATTCATAATTTGCTACCTTGTTTTACTACCTTTATCATTTTTTTTTTTTGATGACGGGATCCATATTTCTTGCTATCCCCTAGTTTCTAGTTCAGTGTTTTATATTTACGTATTCTACATTTATTGACCCTGTACTATGCACTAGGAACTGTGTAAAACACTATACAGATAAATCAAAATTTGAAACAAACAACAAAAGCATTGTGCCAAATGCTGAAACGAAAGCAAAAGCAAAGATGGGCAAAACACAGATCCTACCCTCCTGATGCTTCCTGTCTTATATCTGTGACATGTCACCAATGTAAGTCCATCCAAAAAATAAGGGGCTTAAATATTCAACCAGGGGAGAGATCAGATCTATTTAAAAGAAGAAACTGGGGTGCCTGGTGGCTTAGTCAGTTAAGTGTCCGACCTCAGCTCAGGTCATAATGTCACAGCTCTTGAGTTCCAGCCCCCGGTCTGGCTCTGTGCTGACAGCTCAGAGCCTGGAGCCTGCTTCAGATTCTGTGTCTCCCTCTCTCTCTGCTCCTCCCCCACTCACGCTCTGTCTCTCTTTCTCAAAAATAAACATTAAAAAAAAAAAAAAGATCAGAAACCGTTTTATAAAGCACTTGGAATTCTGGGGTAAGTCTTGAAGGATAAGTAGGATTTCAAGTGGAAAGATGGAGATAAGTGCAGAGGACAGTCATTCAAGGCCAAGAGAAACTGATAACTGTGAACATGTGCATTTGGGCAACTTTAGTGAATAATGAGTTTCACTAGATCTAAGAATGTTGAGGGACAAAAAAGAGGTAACTGAAGTCACTGCTATAAAGCTGTGTTTCTCAGTGACAGCTATGCCCTCCTTTTAGTGGGTCAGAATTGTAAAAAAGAAAAAATAAATGTATATGTATGTGTGAAGTTTCAAAAATCCCCACAGGTGCTTTTAAAATGACCTTTCTAAAATTGAAAATCACTCTGCAGAGTATACTTTATTCCATTATTCTAAGTGCTAAGTACTTTACATCCATTATTCTAATCCTTAGAAGTTAGTGCATAACATATTCCATACAATACAAAAGAATTTGGGTAAATATTTATTGAGTGAATAAAGGAGCTTAAAAAGTGACTGTAAACATAGCTATTGTTATTCCAGTTTTCCAGATGAGGGAAATAAGGTTTAAAACATTGGTGTAAGAGATCCAGTGTTAAACTTCTGTAAGTATACATAGTCTCTGAACCTGGTAGCTGCTGTGAGGGTTTGTTTTATGTTTTGGAGGCTCTAATCTCCTCATCTGGATTAGTTCCATTTCATCTAATTTTTCATCTTGCTTCTAGACTTGTTGTTTTACTCCTTCCAATAACAAAGAGTTCAAAACTGAATCCACTTCCTATCAAAACAACCCACTAATTCACATTCAACTTAAACAATAAACATGCCCTCCTTTTCCAACATTGATTTGTGTTTCTCAAATAACACTTCTCATTTGAACAACTAACTTAGATTACTTTCTAATCGGCATTATTTCACATAGTAACTAATATTAAGGAAACATAATCAGGCTTTTCAAGGTCTTTCAAGTGAAATATTTAGGAAGGAACTATCACAATGATTTGTAAGCTCTGTCTAGAACTGCCTCTGCTTATCGGTTTACTTGAACAATTTTTTCCTAGATTTTTCGGTTTCTTTGTTTTTGATTCTAGTGATTAGCTAAATTCACATTTCTTTTTTCCACTGTGGCTTTCCCAGAAAATTTGGAAGTCTTTCACAAATCAGGCTTTTAGAAGTATTAGCTCTATCTGTGTTCACAGACCTAATAATTAAACTTCGTATTCTAGGCCCTGCTAACTCTTTGCTTTTCAGTTGTCTGAACATTCTTTCTTTATTCTTTTTATGTTAAATAAACATGTTAAATGAACATATTCTTTTTATGTTAAATAAGAGTATTGTGACTATTGAAAAAACAAATGAGTTATGCTGAGCAGCAAAAGAAATACTGCCATCCCTCCCCTCACACTTCCGTCCCCCTCTTTCCTTACCTGCCCCAATCCCTTCCTTCCCTCAGTCCCCACTCTTTTAGGTGGAAGTTTAAAGCTTAAAGTTTTGGCATTTTCTTTAATTTTTTTTCCACCGTGGAAGGTTAGTTTTGTGGGATCACGATACCTTTTGTGATTGAATTTATTGTTTCTTTTTTTAAGAAAAAATTTTGATTTTTTTGAAATGAACATTCCTAAAAGCTTGGCTACATTTGATTTTCTGTAGCTTTAAATATGTCTAAAGGGTACATGAAAGACTAATATAAACATTGTTTTTAACTTATGCAGTATGGTACAAATAGCTGACTGATATCTAGGAGGAATTGGCTAAAGGTTGGGTCTGTAGTAGGAAGGATTTTACATGGAAAAAGTTGTGAAGGAAATGAATTAAACTTTGTCGTTTCTTCTCCTTATTTGGAATGCTAAGTAGCACTTTGGGGCATTCCCGTTTAATAATTTAAATAACAATAGCCTTTTTAGGTTTAATTGCTGTGTTTCCCTAAGATGTTTCTTTAAAAAAATTTTTTTTTTTCAACGTTTATTTATTTTTGGGACAGAGAGAGACAGAGCATGAACGGGGGAGGGGCAGAGAGAGAGGGAGACACAGAATTGGAAACAGGCTCCAGGCTCTGAGCCATCAGCCCAGAGCCTGACGCGGGGCTCGAACCCACGGACCGCGAGATCGTGACCTGGCTGAAGTCGGACGCTTAACCGACTGCGCCACCCAGGCGCCCCAAGATGTTTCTTTTAAATTATTAATAAATTCTTTGGATTCTAGAAAGAATAGAGTTTTTATTTTAGAGCTTTATAGAATACTTACAAATGCATCACCCAGTTCTGTGTTTATCATCGTTTATGTAAAGCTATTTATCTACTAAGTCCAACATCTGAGCCCCCTCAAAGACATTTTCTATTGACCGCTTCTTGTTTGTTTGTTTGTTTGTTTGTTCTTTGTGTGTGGCCATACTTCTTATTAATGGTGAGCCGGGGACTGGTCAGTTTTGTTTAAAACCTATGAGTCAGCATGGCTTCTCCACCTTTGCTGAGAGATCTGTGTGTGTAGTAATGCACACATTCAAAGGGTAGATGCTTTACAAGTCTGACTTTGCTTTCCCTTCCTAACAGGCAGCTCCAGACACACAGGGCCTCGTGGTGTGCTGTGGGATGGGTACATAAGTGCGGTCCTTCCTGGGCTTCCTAAGTGTGCATGTGTAACCTTCCAGATCCCCTGGAATGTGTGGATGCTTTTCAAAATCGCCTATGGCTGTCTTGTTCTACAGGTCTCCATTTTAAATTTTTGGTTGATTTTTGCCTGCCACCTTTGTGGTATTAGACAGCTCTGATGCTGGTACTCTTAAGTATTTGCCACCAGTTAGTATTGCTTGTACTGTGTCCCAGGAACACAGCTTTTCCACAGAGCTCCAAGACCGATGGTCTTCTGACCTCTTCACCTGTCTTGGAACTGGTGGGAGTTCAGGGAAGACAGAGCATTGATGGTGGCAGCTCAGATTAGCATGCCATACACCCTGGTGTTCTTCACCACCATTCAGTCATCTTTCTTGGATAAATGCTCTTCAGTTTGTTGTATGCCTTTGGCTATTTGCCAGGCTTCAGAAGTGTTTGTTCTCAACAATTTTACCAGTTTCTCTCTCTCTCTCTCTCTCTCTCTCTCTCTCTTTTTTTTTTTTTTTTTGTCTTTTAGGGACAGTGTGTGTCACAGTCCTCACTGTTGTTCCTCAAATCCTTTGGGTTGTGTCTGTCTAGTATTAGGAAATATTAAGATCCCTTAAATGACATTGAAAAAGAATGTTATGAAACTCTTTAGCCTCCTAATTCCACTTTGTATTATAAAGGCTTAACTAAGAAAACATCTTGGGTAAAATAAATAGCAAGGAAGTTAATTTGCAATACAAATTCTTGCCAAAAATTGCAGTCAAGGATAGGTGTGGGAGAATGGCAGATTCTTCTTCATGGAATTTTTTTAAGTGAAGCTCTCCTCAAGAATATCATTATGCTCTTAAGAGGAATAACTAGTAGAATTGATTGTTGCATGGTGATTGCAAGAAGATTGCTCAGAAATATTTCCCAGTGCTTTGTAAAGAAATGTGTGAAGGGGGGCATGGGTGGCTCAGTCAGTTAAGCATCCGACTCTTGATTTTGGCTCAGGTCATGATCTCACTGATCAGAGGTGGCTCCACACCCAGTGCTTAAGATTCTTTCTCTCCCTCTTTCCTCTGCTTCTCCCCTGTGCATGCACATACTTGCTTGCTCGCTCTTTCTGTCTCTCTCTCTCTCTCTCTCTCTCTCAGAAAAAAAAAAAAAAAAAAGGAAATGTCTGAAGGGGTAACTAGACTACATCAGAAATTACCCTGTAGTCTGAATATATAATGTAGTTTCCCTTCAAAGAATGAAATACATGATCTCTGATATATTAAATAATCACACCCACATTTTTAAGATTCTAAGCTATGTACATATCTCTTGGTATCTAAGTGCAACATAAGAAAGGTTGATAATTTTAATATCAGTAATGACAGTAATTGCTGTTCATTTACTTATTCACCCATCCATTCACCATATATTTATTGAGAATCTATTATATGCAAAACACTGTCCCAGGGCTTAGGATGTTGCACAGAAAACAAAACAAATAAAAATTCTCACCTTCATGAAATTTACATTCTAGTGGAACTGCTGACATTTTTTTTTTTTGAGTGCTTACTCTGTGTTTTAGGTATTTTACTATATTAACTCATTTAATCCTCAGATAAATACAAAACCATTGTATAGATGAAGAAACTGAAGGAAAGATAAACTAAATTCTTTGTTCAACGTGACAGTTTGGGGAATGGTAGAATTGAGATTCAAACAACACTGGCTTCAGCATCCATGTTTTTTTAACTACTACTCTATACACATTGTCACCCAAGCAGATTCAGATCATCAGGTAAACTCAAAAGCAGATAGAATCCAGCCAGATAACTTATTTAAGTATTGCAACAGAGGCGTGTAAAACACTGAACAGTAAGGATTATGGCAAACACTGTTATTCAGCATCTGTGGGCTCTTGCCAGGTAGATCTGGTTTTATCTTTTTGTTTTGTTTTTTTTCCAAGAGAAGTTGAAGTATGAATTTTTATGTGAAATCTGATTTTTACATAATTTAAAATTTCAACGTCTCTATGCAAGTCCAATAAAACATATTCAGAGACGGGGACTGCCATTTTGCATACCGTGCTTTATACCGTGTATATTATGGTGGGTCTGAGCCTGTCTCCTTAGTCTTAGACCCTTATGGGCACTTCACATATGTATGTGAAATCCAACTCCTCAGCTTACCCCTCTGGTTTTTGTTTTGCTGCAAATGTTTTATTTCGCATGTGGGGATACTGCCTTCTACTCAGTTAATAAAACTAAAAACCATAAAGTCATCCTTGGCTTTTTAATTTTTCTCCCTCTGACTCTCCCTTCCCCTCCCTCCTTCTCCCCACTCTCTGCCTTTTCTTCCTCTCTGCCCTGCTTATACTTTTTTCTGCCTGGAATGCTTTTTTTCCTTTTATAGTCTTCTCCCCACCCCTCCTTTCCTGGTCTGTCTTACTCCTTAAAATACAGCCTTCCTAACGGTAAGAACTTCATTTTAGTTCTCTTTGCATTCCCAGCCTCTAGTGTCGTGCCAGGGACACTAGAGATCCTCTAGGGAATTTGGAGTAAGGTATAGTCCATGGATTTTTTTTTTCTCCAGACAACAGGACTCAGGTGATGTCTGTTAGCAATAATGGGGCATTTTCTGAGAGCTGTATTTATGTAACTGTTTTGTTTTGCTGTTGCTTTAAATTTGGTTAAATAAGAGCATCTGCTCATCAAAGATGTTTAATTATACTGACAATTATCATCTACAGAGAAGTGCAGTCTGTTACAAAATTCGACCATTTATATGATTGGATGGTTTGCAAAGCTATTGAATGGTATTCGTGCCATAATTTGAAAATTATGTTCAGCGCATTCCTAGAGAACCTTTCCAGTGAAACTTAACGGGATTGTATATCTGTTTGACAATCTTTCTTAGCTCTTATCATCTCTGAGAAAAGTCTCATGCCCTTCTTTAATATTAACTTAAATTTCAGAATGAATTAAGTATGACACTAGCAAATTTTAACACTCTTATCTTAAATATGCTTTTTCAAACCCATAACACCCTAATGGCATAATTCTCCCACCCCATTAATGATACCATTTCAGAAAATAGTTTTCAATCTTCTATCACTGTCTCACCTCAAACAAGCTTTTTGCTCACCTCCCTATTGTAACTAAAACTATCATTCCATCAGACCACACCACCAAATAGATAGGTCATTCCCTTTGATTTCTTGAAAGATCTTATTGTTTCCTTCATTCACTTTCTGGTCATCATACTCCTGTTCTAATTCTTGGTCAGTTCAATGGCTACATACACGATCCTTCCCATACATACCCTGGTCTTTCGCTTTCTTTGTTTTCTCTCTTCCAATGATACTGTCCTTCAGCCTGCTTCCGCCATTAATTCCCATGGTCACACCCAAGACTTTGTTGTTAACAATAACCACACCCCTCTAGAACTTCAATTTAAGGTATTTGACTTTCCAGTCGCCACCTCCCCTAATCCCAGACTTAATTTTAAATTTCACAGTCGAGGGGCACCTGGGTGGCGCAGTCGGTTAAGCGTCCAACTTCAGCCAGGTCACGATCTCGCGGTCCGTGAGTTCGAGCCCTGCATCAGGCTCTGGGCTGATGGCTCAGAGCCTGGAGCCTGTTTCCGATTCTGTGTCTCCCTCTCTCTCTGCCCCTCCCCCGTTCATGCTCTGTCTCTCTCTGTCCCAAAAATAAATAAACGTTGAAAAAAAATTTAAATAAAAAATAATAATAAAAAATAAATAAATATAAATAAATAAATAAATAAATAAATAAATAAATAAGTAAATAAATAAATTTCACAGCCGATAACTCTTATCATATCTTTGTAGATGTGTTATCCCCATCGCCTTTTCCCCCTTGTCTTTTTCACCTGGAAAACTCCTTGCTGGTTAAATTCTGACCTGTGGTTTGGGGGGTGGGAGGGAGGGGAGGGTGGGTGATGGGTATTGAGGAGGGCACTTTTTGGGATGAGCACTGGGTGTTGTATGGAAACCAATTGGACAATAAATTTCATATATTGAAAAAAAAATAAATTCTGACCTGTGGTCTGCCTATATGTGTGCAGCTATCAGCGGAGGAAAATGTGCAATTATACCGATTGGTCTCACATTAAATAATATGACCAGTAACTTCAAGTTAGTTTTTACTGGTGCCCTCTGAGATATTTATAATCTATAATATTATTTATTTCTTTAAATCTCTAACAACTTCTTTCCCATCCTTTCTCAACTTCCAGCATTCTTCTTTATTCTTTGAGAAAGCTTAGGAATAAATAGATGAGGCCTTCCACATTCTTCTCCCACATCTGGTCTTGTTCCCGCATGGGTGCCCATATACATGCCTTACATCCTATTACTATGACTTAACTATCCACTCTCAGTCTAAAGCCAACCTGACCACTTGTCCTGTAGATTCCACCGCTTCGGGGGCACCTTGGTGGCTCAGTCGGTTAAGCGTCCAACTCTGGATTTCAGCTCAGGTCATGATATCCCAGTTCATGGGTTCAAGCCCTGCATCAGGCCCCGCGCTGGCAGTGTGGAGCCTGCTTGGGACTCTCTCTCTCTCTCTCTCTCTCTCTCTCTCTCTCTCTGCCCCCGCACAAAGTAAGTAAGTATATTTTTTAAAAAAGTAATTAAATTCCACCCCTTCTCACTCCCACAAGGACATCAGCATATCTTTCTTGTGCATCATCACTTTCCCACTCTGTATTGGATTATTCTTATCAGCATAAAAATATGTTCTTATTTCTTCTGTCTGAAATTCCTCCTTTTCTTTTTGGTCTTCTCTCTGTAGCTGCTTTTCTTAACAACAAAACCCCTCCGAAAAATTATTTATTTGGGCCATCCCCAGTACTGCTTCCTTGTTACCTTTTTCTAATGATCAAATTCTTAGTCTTTATTCCATATTTTATTCTCCTTTCTTTCACAGTAAGAACTTGCTTATCAACAACCTCAATATAGGTACTTATTTTTTCAGGTCTCCTATGCAGAAAACATGTATAGCAGGAATGCTGTACCAAGATCTCTACCAGAACAAACCCACTTAGTGTAAAGTTCTGACTGAATGCTTTTCCCTTAAGAATGAGACCCAAGGCAAGGATGCTTTCTGTACCCATGTATCTTGATCATATTGTGGTGGACACTCTAACCATTCCATGAGATAAGATAAAAAATAAAAAGCAAAGCAAATGAAAAGAAAAATGTAAAACTGAAGTTTCTAGAATTAAGAAGTGAATTGAGCGAGGTCAAGGACACAGTGTCAATCCACAAAAATCCATCATATGTGTATATACCAACAATGAAATTAAGATTTTAAAAACACCTTTTAAGGGGCGACTGGGTGGCACAGTCGGTTAAGCGTCTGACTTCAGCCAGGTCACGATCTCGCGGTCCGGGAGTTCGAGCCCCATGTCAGGCTCTGGGCTGATGGCTCAGAGCCTGGAGCCTGTTTCGGATTCTGTGTCTCCCTCTCTCTCTGCCCCTCCTCCGTTCATGCTCTGTCTCTCTCTGTCCCAAAAATAAATAAACGTTGAAAAAAATAATAATAAAAAAAAACCCACCTTTTAAAATAGCATCGAAAGTATAGAGTACCTAGGGCTGAATTGAACAATATGTGTGTCAAAGCCACCAGACACTGCTAAGTTAAAAGACGTAAATATATTAAAAGAGAGAATTTGTTCGCGGGTTAGAAAAATCAGTATGGGTGGCTTTCATTGAACCATAGACTCATTGCAATCCCCATTCAAAGCCCAGTAGGCCTTTTTAGAGACAGTGATAAGCTGATTATAAAATTTATATGGAAATGCATGAAATGTAGAAGAGCCGAAACACTTTTGAGAACAGAACAAATGAGATGATTTACTTTGTGTCAAGGTTACAGTAATCAAAACAGTGTGGTATTGGCACAGGGATAGACATATAGATCAATGGAACAAAATAAGACCCACAGATGTAGAGCCACATGTATGTTTCATTGAATTTCAGTAAGTTGACAAGGTGGGTAAGTTAAGGTGGAAAGGAGAGCACTTGTAATAGATAGTGCTGGAACAACCACATATCCATGTAGAAAAATAATGAATCTCAAGCCATATTTCATACCTTATGAAAGCTAAAAGTCTAAAAATTCTTGTAAAAAACATCAGAGAAAACCTTCATAACCTTACGGTAGATAGAAAAAGTATGTATATTAGACAAAGGATTTGTATTTAGAATATATAAGATAACCTGTCAATCTGTAATAATGTGACAAACAGTCCAATGAAAAGTAGACAAAAAATTTGTAAAAACCCTTCAGAAAAGAACATTTGTGCATGACCAATAAGCATATGCAAAGATGTTCAACATCATTAGTCATTAGGGAGAGACAATAAAACCATAATGTGATATATTTCTATATTTCCATTAGAGTGGCTAAAAATAAAAAGCTGAAAATGTTTATCGCTGATGAGGATGAAGAGCTGATGGGAATGTGATATAGTACAAACACTCTGAAAATTGTTCTTGCATTTTCTTATCAGCATATTCTTACTATAGGGCCCTGCAGTGCGGTGTATTTACTTAAGGGAAATGAAGAGTCAAGAGGAAAGAAAATGCCTATGCAATTACTTTTACATGATGGTTTTAAACAACTTTATTGATAATAGCCACAGATTGGAAACAACTCAAGTTTCTATCAAAAGTTCAATGGATAGGGGCGCCTGGGTGGCGCAGTCGGTTAAGCGTCTGACTTCAGCCAGGTCACGATCTCGCGGTCCGGGAGTTCGAGCCCCGCGTCGGGCTCTGGGCTGATGGCTCAGAGCCTGGAGCCTGTTTCCGATTCTGTGTCTCCCTCTCTCTCTGCCCCTCCCCCGATCATGCTCTGTCTCTCTCTGTCCCAAAAATAAATAAAAAAAAAAACGTGGAAAACAAAAATTAAAAAAAAAAAAAAAAAAAGTTCAATGGATAGACAAATTGTGGAGTATTCCTGCAGTGGAATACTACTCAAGAAAAAAAAAATGGGGCGCCTGGGTGGCTCAGTCGGTTAAGCGTCTGACTTCGGCTCAGGTCATGATCTCACAGTCCCTGAGTTCGAGCCCCGCCTCGGGCTCTGTGCTGACAGCTCAGAGCCTGGGGCCTGTTTCAGATTCTGTGTCTCTCTCTCTCTCTCTCTCTCTCTCTCTCTCTCTTCCCCTCCCCCACTCATGCTCTCTGTCTCAAAAATAAACGTTAAAAAAAAAGAATTAAAAAAATGTGAACTAAAGATATCACAAATAACACAGGTGGCTCTCAAAACACATTACGCTGAACGAAAGACTCCACACTAGAATATATGGTGTCTGATTCCATTGACATGAAGCACCAACACAGGGAAATACAATCCATAGTAGAAAAGCCCTATCAGTAGTTGATCAGGGGTGGCAGCGATCAACTACAAAGGGGTATGTGGAGCTTGGGAAATGTCCTACAGATCTTGATTGTGGTGATTAGCTCACGAGTGTATACGTTTGTCAACATTCACCAGATTTCGCACTTACAAATAGGGGTAATTTATTAAATGTAAATTATATCTTAATAAAGTTGATTTTTTTTTTGTAATGTATTTAGGTAGTTTTTCCTTCCAGATGTTGGGTTATCAATGAATATCTAGTTTGGTTCATTTCTGCCCCAACCACCCACATTCTCATTGATTCCATGTGATTTTTTGAGTATATAAAACATTAAGATGATTTGGAAATAAAAAATATATTAAAGAATTTTTTGGGGAAAGGTCATTTCTCTTTTTTTGTATTTATGTATACATACTCGTACACATACATATATACATGTTCACAAAGATGCATATATATATATGCACATATATAATACATATATAAAATGATATTGGTATCTTCACAAAGGTGGTATTCGTTATATACTCCTTTGCTCCTTGCTTTTTTTTTTTTTTTTAATCCTGTATAATAAAGTCAAGCTTTGGAATTTCTGTTCATCTTATAGGTAAGAAGTGATATCTCAGTGTAGTTTTAATTTGTTTTTCTCTGATCTTGAGTAAGTTGAAATCAGTGTTTTATATATCTTTTTATTAGTTGTCTGTCTATAATTATATTTTGTCTATTATTTCAAAAGCTCTTTTCTTCCCCTTCGTTTTTAACAGTTCTTCATAAATTAGGGATATTAGCCCCTTTTTTGTATCACATGTTTCCCAGGTATTTTTCCCAGTTTCTCATTTCTTTTGAATTTGCTAATAGTGATTTTTGCATGCAGATTTTTGTCTTTAGTCAAATATATCCATCTTTTCCTGAATTGTAGCTTCATTTTAAAATCACATTTAAAAATCACACATTTTTCCATACCCAGGTTGTCTAAATAGCACTCATGGTTTCTTAAAGTATTGTATGGTTTTATTTTTTTTTAATTTATATATGAAATTTATTGTCAAATTGGTTTCCATACAACACCCAGTGCTCATCCCAAAAGGTGCCCTCCTCAATACCCATCACCCACCCTCTCCTCCCTCCCACCCCCCATCAACCCTTAGTTTGTTCTCAGTTCTCAACAGTCTCTTATGCTTTGGCTCTCTCCCACTCTAACCTCTTTTTTTTTTTTTTCTTCCCCTCCCCCATGGGTTCCTGTTAAGTTTCTCAGGATCCACATAAGAGTGAAACCATATGGTATCTGTCTTTCTCTGTATGGCTTATTTCACTAGCATCACACTCTCCAGTTCCATCCACGTTGCTACAAAAGGCCATATTTCATTTTTTCTCATTGCCACGTAGTATTCCATTGTGTATATAAACCACAATTTCTTTATCCATTCATCAGTTGATGGACATTTAGGCTCTTTCCATAATTTGGCTATTGTTGAGAGTGCTGCTATGAACATTGGGATACAAGTGCCCCTATGCATCAGTACTCCTGTGTCCCTTGGATAAATTCCTAGCAGTGCTATTGCTGGGTCATAGGGTAGGTCTATTTTTAATTTTCTGAGGAACCTCCACACTGCTTTCCAGAGCGGCTGCACCAATTTGCATTCCCACCAACAGTGCAAGAGGGTTCCCGTTTCTCCACATCCTCTCCAGCATCTATAGTCTCCTGATTTGTTCATTTTGGCCACTCTGACTGGCGTGAGGTGATACCTGAGTGTGGTTTTGATTTGTATTTCCCTGATAAGGAGCGACGCTGAACATCTTTTCATGTGCCTGTTGGCCATCCGGATGTCTTCTTTAGAGAAGTGTCTATTCATGTTTTCTGCCCATTTCTTCACTGGGTTATTTGCTTTTCGGGTGTGGAGTTTGGTGAGCTCTTTATAGATTTTGGATACTAGCCCTTTGTCCGATATGTCATTTGCAAATATCTTTTCCCATTCCGTTGGTTGCCTTTTAGTTTTGTTGGTTGTTTCCTTTGCTGTGCAGAAGCTTTTTATCTTCATAAGGTCCCAGTAATTCACTTTTGCTTTTAATTCCCCTGCCTTTGGGGATGTGTCGAGTAAGAGATTGCTACGGCTGAGGTCAGAGAGGTCTTTTCCTGCTTTCTCCTCTAAGGTTTTGATGGTTTCCTGTCTCACATTCAGGTCCTTTATCCATTTTGAGTTTATTTTTGTGAATGGTGTGAGAAAGTGGTCTAGTTTCAACCTTCTGCATGTTGCTGTCCAGTTCTCCCAGCACCATTTGTTAAAGAGACTGTCTTTTTTCCATTGGATGTTCTTTCCTGCTTTGTCAAAGATTAGTTGGCCATACGTTTGTGGGTCTAGTTCTGGGGTTTCTATTCTATTCCATTGGTCTATGTGTCTGTTTCTGTGCCAAGTATTGTATGGTTTTATATTTTTACACTTTTATCTCTGATCCATTTGGAGTTTATTCTTTTTTTTTAATTGAAAGAAGGCTTATAATTCACAGTATAGTTTCAATGAGTAAAGCATACAGCTGTAACCATATGCTTGTATCCATAGGTTTCCAAACACTTATGTCTTTTTTGTTTGTTTGTTTTAGTTTCTGTTTAAAACCCAGTTAGTTAACATACAGTGTAATATTAGTTTCAGGTGTACAATATAGTGATTCAGCACCCACATACAACACCTGGTGTTCTTTGTAACAAGTCTCTTCAACAAATGGTGTTGGGAAAACTGGACAGCAACATACAAAAGAATGAAACCGCATTTTCCTATGCTGTACCCAAAAATAAATTCAAAATAGATTAAAGTCCTTAATGTGAGACAGGAAACCATTAAAATCGTGGAGGAGAACACAGGCAAGAGCCTCTTTGACATTGGCCGGAGCAACTTGTTTCTAGATATGTCTCCTCAGGCAAGAGGAACAAAAGCAAAAATAAACATTGGGACTTCATCAAAATAAAAGGCTTCTGTACAGCGTAGGGAACAATCAACAAAACTAAAAGGCAACCTACAGAATGGGAGAAGATATTTGCAAATGGCATACCTAATAAGAGGTTAGTGTCCAAAATCTATAAAGAACTTACAAAATTCAACACCCAAAAAACAAATAATCTAGTTAAAAAGTGAGCTTATTCTTGTGTAATGAGACTCAAAATAGTGATCCAATTTTATCTTTTTCCCAATGACCTTCTGTTTATCTCAACTCCATTTGTTAAATGGAGTTTAATAATTTCTGCTTTATCCCCAGTGTTTTAAAAATGCCATTTAAAAGAAATACTAGGGTGCCTGGCTGGCTCAGTTAGTTAAGCGTCCAGCTCTTGATTTCAGCTCAGGTCATGATCTCATGGTTTGTGGGTTCGAGTCCTGCACTGGGATGTGTGCTCCCAGTGCTGAGCCTGCTTGGGATTCCTCTCTCTTCCTCTCCCTGCCCCTCTCCTGCTCATGCTCTCTTGCTGTCTCAAAATAAATAAAATAAACTTTATAAATAAATCAATAGATCAATAAATAACATACTGAATTTCCGTAATACTTGGATCCGTTTCTGGGCTTTCTATTTTGTGACACCAGTCTGGCTAATGTTCACATGCTAGTACTGCGCTTTTGTAGTTATAGAGACTTTATACTATATTTTAATAATCTAGATAAGACATTCCCCCTTCATTGTTCTTCCCTTTCAGAGTTTTTAGTGCTATTTTTACATGCTTATTTTTCTACATGAGTTTTATTTTCTTTTAATTTTTTTAGTGTTTATTTTTGAGAGAGAGAGACAGAGACAGAGTGCAATTGGGGGAGGGGCAGAGAGGGGGGTATACAGAGTCTGAAGCATGTTCCAGGCTCTGAGCTGTCAGCACAGAGCCCGACGTGGGGCTCAAACTCACGGACCGTGTGATTATGACCTGAGCCGAAGTCGAACGCTTAACCTGCTGAGCCACCCAGTCCCTTTCTACATGAGTTTTAAAATAAACTTGTCTGGTTCTAGATAAAAAACATATTGCTGTTTTTAGAGGAATCTTCCTTGACTTGATAAATTGTGTAAATTAAACTAGCAGGAGTTTTTTTTACAAATTTTCCTCATTTTACACATTTTTATGATGTTCACTCCTGAAGTATTTTCTTTTTTTTTTTTTTCACTGAAGTAGGATATTTTCTCCCAATATCTTTTCAGTTATTATGCATGTAGAGAAAAGCTACCGGTTTTTGTATTTTAGTTTTATATATGTGTGCTACCTTATTAAGTTATTTTATTGAATCCAATTTTCATTACACTCTTCCAGTCAGATTTCGCCCTTTCTGCTTCTCGGAAACTGCTTTTACTGAGGTAGTAGTGACCTCCATGTTGCTGAGGCTGGTGGCGATGCTCAGTCTTCTCCTAACTTGACTTCTCAACAGTGTTTGACAATCACCCATTCCCTCCTCCATGAAAAGGTTTCAGTTGGCTTCTGGGGCACTAAACTCTCTTATTTCCCTTTGCCTTGCTTTCCATAGCCTCCCTTTCTGGCTATTCTTCTCCATCTAGAGTTATTCAGACATCAGTCCCTGGCACTCTTCTGCTTTGTCTCCACTCCTTCCAGAGTGTTCTTTTCTGGGATCTGGCTTCAAGTACCAGATTGGCGATAAATCCCAATTTTATAGCTCTAGCCCAGCCCTCTTAACTGGTCTCCAGACTTTGCTACCCAACGTACAGCCCTTATATCTAGTCTTCTCTTGTTTTGATGTGTGCTGACATGGTGAGTTTAGTCTCAGCAGAGCAGAATGATCATTTTAGATGTAAGACAGATCGTGTCACTCCTCTGCTCAAAACCCGTAACTGTTTTCTCATCTCAGTGTAAAAGCCAGGGTTCCCAGTCCCCTACCTGGCCCCACAAGATCTAGTCTCCCACTGCATTTCCTCAGCTCTTAATCACTGTGATTAACCACTCTGTACATTTCTTGCCTCATGGGCCTCCTGACTATTACTTGGCTCTGGGACTTTGCGCTTGCCGCCTCCTTTGCCTAGAACATTTCTTCCCTAGACCTGCCTGTCCTGCTCCCTCACTTCCCACAGATCACCTTCTCAATGAATTCTTATCTGACTACTCTGTTTGAAGTATCAGTGTTTTTCCTCCTTTCCACTGGGAGTTGTTATGATTGCCCATCATACTTCCGTCTTCTCCCTATTTATTTATGTTCTTCTCCTTAGTAGAATATAAATTCTAAGGATAAAGATGATTTTAGACTGTTTTTCTTTCCTTTCTCTTCCACTGTTGTATCCTCAGCCCCTCAAATATTTCCTGGCACAAAGACAGTGACCAATAAATGTTTGCGTTCTTACTGCGGAGTATCGAGACTGCTCTTTTGTGGCTCATAAACTGATTGAGAAGGCAGCCCACAAGCTACTCTCAGTGATGATAACATTATAGACTAAGAATGTAGCTATCTAGACAGACTGCTTTAAACGACACAGTGGTCTGGGTTGGTTTAGATACTGACATTAGGTATGTGTAATATCATTCATTAATTTAATGTAAAATCCTAAAGAAGAAAAATGCCAAGTACTATTTTCCCAGAATGACTGATGGTTCCACAATAATAATAATAATAATAATAATAAAAACTAAGAGTTGCGTTAATGTGTACGTATTATGTCTATATATAGAGAGAGAGTGGAGTTCTGACGGTGTTTTAAAAGAATTTAGATGTCTTACTGCTTTGATTTTTGGGGCTTACAAGGGCAGTGTGTTCCCCTAGGAAAAAAAAAGAAAGAAAGAAAGAAAGAAAGAAAGAAAGAAAGAAAGAAAGAACGAACGAACGAACGTAAGTTCCTAAATTACTGAGGAGGAAGCCGTTTCATTTCTCATAACAGTGGTTCTCAAAGTGTGGTCCCCACAGACCGCCGATGGGCTCCTGAGAGTCTCTGGGTGGTCTGCCAGCTGGTTTCTTCTAAAGTTTATAATATGACAGTGTCTGTAGTCTGTTTTATAGCGTGGATTAATAATTTACTTAATGACATTTCTAAAGTATTTTCTCAGATGCCATTCTTCCCATGAGTAATGGCGAGGTTTCTGTTCAGTGGCAGCTGGGTGTGGGTGGAATTGTGGGCCACTCATTCTTTTTTCCTCTCATGAAATAATCCACGGTGTGGAACTGAGAACTGCTACTTTAGAGGTATCTGTTCACATGACTGGTAAAGCTTTGAAAAGTCCTTCAGTGGCAAAGTGAAACACCAAATTAAATGTTTTAATTGAAATCCCAGTTTGCATGTTTTATAATGACTCTTCATTCGGCTAGAGGGTGGTAGCTGAATTTTCAGTACTGGAGGAGATCACATCCAAGAATCTAAGACCTGAGAACCTAAGATAATATTTTGAGTTGACAGGCAGAGAGTCACCTGGGCTGCAACCCAGCAGGCTTGGATTTATTCCTGATTCCATCACTTAGTAACTGCGAGACCTTGATCACATTGCTTTCCATCTCTGAAGCTATTCCTGTCAGTAAAGTATTAAAGTGTTTATTGTACCATATTTAAATTCCTAGAATGGTGCCTGACACATTCATTCATTTAATGGAATACATTTTCAGCGTCTACTGTAATGGCAGGTGTGCAGGGGATACATGATAAGGAAAGATGTGATTTCTGGCTTCAAGTAATTCTGCAGATAGGTGGTAGAGATAGAAAAGGAAATCTACCCTTCTGGTGTCAAAGATACCAGATAGATGCCAGCATTTATTCAGTAGTGCCCCGGGCATTCTGGGAACAGAAGATTAGGCAAGGTTTCCTAGAGGATGTGAAGTCCGAGCTGAGTTTCAAAACTTGAGTGGGAGTTAGACAGCACTGGGGACATGAGTCCAGCCTGCTGGAATAATTGATCCAAACACATACCAGCAGGACTTGTGTGGAGAGCTTTTCGCCTGGTGGCAGTGAGCAGTGCCTGGGAGGTGGGTGAGAGATGAAGATAGAGGTTTGATTTGGACAGGGGCTTGAGAAATTAATAAATGGATACTACCACTGCCATTACTATTCGTCTTAGCATTTTAGATGGTTAGGTGAAGGAGAGGGAGCTGTACCAGCTCCCCTTGAATAAAGTAATTTAGCTCACTTTGTTGCAAATACAAGTAGAGGAAAACGTGTGTGTGTGTGTGTGTGTGTGTGTGTGTGTGTGTATCTGAAATTAATAAATTCTGTTTCTGTTTCTAAGTTGCATATTTCTGAGTTTCTCATTTTTCAGAAAAGGAGTAATTCTTGAAAGCCCTTCTATGTAGAAGACTGAATTGCTTGCAACTTCAACACGTTTAATAAGTCAGTTTTCATGGGTCAAAGAAGATGAATTCGTATGTCCGGCAGGCTTGAAATTAGTGAAAGCAGAAGCCATGCAATTTTATCAAATAGTAATTATGCACAGCGTTAATCAGGTCATAGATATTTATGAGTTTCCCTTTGCTGGTTTTCAGCCTTTGCTGTGTGTGTGCAATCTTCCCCACTGGGATGGGCTCCTTAAAGGCAGGGTAGGACTTTTTGCTCTCCATTTTTCCACTCTCTTCTATTCTTTTTTTTTTTTTGTTGTTTTTTTGGTAACTCTAAGTAGCACAGTACATAATGTTCTGCATAGAGAAAACAGCAAAATGAATTGTCAGAAAGGGATTTTTAACTTACACGTAAGCCTGATCATTGCCCCATGGGGGAATTTTGCCTTTAGAGAAGGACTGTGGTAAAAAAAAAAAACAAAAAACCTGACAGTATCTAAGTTCCTTCTCTCTGTGCATATATGTTGTTGCTTCTCTTATTTTTATGTATGGAGAATAAAAGGAAATTCAACAGGAATTAACTGAGTTAAAATTTTTACATTCTTTTTGTAACCTGCCTTGATTCTGTTTGTCTGGTTTTAGGTGTAAGCCTCCCAGAAGTGTGTGCATTTTACAGGATAGTCCAAATAACCAGTGAGACCAAATAGATCCCTTTTACATGGGCTGAATACCACACTGTTTTATTATTATATTTTTTGTTATTTTAAAGAGAGAACACACATGAGCCGGGGGGGGGGGGGGGGGGGGG